>NC_080572.1:155501079-155866079 GCF_030247185.1 Malaya genurostris
TTTTTTGGAATTTGCTTATAATATTATGTGACATAGCATCTAATGGTTCTATATTTGTGAGCCTGTGAAATTAATTTACCAGGGAGGACGTTTTAAAATCATTATCAGAATTTTATTCTCAATCCTTTGAAGCGTTTTCTTCTTGTTGGAACAACAAATTGACCAAATTGGTATTGCATACAGACCAATTGGTAGTGCATACAGTGTAGCTGGTCGGAAAATTTGTTTATAAATTAATAATTACAATTTCTGTATATAAAAGGATATAAACATCCTTAATCCTTGAAAGTGAGTTTTTTGACATACACGGATACAAATTCCTTGCCGGTACCATGATTGAGAAATTATGAAAATCATGAAACATGTCTTCTTATGAAATCATGTCTACTACTGATGGTTCTATGAGCAAATATTGTGTACGTTAAACCAAAGTATTTAGCTTGATCAAGCCGTTCAAGTAGATAATGTGATTATTGTTGGGTTAAGAAAAGAGGCTCTTGGCTTATGAGGAAAGATAATTAATTGTGTGTTTGCAGCATTTGGTGCAATTTTCCATTTTGACAGATAATCATTGAAAATATTTAAGCATCTTTGTAGGCAACCAGAGATCACTTTCAGATTTCTAAATGTAGCTAACAGACTAGCGATATCTGACAACCAACGGGTAGATTTGGAATATCAGAAGTGAAAATGTCATACAATATTGGAGCTACGGTCGAGCCATGCGGAACATCTGGTCGTACGGGTAGCAATTCAAATAGCTAACCTTTAGAGTACGATCAGTTAAATAATTTTGAATAATTTGAATCAAATAAACAGGAAACTGGATGTGGGACATTTTGGCTATTATACTTTTGTGCCAAACACTGTCGAATGCGTTTTTTATGTCTAGAAGAGCAACTCCAGTGGATAACCCAGAAGATTTATTTGCTTTTATCATGTTCGTTACTCTTACAAGTTGATGAGTAGTGTAATGTTCATGACGAAACCCAAACTGCTCTGGTAAAAAAATTCTATTCCCATATATATTAGACATCATTCTCAACAAAATAATTGTTCAAAAAGTGTACTGATAAGAAAGTAAACTTATTGGTCGTTAACTTTATGTTTCTGCTGCTTCAACGAGTCAAAGTTTGTTGAGTCACCTTCAAGAAATTTAATTGGAGAGAAAAATCTTGGAAAAGTGCATATACGTACACACACACATTTCCGATATCGTCGAGTTGAATCGAATGGTATATAGCATTAGAGGTCTCCGAAGCTCCAATCATAATTAAGTTTTTTCAGCCATTGCACAGTGGAAAAAAAAGATCCAACAGGCGAATTTACTCAATTATTTCATACAAACCTGAGTAAATATTTTCAAAGTTGGTATTTCGTATGCAAAAATTACCGAAATTGATGATAGTTATAAGATCGGGAAAATGCACTATCATGCCCGTTTTGCTCCAATTTATCTTTTTTCTGACCTTACTTCGAAGACTAACTGTGAAACTCTGGAAAAATGAGTTTGACTAATCGGAAGCTACTCCTGACATGTTCATAAGTTCGATAAATGTATTGTTTTTAATGAAAATGACCGCAATCAACTGTATTCTGTTTTATCCCAAATCATCTTCTTCTGGAATTTACAGAAAAAAGTTCTACTGATTGTTGTTTGGACCAATTATGTTTTTTTTCCATAACTACGTTTATTTAATAGGCAATATACATAAGTTTTTCTTCGCCGTGGCATCCACAATACATAGTACTTTAAACCTAATACCTTTCGAATGGGAGCGGGTCATATCGCCGAAAGTCGTTTCACCGAATGCCATTTCGCCGAAAGTCGTTTCGCCAAATAGGTCATTTCGCCGAAAGTCGTTTCGCCGAAAGGGTCATATCTCCTGCATGTTATGTCTCCTGTATAACTGATGTGGTGCAGCTACATAACCGAAGCCAAGACGCCAGCTGAGTCGGCCGCCGACCCGCCGTCGGAAGCGGCGGCCTCTTGCATACAAATCTGTAACCGCCTCGTTTGCCCGGTCTACTCAAAGCTAGGTTTCTTTGCTTTGGTTAGGTCCGAACGAGCGGTAACGAGGTCGGCCAGCAGATGAACCAAAACGATGTGGCGTAGCCGCATTAGATATTTTTTCAATTTCACTTAATAAACGGAAAATACCACCTACATTTGCCTGGTAAATACACCTATGCAATTGCTTTGATGCTTACTAGCTAATAGTCAACAAGTTTTCTTGGAAACTACTTTCTGAGGTTCATGAATCAAGCCATTCAAGAGTACAACAATCAATCATTATTCAAGAAGTACAATGGTAGGTCAACAAAACGGGCGTTAACGCTATCATCTTTCGTTTGTCTTTAATTTAAATCAATTCCAATTACGATTTCAAGACGATTTCAGGATTCGGCGAAATGACCCTTTCGTCGAAATGGCTTTCGGCGAAATGGCTTCCGGCCAAATGGCTTTCGGCGAAATGGCTTTCGGCGAAATGGCTTTCGGCGAAATGGCTTTCGGCGAAATGGCTTTCGGCGAAATGGCTTTCGGCGAAATGGGCTTCGGCGAAATGTCATTCGGCTAAATAACCCTTTCGGCGAAATGGCTTTCGGCGAAACGGCTTTCGGCGAAATGGCATTCGGCGAAATGACCCTGATTCCTTTCGAATATCATATTAGTATGTTGGTATTCCTTAGTTAATCTAATCACTGTATTTATCAAGCGAGCTGTTATTATAAATTACATTAAATAAAATACATTTATTTTGTACATGTACTATTTCAGGTTTGTTTGTATCAGTTCATCACTTTTATTCAATATCATATAGTTGGCTATTGGTTGAACACATGGAAGAGAAAACAGTCTAACATAAAATAAAATTTAAATTGGAACTCCAATGGACTTAATGAAATGATAAAGAAGTTTCATGAAAAGAAGATCAAATTATGGTTAAACAAATATAATTGATTGTTGAATTCAGATTTACAATCCCGACGCAGATCCAATATGATCTATAAATATTGGTCCATATTACGTAGAAAACTTCAATGATCCATGTACTCATAATAGAATGACAGTACTAGACCGTTTAACCCTCTTTACTGTATCTCTTTCTTGTATCTCTGGGAGAACTTTATTTCGCATTTCGAGGCTGAATGCGGTTGATTGAAATCGATTGATGTTCCGAAGAAAGACCTAAAAGTAAAATTACAGCTAGATTCAACGACCGCACGAATCATGTTATACCATTTCACCTCTTTTGATAAATATTCATCTACAATCCGTAAGAAGATCCAAAACTAACTATTAATATTGGTCCATATTACGCAAAACACTTCAGTGATCCAAATACACATAATGGGAATGAGAGTACTAGCCCGTGTATCCCGCTTTACCTCAATTTTTACTTGTGTTACCTTTTTTTCTAATATTTAATGAAAATAAGAAGCATAGCTACCATATTTCTGCTGCCGTTCAAAGAGACAGCATAGAAATTTTGTTTTATTCTTAGTCACATTCGAACCATTTTCCAAATGTGGAGCGAAATCTTAAGACTGAAAATTCGGAGGATTTTCCGAGTCTTATCCAAAACAGGTCTGAAAAATGAGTGTTTTTGTGATGTTTCACAATTATCTGGAAAAATAATGCGATGATATAATTTTTTTCCGATTAACCTTATGATGGCTACAAGGATCATATTCACACACATTTTTGAAAAACCTTTTCACGCTTTTCATAGAAAATCAAATAATTTCAAAAATTTCGATCGGTTATATGAAATTCGTTGATTTTCTATGAAAAGCGTGAAAAGGTTTTCCAATAATGTGTCCAAATGTGATCCTTATAGCCAGCATAAGGTTGATTTGAAAAAAAATTTTCATACCATCGAATTATTTTTTCAAATAATTGTGAAAGATCACAAAAAACTCATTTTTTCAGAGCTATTTTTGATAAGACTCGGAAAATCCTCCGAATTATTCAGCTATTTTTGCCCTTCAGATAGATAATAGCTTCTCAAAAGTCTGTATGTTTTTGGTTTTGGCAAATATTTCAAAACTCCCATCCAAATTTTCCTAAAACCACCCGTGCGCATGGTATTAAAAAAAACTTGTTTTATTCCACCTTGTGGTGTAATGATGCCTTTCTCATGTATAATATTGTGGTATTGATCTTTGTCGTATTCTGTCATTCGTTCCCATACTCCCTTTTTTTCACTCCGTTTTCCACAAAATTACTTCTCCATGTTTCTTTCAATCTCTTAGGTAACATCACCATCATCGTCCACGGAAAACTGCTCCAATCGATGACCAACATGCGGACCACCCGCCGGGTATCCGTGGCCTGGGGGTGTTTCTCGCGGACCCACGTAGAATCGTCATCTGGAAGACACTCGTATTACATTCAATCCATCGACCATTGCCGATCGCCAACTGCAACTGCAACTGAATCTGCCAGAATCGACCATTGCGACCGGAATACGTCACTACCCTAATGATAATACCCTAGTTTTAAGTTAGTCGTTAATCAAGATAAGAAAATACCCTTGGCATCTTAGAGCTTTAGCAGTGTGCCTTTAAATATATTATTAATGAAAAAAAAAAATATTGTGGTATTCTAATCAAAAATTTTCTCTTCGATTTTTGAAAGAACCCAAGGGATTGTTTGTGCATTAACTAGTATAACATTGATAATAAAACAGTTCTTTGCTCGCGTAGGGCATCCTTAATAAAACGAAGTGGGTTCACTATTATATGTACTTCCAGCAGCGGATCCCTAGACCCGGTATAATCGAAGTCAGTTCGTGTGGCTACCAACTATTATGACCTACAAACTCTATTAGTTTTTATTCAAATTTTGAAGATTTTATGCAATTCTGCCATCGCACTCTAAATGACAATTTAAATTTTTGTTGTATCCAAAAATATGCAGCAATTTTTGGTAACCTTTTTTTGAGTGACGGTGTATAATATTCAACACACTTTACCCTATAACTTCTAAACCGGAGGTCGGATTCAGATGAAATTCAGAAATTCAGTATGCGGCCGTGAGACCTTTGATTTGAATATAAGTTTGTGAAAATCGGTCAAACCATCGCTGAGAAAAGTGAGTGAGATTCATTTTGGTATATACGATCACTATTTCCGGTGCTTCCGGAACCGGATACCGGGAATCAGGATAACCGAAACCGGTTTGTTTAGTTGCCTACTGATAATAGCTATCAATTTGTGTAGTTTTACGACCAGTTTAGACATTTTTTACATGTTTTGTTCCGCCGGTTTAAGTGACGGTGTACAATATGTTGGATCGTAATGAAATTCAGGAATTTCGTATGGGACCTTGAGCAGTGCGGTAAAATTTAATTTTCATTCGAATAATATAGAATGAAAATGAAATTTATGGCCATTGTCCGTCAGCATATCCCTTCTAATACATTTGACTTTTGCTGCCATTTTCAAGTGAAGCTCCCTGAATTTATCGTCAGTTGAATAATCGTACCTAGTCATTTGAAGTTTTGCTTGCTCAGTTTCAAGTGCCAAGTAGTCTAGCTGGTTCATTGTCTTCGCTCTTGGTAGTAAGCAATTTCGAACGAATAGAATTATAAATAAAGTAAAGTGCTAAAAATGAAAACTTAAGGAGGAAACAATTAATTTATGTGTATTCTGTGATTGATATTTAAGCTATCTGATTAGTCTTTCATCTATTATCTTGAACCAATTCGAATGTTTACATGAACCTAATTTGAAGGCCGCTCTCACACTATTGAAACAGATATTTTGTTACTTCAAGAGATCAACTGACGGTGGTTAAAGTGAGCCTCGATTGAAGAGAAACGAGCGATGAACTGAATGCTGCTCAATCGGGCCGTCAGCAAACATTGTGTGTGTCAGCGAGTGAAGTTTACTGCAGTGGAGAGATCGTCAATGTGTTCCACATTCAGTTTCAATTGAATTGAATGAAGTTTTACTTCACTGACCGTGAGACCTTTCATTTGAATCTAAATTTGAGGAAATCGGTTGAAGCATCGCTGAGAAAAGTGAGTGAGATATATTTTGGTAAATATTACCACTTACCGGTGCTTCCGGATCCGGATACCGGGAACCAGGATAGCCGGAATCGGTTTATTTAGTTGGCTACTGATAACGACTATCAATTTATGTAGTTTTGAGACCAGTTTGAACATTTTTTACGTGTTTAAGCGACACATTATACCTTATAACTCTGGAACCGAAAGTTGGATCCAAATAAAATTCAGATTCGACCAGGATAACCGGAATCGGTTTGTTTAGTTGTTTACTGATAATGGCTATCGATTTGTCTAGTTACAATATTGAACACACTTGTACATGTATTGTATTGTACATCGCTGAGAAAAGTGAGTGAGATCCATTGTGGTAACTATATATGACCACTATTTCCGGTGCTTCCGGAATCGAAGAAAAAGGCGGGTGGGTAATGTCAGAGACATAACTGGATGTCGTGAATACGAAAACAACTGACATGTTCCTTAACACTTCCGAATATCAATTGTATGAATTATGCACGCATTCCCCTTTTTCACATTTTTCGCAAAAACAAAGAAAGCTTCACTTGATCTCGATTACTGTGAATTTCACACAGCGAAAAGTGCACAAATCTAAGCAAACTGTTCTTGATTTGCACTAAACTGAGGATATTCCCTACGATTTGCGAACAACAAATCCTAATAGTTTTTTAGAAAACTTTTAGAGCCATTAGAACGGCTGATATTGTGCAATGCTCTCCACCGTTGTTTTTTCCCAATGCTAATGACTGGCAGCTGTGACGTAATCGCTCTTGTCAAAAGCGAAACTAGCTGTGCAGACGACACAAAACACATCTGCTTGCAGGGACGATAGAATCCAAACTGATTGAATTTTTGTTAAGAGATTTCCTTTTATGTGATTTCGTTTGTAGCTTTTTCACTAATGGGCGGTCCTAACGGCTATAAAAATAGCCGCATACAGAATTTTATTGTCGATTATTTCATTTCGGATTTGCATAATTTATTGAAAGAAACTATCAATATGCTGTAGGGATTCGTTTCTAGCATTCACAAGGACAAAATTGAGGAACTCACTGCGATATTCACCACTTTTCGGAACATTTTTCCCGGACGATTTGTTGTACAGCAGCAGATATTTTGTTCTCTTCCTTAGAACGCGTTCTGATTGGCTGGTGTTGACATGGAGCAAATGAGACAGGTTTTTCAATAGTGTACTATTGAAATACTTCAATGCTTTTGCTATACACGTTTAAATTGAAAAATTACGATTCTATTGGTAGTTAGATTATATAAATCCTTTCACAGATCACTGAGCTATGAGCTTTAAAAATACGAGAAAGGCAAACGCGCCTTATGAATTATCCTCTTTGATACTCGTTTATGCCAAACATTTCAGAAAAGTTTAATTTTGAATTATTTGAGACTATGTCACAAAACTGAAAATTTTATCATAAAATTGTGATCATATTTCCGATGGCATGTCGCAAGAATTATGTTGATTCATTAGATACAACAATAGATATTCACGATCAAAAACTTATCACTCTCTCAGAAGGTAAATTTTGAAAAGGCACCCCATAGTAAAGTAAGTCGTATTCACGACAAAACTTATGTAAGCTGTCTTAAGAAATAAACGTATTTATGGAAAAAATCGATTTTCATCAACCGCAATCAGCCTGCTTCCGGTATGCGAAAGAAAGTTTAACCGGAAATACGACTTCTGATATAAAGTTGGGCTAGTATTGTCATTTCCATTGTGTTTATATTGATAGATCGTATTGGATCTACTTTTGGATTGTAGATCTTATATCAACTGAAGATTATAACTAGAAAAGAAATGGAGTAAACCGGTACAACGATTTTGCTACTGTCATTAAAACTATATGCAATCACTTTGTTCGGCTTTTTTACATCAGAAACACTCTATTCGCTCTTCTGCAATTACGGAACTTGGGGTAAAATGAACATGATTGCGTGTTGTGCGGTCCTTCTAAATGCGTGGAATCGATTTTACTGGTCATTTTACACCAAAAAAGTGCTTTGTGGTCAGCTGTATCATGCCTGCAAAAAATTGTCGTTTGAGGTCCATTTTTCCAGACTCTGCATTGTATTACATTTAAAAAAAAGGCTAAAATCTATTCGTCAATGAGTTTTCCTTTGCGATATATTTGCGAGCGGCACCAAATAATTCAGCTGGTGGCGATATAATATATCTAACATATACTGATGAGAAGATCCGTTTTTCTTAGAATTGATTTATGTGTATATTTGAAAATGTATAACTTACCATCAAATTTAGAAAACTCCACAATTTTCTTGCGCTCTATTTTAGAATAATCTTTTTTATTGGGAATTTTCCGTCCAAAAAAACCATCATGCACAATATACAAATCAAATTCGAAACCAACATCTTGTGCCACCTTCTGCAATAAATCCATTGACAGGCCAAAGCAACATCTTGTACTAGAAAAGTTTACAGACATTAATACAATTAAAACCGTAACAACAACTAACCTGTATAACGTCTTCGTTCGCGCCTCTTCCTTCGTATCAATAGTTTTATGAGTTACATCTGATCTTTTCCGAGTTTCAATCAAATTGAACACATGGGACAAATTTGTTCTACCAGAGTTATACATTTGGTAACATAACACTCCCCGAAGGCACTTTTCGTTATCACCAATTTTCGTTTCCATGACGAATGGAGGTGCAAGTGCCACTACAATGCGAAACACAAATCGTGCTTTGGAAGGTAGTCCTGAAAATATGAAAAATATATATTTTTACATATATCGTAATCAATAGTTGCGCTTTTTTTATCAACCAAAAGTATTAGGTTAACGAGAACCTCATTTAACTCAGCTCAAGTAGCCTTTAGTCAGAATGTGATTAGGGTGTTTTAGAGGGCTATTTTCACGATTCAAATCTGATTTTCTGAGAAACGGTGACGAGTATCAAAAAACCCAACTGACAATCTCTTAGAAAATTAGTTTAGATTGTTCTGTGAAAATTTCCGAATGGTTCATTGACATTAGCGGTCGGGAAAGTGTTTTTTCTGAAGTAAGGAATTGCATAGCTGAAAACGCCGTCTTTCAACTTGTTCATTGCATATCTCGCCTTCAAAAGCATGGATCAAAAATCTATCCTGACAATGTCTAGATAATTTAATTTAGATGCGATTAGTGCATAAAAACATACATGTTGTCGCGATAAAAATGAAATGAATGTTATTTTTGTGAAGGTAAGCCGATTTCTATGTACGCGCCATTTTTTCTGCTCCAGTTTCCTGGTGACGTAACGAAACATGAGAGAGAAATAAAATCGGTTCAGCAAGGTTGCCAAACAGTAGCTTTGTTTTATGCAGACACATTTTATGTAAACTTGTAATCGAAAATATCGAAACTTTTCTGGTCACCCAGCCCATCGAGAGTCATTTTGCACATATGGGAGAGAGCATGGAGAGAAATATAATACGCATAGCGAGACACGTGGTCGATTCAAGCTTAGTTTCTAGTTCCTGAAGCACCGGAAATAGTGGTCATATATTCCTAAATGTATCTCACTCACAGTTTAAATTCAAATGAAAGGTCGCCGACGGAGTTCCTAAATCTTATCCGCATTCAACTTCCGGTTCCGAAATTATAGTGTAGAGTGCTTTGAAAATTTTATACCGTCACTTGAAGCGGAGAAACAAAAACCTGTTTTAATCTACCTAGTGGTGTAATGATGCCTTTCTCATATCAATCATACTATCATATATAATACTGTGGTATTCTTCAAAATTATTTTTCTTCGATTCTTAAAAGACTAACCGAAATAGATTTGTTCGACCGTCTACTGATAAAAACTATCAATTGGAAACGATTTGAGGTTAATTCAGAAAACTTTTTACGGTTTTTCGCTCTTTTCAGTGATGGTATAAAATTTTTAACACATTTTACCCTATATTTCCAGATCCGGAAGTCGGATCCGCATGAAATTCAGGAATAACGCATGGAACCACAGGACCTTTCATTTGAATCTAAGTCTGTGAAAATCGGTTCAGCCATCTCCGAGAATAGTTAGTGCAAAAAACGTTACATACTCACACACATACATACACATACATTTTGCGTACTCGACGAACTGAGTCGAATGGTATATGACACTTGGCCCTCCGGGCCTCGGTTCAAAAGTCGGTTTTCACAGTGATTACATAACATAATTTATCCAAATTGGCTTCAAAACTATACCAATCAATAGCTATTGTCAGTAAGCAGCGAAACAAACTGATTCTGGCTATCCTGGTCCCAGTTTTCAGTTTTGGAAGCACCGGAAATAGTAGTCGTATATTCCTAAATGGATCTCACTCACTTTTCTCAACGATGGTTTGACCGACTTCCACAAATTTGGGTTCAAATGAAAGGTCTCGTGATTCTCTACGAAAATCCTCATTTTCATCTAGATCCGACCTTCGGTTCCGAAATAATAGGATAAAGAAAGTGAAAAATTGTATACCGTCACTTAAAGCGATCAAAGCACTGTTTCATTCTGTAGGTTATACTAGTTAATGCACAAACAATCTCTTTGATTTCATTGAAGAAACGAAAAAAAATTTTGATTTAATACTACAGTAGTGTATATGACAATATGATTGATATGAGAAAGGCATCATTACACCACCAGAGCTGCTAAATGTCACTATCAACGAGCAACTTTGCACGACGAAGATTGGAAAGTTTATGTCACTGGACTGCTGCCAACCAGGCTCTACCAATCATCATATATTGAGTGTCTGAGAGCCGATCTGTCATAACTTAAATTCTCTTGATATTATACTCACCAGGACGCTCATTGATTGCCGATGCGATTGATATTATTTTCATTTCTCCTGTCACTGCTTGATTACGATGTGACTAAATATTAATCAAGCAGCATAAACATTGAACTAAATTCATGTGCACCAATAAACTCCGAAATCCGATGACTTTTTACAAAGAACAATTAACTTTATCAATTTATGTTTATGTTAGTACTCTCATGGAATTTTTTTACTTCAACAGGGAATAGGAGAATGAGAGAGAGAACAAAATGCGTCACCTGTCTTTGACTGAGTATACTTCTACTTGGTCATTGAACTATCGAGTATCTCATTTGACAGACACTTTGACCGTACCGATTACAGTTGACGATGATTTTAGTCAGTCTGTCAAGGTCATTTGACATGATTGACAATTTGCAGCTCTGTACACCACTAGGTGGATTAAAACAGGTTTCTGTTTCAATGCGACCCATTGGGCCGTATGAATAAAACGTAGCAAATTTGAATTCAGGTATTAAGGTGAAATGTAGCGTCATAAAATGCGCGCAAAATTTTATCCGCTTCAGTTGAACGAACCGTCGCACAAAGCATACCAAGAAAAACGGACACATAGAAACAAGAACTTTTTTCAATGATTGAGCGCAGTGGGTTTACCTCTCGTTATATTGGCTTGTAATAAAGACTGAACGTAATGGATTTTGAATCCTTCACACTTTGAATATATGCTAATACAATCGTTATTGTTAGTGATTACTCTTACACTAGAGCTTAGAACTATAAATCATGTGTAATTATGAATGACTAACATGAGGTTATATGTATATGTATTAACCAACTTGATAACCATGTATATGCCTGTTGTTTATCAATGTTTATCACATTGTTTATATCACGATAATACTTGGTTTGTATTTCATTCAGTAGCTTGTCAATGATGAAGTTATAGTTTTGCTATAAAAATTGCTACAATCTAAAATAATACCTGTTATACGATATCACACAGCCAAGTTTTATTGCTTCAGCAACATCAATGCATTGAACTCAACAGAATTGGACATTATTAGCATTATAAATGACAGTTACTTAGAAAATAAACAATTTCTTACAATACCCATTTTATTGTATTCAACTCGTTTTTATTTCAACACAAAACCCAATGCTGCATAAATTCGCGTCATAATTTTACATGTAATTTTTGCTCACGATATAATGCCACCGTGCCCACCGTGCATTTCTCACACCACCTCAATACGAAACAGCAGCGCGCAAGCAATTAAAAAAATGCAGAAAAGTTTATGAAAACTTTTTCAATTTTCGGTTGTTTTCGCTAAAATTTTATAATTTTGAGTTGCATTTTCAGATTCTTTGTGAAATTCTGCTACAAATACTACTTTTCAGTTCAAAAATCATCCCCGTGGGACGGAACAGTGACCGTTCATACATTTCAAAAACCAATTACGGCTCGGCAAAGCAAAATTTCAAAATTCTAAGAATACTTAGTTATGATAAATTTGATTTCGAAAACTTAAGTGTTTTTGGTTTTTCGAAAATCGGTCTAGTTATTGAATAATTGATCAAAAACGCGATTTTCGCATTCCGCTACATTTCACCTTAAATGCTACATGTGGATCACGTCCCTGTCAAAAGAAGAGACTTTACTAAACAATGACTATCCCAATAGCAAGCCCTAATTCAAGGTGTTATGCGACTCGTACTGAGGAATGAATGGATTGAGGACTAAAGATTTCAAACCAACGGAGATTAAAAGGGCACCTTGCGCCCCCTAGCTATATAAAGGAGCAAGGAGGGGTGGACGTCTCACAGGAATCGATTCATCTGAGAAAGGGACCCAAGGCATTCAGATAGCCACGTTCAAGCTATCAGTCATGGATGCTAATGGGGTCCGAAAATGGAGCAAGCTAAAAGTTGGATGGTCGGTTTACCCAGTGACCTTATACCACTAGCCGATGGTGGATATGTGCTTCAGGTGCTTCGAATCTGGCCACAAGTCTTGGGACTGCAAAGTCCCAAACCGGAGCACCCACTGTAAGCGTAAGGTTTTTAATTGCAACAAAACACTACGGAGTGTGGTCTACGCGGACAAAAAGCAGACTCAAAACCACGCTATGGGGGGCACGCGTGCTCTTTTGGCGAGAGGGGATCGACCGTGGATCAACAAACGACCGGTCTATTTGTGGAAACCTTCAAGCCACCTGCTTAAGAGCCAGAAGAAGAAAGCAAAGAGCTAGACCACCGGATGATGATGATGGTGATGATGGTCCCACCTCATACCCCTGCAAAGGTGTGAGCAGAACGAGTTATCTAGATGATAATTAATTTTTTAGCACATATCTTAACCAGTAAACGAAAGCCAAAAAACCCCTTCTTAATCCACCTAGTGGTGTGATAATGCCTTTCTCTTCTTTCATAACAGTATCATGAAAATATGTTTCATACTTTTATTAAATAATTTTGGATACTAATTTTGACAACAATTGATGCAGATTGATTCGAATAGTTCACAAAAGCATGCTTCAGTGTTTATGTCACACAGTCAGCATCTAAATAGCCACTTAGTGGAATTTTCATATATCTTGGAAAATCACCATAGGGGGGAGTACATGAAATTTTCGAAATCGAAAAAAAATTTTTGATGCCAAAAGGCTTAGAATTGCATGAAACGTCGAGATTTAGTGTCATCTCGGAAAAAAAAATTTTGAAAAAGTCGACTTTTTGGGACTTAGAAAAAATATGAAAATTTTTCTAAGTCCCAGAAAGTTGATTATTTCAAAAAATTTTTTTTTCGAGATGACACTAAATTTCGATGTTTTATGCAGTTTTAAGAGTTTTGGCATCAAAAAAAGTACGGGTGTGTAATGTCAGAGACATAACTGGATGTCGTGAATACGAATAAAACTGATACACTTTCTTTATACTTCCGAATTCGAACTGGTAGTTGATCGATTGTGTGAATTGTGCAACTTTCCCCTTTTTCACTACTAGAATTTCAAACGATGCGCCTAGACTAAATAACAGATTAGTTACATTAACGACTGCTCCACCTGATGATTGAAGTCCAAATGAGAGCACCATCTGAGCGTTTGAGGTTTGGCACCACGCAAAAGGTCTGCTCTCATTATTGCCGACCGCTGCTCCCGACGATTGAAGTCCAAATGAAAGCACGACCTAAGCGTTTGAGGCTTTATACCACGCAAAAGGTCTGCTTTCATTGCCGACTGCTCCACCTGAAGACTGAAGTCCAAATGAGAGATATGTTCTGAGCTTTTGAGGTTTTTAACCACGCAGAAGGTGCACTCTCCGAAGCTGCTGGTCCCACGACGTCTGCTTGCATCCAACGCATAAGAAGAAATTACCGGTTTTCGACCACGGTTCCTTTTTAATACGCAGTCAGTTGAAGATATATGCCTGACTACCTCAAAATCGTCGTCCTTGCGCGAAAAAGCCAAGCAAAAGTAAAGAGTTTTCCGCATTGTTTTCAAAATTTGAGAAAACTTAATATTTGAGTTGTTTGTGGTTATCTCACACTGTTCAAAATATTATCCTAAATTCCTGATCATATTTTTAATGAAATGGTGAAAGAGTTATGTTGCTGCCTTTAATATAAGTCGAGATATTCGCGAATAAGTTCTGCCCATTCTTCCATATGGCTAATTTTGAAAAGGCACCCCATAGTAAAGTAAGTCGTATTCACGACAAAAATTTTCGATTTTGGAAATTTCATGTACTCCTCCCTATGGTGCTTTATCAAGATCGAAAATTGCCAAACCTTTACCACCGGGCAGCACCCCTTAAGCATGTCCGATTTAGGTCAAATTTTGCATGAAGACTTTTTTCGAGGTGGTTAAACTTTTGAGCACTAGAACTTTACGAAAATAGAGTTGATCCCAAAATTTTGGCACCCTTATATATATAAGAGCGGTAAAAATCAACGTGTTTTGTCGGTTACGTCACTTATACAATCATATCTCCGGAACCAAAAGTCACAGTCATTCGATCTTCGAACTTGATCAATGGCCCGACAGTAGCTTTCAAACGAGCCCAAGTTTGTTAAAATCGGATCAGCCATCTCTGAGAAAATTGAGCGCGTTCAAATACAACGCTTTTTGTCGGTTACGTCACTTATACGATCATATCTCCGGAACCAAAACTCACAACCATTTGATCTTCGAACTTGATCAATGGTCCGACAGTAGCTTTCAAACGAGCCCAAGTTTGTTAAAATCGGTTCAGCCATCTCTGAGAAAATTGAGCGCGTTCAAATATCTTCGAAAAGTGCACACACATACACACACACACACATACACACACACACACACACACACACACACAGACATTTTCCGATCTCGACGAACTGAGTCGAATGGTATATAACACTATGGGTCTCCGAGGCTCCGTTCGAAAGTCGGTTTTTCCAGCAATTCTAATACCTTTCTATAGAGAAAGGCAAAAAGCCTTCTTAGTCCACTTAGTGGAGTTTTCATATATCTTGAAAAAATCACCATAGGGGGGAGTACATGAAATTTTCGAAATCGAAAAAAAATTTTTGATGCCAAAAGGCTTAGAATTGCATGAAACGTCGAGATTTAGTGTCATCTCGAAAAAAATTTTTTTTGAAAAAATCGACTTTTTGGGACTTAGAAAAAATATGAAAATTTTTCTAAGTCCCAGAAAGTTGATTTTTTCAAAAAAAAATTTTTTCGGGATAACACTAAATTTCGATGTTTTATGCAGTTTTAAGAGTTTTGGCATCAAAAAAAATTTTTTATTTTGGAAATTTCATGTACTCCCCCCTATGGTGCTTTTTCAAGATCGATAATTGTCAAACCTTTACCACCGGGCAGCACCCCTTAAGCATGTCCAATTTAGGTCAAATTTTGCATGAAGGCTTTTTTCGAGGTGCTTAAACTTTTGAGCACTAGAACTTTACGAAAATAGAGTTGATCCCAAAATTTTGGCACCCTTATATATACAAGAGCGGTAAAAATCAACGTGTTTTGTCGGTTACGTCACTTATACAATCATATTTCTGGAACCAAAAGTCACAACCATTTGATCTTCGAACTTGATCAATGGCACGACAGTAGCTTTCAAACGAGCCCAAGTTTGTTGAAATCGGATCAGCCATCTCTGAGAAAATTGAGCGCGTTCAAATACAACGCTTTTTGTCGGTTACGTCACTTATAGAATCATATCTCCGGAACCAAAAATCACAGCCATTTGATCTTCGAACTTGATCAATGGCCCGACAGTAGCTTTCAAACGAGCCCAAGTTTGTTCAAATCGGTTCAGCCATCTCTGAGAAAATTGAGCGCGTTCAAATACAACGCTTTTTGTCGGTTACGTCACTTATAGAATCATATCTCCTGAACCAAAAATCACAGCCATTTGATCTTCGAACTTGATCAATGGCCCGACAGTAGCTTTCAAACGAGCCCAAGTTTGTTCAAATCGGTTCAGCCATCTCTGAGAAAATTGAGCGCGTTCAAATATCTTCGAAAAGTGCACACACATACACACACACACACATACACACACACACACAGACATTTTCCGATCTCGACGAACTGAGTCGAATGGTATATAACACTATGGGTCTCCGAGGCTCCGTTCGAAAGTCGGTTTTTCCAGCAATTCTAATACCTTTCTATAGAGAAAGGCAAAACGATCTAGTTAGGGTAACAGGTATAGATTTTTCCTCAAAAGAACGACTGACAACAAAAGAATATTCAAATACTTCGGATTACTATCCACGATTAATCAAGAAAATTTACAACCCGGGAAGATCCTTGATCACAGCAGGAATCGAACCCGATATCTTTTCCAGTATCAGATAGTAAGGTCCTTCCTGCCGGACCAGTTCATCGCTAAAAACATCTGCTACGATGTATTAACGAGACTGCGGATGAGCAGAGCCAAGCCCAATTCCATTCACAACTGTCGATCCCAATTAGTTTCCCAAATCTATTCCTCAAATTACTAATCAAACCGAACAAGGTCAAGAGTCAAACTTGACACACTGATTGCCAAAGTTCTTTGACAATAATAGAACATAGTCCAGTTCTGTTCACTTTCTAAATAGTCGCCAAATGTTTCACGCGCGAGACTCAAACGTTTATAGACTGTTCATTATTTTTAACTTTCAAAAAAAAATTAAAAAAATCAATCATCATCCTACTGAACACAGTAACTTAATACGTTTCACAATAATATATAAAAACAAAAGGTGAATACAATCTTCGTAGTACGTAAAAAGTATGGGTGTGTAATGTCAGAGACATAACTGGATGTCGTGAATACGAATAAAACTGACACTCTTTTTTATGCTTTCGAATATCAATTAGTTGATCGATTGTGTAAATTGTGCAAGATTTCCCCTTTTCACTCCTAGAACTTGAAATGATACACCTCAACTAAAGTACAGATTAGTTACATTAAACATTCTGACATACAATTAAATATTACGAAATAACCAGTATAGTTCTTTATGATTAAAAAGTACGGGTGTGTAATGTCACAGACAGGTGTCGTGAATACGAATATAACTGAAACGCTTTCTTGTTACTTTCGAATATCAATTAGTTGATCACTTATATTAATTATGCCAGCTTTCCCCTTTTTCACTATTAGAATTTGAAACGATGCACCTAAATTGAGTCGGTGCTGTGCAAAATAGCTAATTGATAGAAAGTTCGTACAACAACTACGAATTCCAACTGGTTAAAAAAAGGGATTGTTTATAGTACAGTAAAATAAAATTTCGCATAGTTCTTTGGAAATATGTTATTGGTTCTACAAAGAACCGATTCGAAAAATGCAGGAATTGGGCATTAGACCTGAGTTCAAGAATTAAACTCAGAACTTAGAACACGTTCAGAATTTAATTGCAATTTAGTTTTTAAACTAGTTTCGAAACTGAAATCAGTTTCGGAATCCAATTCCAACATGCAGGTTCTAAATTCTAAGCCTGTGTTATGGGACTGTGTTCATGAAACATGATTTTGAAACTAAATTCTCCTACCGACGATTGAAGTCCAAATTAAAGCATGACCTTACGAAGTCCATATGAAAGCACGACATTAGCGTTTGAGGCTTTATAAAACCCAAAACGTCTGATTTCATTGCCGACTGCTGTACTTGACGACCGAAGTCCAAATGAAAGCACGATCTCCGCGTTTGAGGTTTTGTACCACGCTAAAAGTCTGCTCTCATTACTGGCGTCTGCTGCTCCCGACGATCGATATACAAATGAAAGCACGACTTGAGCGTTTGAGGCTTTATACCACGCAAAAGGACTGCTCTCATTGCTGACTGCTCCACCTAACGACCGAAGTCCAAATGAGAGCATGATCTGGGCGTTTCAGGTTTTGTACCACACTAAAGTCTGCTCTAATTACTGGCGTCTGCTGCTTCCGACTATCGAAGTCCAAATGAAAGCACGACCTGAGCGTTTGAGGCTTCATACCACGCAAAAGGTCTGCTTTCATTACCGACTGCTCCACCTGACGACCGAAGTCCAAATGAGAGCACGACTTGAGCGTTTAAGGCTTTGTACCACACAAATGGTCTACTCTCATAACTGGTGACTGCTGCTTCCGACAATCGAAGTTCAAATGAAAGCACGACCTGAGCGTTTGAGGCTTTATGCCACGCAAATGGATTGCTTTCATTGCTGACTGCTCCACCTAACGACCGAAGTCCAAATGAGAGCATGACCTGGGCGTTTCAGGTTTTGTACCACACTAAAAGTCTGCTCTCATTACTGCCGTCTGCTGCTCTCCACGATCGAAGTCCAAATTAAATCACGACCTGAGCGTTTCACGCTTTATACATGGTTTGTTCTTACTGATGTTGGTGGGAGAACCTCACCTCAACACCCAGTTCCGTCTGAAGCACTAGAAGAAATGAACTATTTTCAATCAAAGTTTACCTTTTATACTCGTACAGTAGATAATAGGAACTGATACCTAAAACCGTCGTCCGGGTGCGAAAAAAGCAAACAAACGTGATGATCATGTTTCCGATAGCTTGTACAAAATTTATGTTGTTGAGTTAAGTACATAAAGAGATATTCGCAACAAAGGTCTGCCCGTTCTTGTACAGGGAAAATTTTGAAAAGGCGTACCATAGCAAACAAGGTCGTATTCACGACAAAAAAAGCTAAAAAGTTATCTTAAAAAATCTTAAACTAGATAGCTGCTTACAAAACGGACTTTATGTGTGAAATACATAACTTTTTGAACTCACCAAAGTCGTTGCGCGTTTGATCTGTCGTGGCATTGAATTGATGAAAATTATACCCTTGTACAAACTCATTAGTTTTGCGATCTGGCTGACAAAAAGCTTAGTTTTCTATCATCAGATCCTTCATCAATTCTATTACACAAATATCGAGGCAGCATACCATTTAGGGTTTTGAAAATGAATACCATGGTTAAGTAGTAAATTTTCTGTTTCACTGAAAGCCATTGTAAAGTAGAAAATCTGATGAGGTATATCTACTACATTTCAGAATTAATCGCATGATTTTATTTTGCAGTCAATGTAATCTCAATATTTGTGTGTTATTAGCAAGAAACAAAATGGATGGGCAAAAGTCAATGTGTGGTGAAATGACTGTTTTATACAGTAGAATCCTATTATGAATCGTTGGGTCATTTCTCAATACAATGCACCGTACTTTTTGGTAATCTTCTTGATGACGTTATTATTATGAAATTTTAATGTTAACTTTTCATCAATTATGACTCCAAGATACTTTTGTTCGCTAACGCGATCATTATTTTCACCATCAATATCCACATTTCGTCCTGACCGGTGCTAACAGAAGAAAAAACCTGTTTTAATCCACCTAGTGGTGTAATGATGCCTTTCTCATATCAATCATACCATCATATATAATACTGTGGTATTCTTCAAAATAATTTTCTTCGTTTCCTACCGGTTTTTCGCCCTTTTCAGGGATGGTATACAATTTTTAACACACTTTACCCTATATTTCCGGATCCGGAAGTCGGATCCAGATGAAATTCGGGAATTACATATGGGACCACAGGACCTTTCATTTGAACCTAAGTTTTTGAATATCGGTTCGCCATCTATGAGAAAAGCTAGAAAACATATTTTCATTTTTTGCACATTTTACCCCATAACTCCGGAACCGGAAATCGAATTCAAACATTATTCAAGAATTTTGTATGGGACTACAAGACCTTTCATTTAAATCCAAGTTTGTGAAAATCGGTTCAGCCATCTCTGAGAAAAGTTAGTGCACTTATTGTCGCAATTTTTTGCACATTTTACCCCATAATTCCGGAACCGGAAGTCGGATTCAAGTACTATTCAGGAATTTTGTATAGGACCACAAGACCTTTCATTTGAAAATCGGTTCAGCCATCTCCAAGAAAAGTTAGTACAAGAAAACGTTACATTCACACATCCGCACATACACACACATACATACACACATACACATACACACACAAAAATTTTTCGTACTCGACGAACTGAGTCGAATGGTATATGACACTCGGCCCCCTGGGCCTCGGTTCAAAAGTCGGTTTTCACAGTGATTGCATAACCTTTCTATATGAGAAAGGCAAAACAATATATTTAGTCTTCGCGACATTTAGTTTCAGTTGCCTAAATTTGCACCATCGAACCAGCAAACTTAGATCCTTGCTTAAATGTTCAACAGCTTCATTGAAATCTTTAGCCATGCAATTAACAGAACAGTATCTTCTGCAAACAAAGGCTATAGCAGGATAACCATATGAAATCTGCCCCCAAAGGGAATTCATATTGTTATACCACATTCGAAAGGTCATAGACTGGAAACAATTTTCTCAAAGTTTCAACCCTTTAACTGCCATATTGACGGAGCTAGGGTGGTTCTATTGATTTTTATTTTATTTGATTTTTGAAGAAACTGCTTCTCCGAAAAATTTGAAAAAAATCAGGCATGTTTAAGGCATTATGGGGATGCTTCACAATTTTTTTCAAAATTTTTGAAGATGTATTTCTTTTATTAAAAAATACTAGAAAATTTTGAAACATATTTTTTCCCTCTTCCAATTTTTGCACCACCCTGGATTTTTTAGTGATAAATAAAGAATTTTTGGACATGTTAAAATGGTATGTTTTCATATTTTTTAAAAATGTGGACGACCAAAATATTTAATTTTTTCTAAAAAATCAACAACAGTCGACCATGCGTTCCCATCATATTCTGAGAAAAGGAAACGCATGGTGCTTTATCTTAGCAGTTTCTAGTAGTAGTCGACCATGCGTTCCCATATAGTTCTCTTAAAACGGAAACGCATGGTGCTTTGTTCTAGTAGTTTATGATGCAACTCAAGCGCAGGGCTTAGAAATCAAAGTAACGAAAAGAAGGAAATGAGTATCACCCTTTGCATAATACATACACGATCATACTTCGGGTACAACCTAGAAAGCTACAAAGCGAGAACTTACTGGTATGTGGTTCATATATGAATGGTAGTAATACATGAACGTCGCGAGTATCACACATATGAAATTCGGTTATGGCAGTCAAGAACTAGAGCGAGTGTCAGTTTTTTACGTGTTGCTGATGGATGTAAAGAAAGAATAATGAAAGAAAGAATGAAAATTTCATTACAGTGTCAAAAGTTATCATAAAGATATGTTATCGAGGGATGTGTACAGTTTTCTGGAAAAATGTATAATAAAGATAAAGTTGGAGTTTTGTGTTTGAAAACTTCAATCGAATATCTTTATGATGGTTTTCATGGTTTGTAGACTGAGAGCGCTGTATATTTTTTTTTATTCATTCGAAAATTTAAAACAACAACAGATATAAAAAATAGTGATGCGTTTTTTTTCATTTTTGAGTTATAACTTTTGCATAATTTCAAATCAAGCATTTATCGACCATGTCTATTAAAAAACTTGATTCGCTGAATCGATCTCTTTAATTTTTGGGTATATTGTGTAGAAAGCTCCATATTTTCCAGAAAATATCTGAGAATACATAATTAACTCAGTAAGTGATTTTCATTCTCAGAGGAACGCTTCCAGGTTTTTACAGGTTTAATAATTTTGTTCAAATTGCGAACGGGAAGTTCTAACAAGATAATATTATCAATCCGAGAACGAGAGCAACAAGTATCGGAATATCGTAGCTCTGGAATAGAAGCTTTTGAAAAGGATGTTCTGCCAAATAATTTTGGATTTAAAGCTTTATCACGAGATGACCCAATTGAGACACACAGATCACAAAAAAGCTATTCGGGCCGGTAATAAGTCTCATTTTTAAAAGCTTACAAGTACTATATCGAGTACACTACAAATTCGACTGGATATTTGGGAACCCAGCGCCGTTACTGTGAATGCGTTATTGGCAATAGAACTGTTGGTTGCTGTTCACACGAGGCCGCCATTATTCACTATCTTTCCTTATGCTCGGTTTTTATACAGAATTGTAAGACCGGCAAAAATATTGTCTGAAATGCTTAAATCAGAACAGCTACCAAATGACGATGATAATTCTATAGAATGAACGAAAAGAATCAGAGAGAAAATGTGTGCATTGAAACAGCAATGTATTTTTATAACATTTTTATCCCATTTCCTATTTAAATGAAAAATACAGTCAATAATTTACAGAAATTTTTCTGTGACCTTTCTTACATGAAACTTCTTAATCATTTCATAAAGACAATTGAAGTTTCAATTTAATAATTGACCCTTTTGAGTCTTAGTTCTGACTCCTACTGCGTCCATTAGTTCATCCAATAGCAAAATTTTATTAAAAATAATGTGCTGATAAAAAAAAACTCCAAGTGGGTTATGAAATCAACCACAAAATGTATAAAAATTTCAGCTTATTTTAAAATTTATAGCAGTTCATCGTTTGGTTTAAATAATATGATATTTAAAAAATAAGAGGAATATGCTTTATTAAACTCAAATTGATGTGACTATATTAGTATTATATTAGGATAAGAATTCTATGTAAAAGTGATGCTACGGCGAAGAACAACTTATGTAAATTGCCTTAAGAAATAAACGTATTTATGGAAAAACAATTCTAAGAAATCAATTCCAACCTTCATCAGTGGCCACTTTTGTTTGACACCAATATAAAAAAGAAAAAATTATATTCACTGCTGTTTCAACTCGCTATGTATTCAGTGAAATGTACAGAGCTGGCAAAAAGAAAACCGCGTTGTACGAGACCCAACAGTGCAAATCGATTTGACCTTTTCATGAAACACTATCGAATCATCGAATTATATACAGTCACTCGCTCTAGTTCTTGACTGCCGTAACCGAACTGCATATGTGTGATACTCGCAACGTTCATATATTACTACCATTCATATATAAACCACATACCAGTAAGTTCTCGCTTTGTAGCTTTCTAGGTTGTACCCGAAGTATGATCGTGTATGTATTATGCAAAGGTTGATACTCATTTCCTTCTTTTCGTTACTTTGATTTCTAAGCCCTGCGCTTGAGTTGCATCATAAACTACTAGAACAAAGCACCATGCGTTTCCGTTTTAAGAGAACTTTATGGGAACGCATGGTCGACTACTACTAGAAACTGCTAAGATAAAGCACCATGCGTTTCCTTTTCTCAGAATATGATGGGAACGCATGGTCGACTGTTGTTGATTTTTTAGAAAAAATTAAATATTTTGGTCGTCCACATTTTTAAAAAATATGAAAACATACCATTTTAACATGTCCAAAAATTCTTTATTTATCACTAAAAAATCCAGGGTGGTGCAAAAATTGGAAGAGGGAAAAAATATGTTTCAAAATTTTCTAGTATTTTTTAATAAAAGAAATACATCTTCAAAAATTTTGAAAAAAATTGTGAAGCATCCCCATAATGCCTTAAACATGCCTGATTTTTTTCAAATTTTTCGGAGAAGCAGTTTCTTCAAAAATCAAATAAAATAAAAATCAATAGAACCACCCTAGCTCCGTCAATATGGCAGTTAAAGGGTTGAAACTTTGAGAAAATTGTTTCCAGTCTATGACCTTTCGAATGTGGTATAACAATATGAATTCCCTTTGGGGGCAGATTTCATATGGTTATCCTGCTATAGCCTTTATATCTCAAAAACGTAAGACTCGCTTCATATTATTAATATACATAATAAATAGAATAGGACCTAACACATTTCCCCGAGGCAGTGAATTATCGAGAGAACTGGCCACTACATCGTTAAAAAGAGTCTTTTGATATCTACCACATGAATAGTTTTCAAACCATTCATGTGGCATTCACCGGATGCCAAAACGCCATAATGTCTGCAACAATAAAGGTCTAGGAATTGTTCCAAAGTTTCGCTTCAGATCTAAGAACACAGCAAAAATACTCTATTTAGCTTCAATTTTCTCATTCCAATACTACTAGTTCCAAAGCGGTTTCGCAAGACTGACTCTTTCGATATCCCGTTTGCTCCGGTAGTAGCAAACTGTTAGAGTTCAAATAGTTAATCAGCTGATCTTTAACACCAAGTTCCAGAGTTTTTTCCAGCGTGTGCAACATGTTAATGAGACGGTATACCTCGGACTTATCCTTTCCATTAACTTTGGGGATAGGAACCTAAAGAAATTCTTTCCCAAGTTTTGGCTCGTGCTACGTGTACAACATTTCAATTACCAAATTCAGTAGATCGTGTCCGATAACATAAAAGCAATCCTGTATCACTACTGAGTTTACATTGTCAACACAAGTCGATGTTCTAAAATTAAAACAAATATTTTTCAATTGTTTAAAAGTGATTGGTTGAAATTCATCAAGTCTTAAATAGTTATTCATCGGCTGTGTTATTTCAACAGGTTCACCTACCAATTCAATACTTTGATTGATCTGTTGAACACTATTCATGAAATAACTGTTGAACTTTTCTGATATGATTTGTTCTGTGTGCTCTTTTATATCGTTAAAAATTATGGTTTTCAGTGCACTATATGTAGAGTTGATCAACTGTTTGAGAATTTTCCATAACGCTCTACTGTTTTGCTGATTTTGATCGATCTTTCTCTGAATGTATACATATCTAGTCTTTTTTAGGGCCCGTAAATGAATATTTCGTGCTTGTGTATATCTACTCCAGTGACTTGTACTGTCTATCCTTTACCGTATTAACCTTAAGAGGTCTATAGAGTACCAGCTGCTCGTGCTGTTCAAACTAACGTACTTTTCAGTTACTAATTAATTAGTACACTTTTTCAATATGTCAGTAGGAATAGATGCCCCGTGATCCAAATTTCCAGTCAACTGTGGACATCCCAAGCTTCTTGATACAAGGAGAAATATGGTTTGCTTTAGATTTTTGCATTTGATTTGATTTGCACCGTATCTTTCTTATTTCTAGGGCTACTCGTTAATAAATTGCAATTGTTTCATGATTTGAAATCCCGCCAGTTTTCTAGAATTTCCAGAAACTGGCGATCGCTTGAACTTAGAGAGTAGTATACAACTCCATAGTTTCCCATCTACATGTCGCTTTCAACAGATATACCCAAGAACCAATTATTTTCAACTACTTCGTTCAATTGAATGCTGAATTTAACTGATTCTCTGGCGTAAATGGTAACTCCACCCGTGTGGCTAGAATGGGACAATCAAAAAGTAACAGTGTAATCCGGAACACTGAACTGATCGAAAGCACCAGAATCAACTATAGGTATGCTTTTCGTAGAGCAAAACTAATGAAGGATGTCTATCCTCTATAAGATGACGTGTTGCGACAGAATCAGAAGAAAAACCGGCTACGTTCAGAAACAAAATTTCTGAGCGCCTCTCATCCATTAGTTGCTATTTCTTTGACATAATGCTGTTCTTGTTCGTTTCCAGCAATCTCAGGACGCTGCTTGCTAAATGCTGCATGGTACGTGTCTAAATTCATTTTACGCTCCGTGTTTATTTTCAGACAATTAACGCATTTAAAATCTGTTGAAATACATCCAGCTGCATTGCATTTGGAACAATTTTCATTGTTTGAACATTCGGTGATCTTGTGACCAAACTCACGACACTGGAAACGGCGCAATATGTTGAACGACTCGAAAACCGAATACTCATCCCAGCCGACGCAAACCTTGCCGGCTACCATCAAGCTGGAATAAGTATTCTTATCAACCTCAATTATAACACTATATTTGTTATATTTAAAGCGTGGATTCTCAAAGTCAGCATCAAATTTTACATCTTCAATCAAAATTTCCTGATTCTGGCTTTTCAAAAGGTCAATAAATACATCAGACTAATATCGATCACTCATCCCAACTATTTTCAGTTTTGGTTTCCCTGGCTTGAGTATAACAGCATTTTATTCAGTACCTAAATTGCTTTCAATTTTCTTTCACTGATTGAATATCCTCTCCTGCTGCACACTTAACAATCTATTTATTTATTTATTTATTCGTCAAACAAATATAGACTACAGACAAAGTTACAATGGTTTCTTATATGCTATACATTATTTCTACGATTTGGTTTCAATTTTTCTTTTATTTGTTTCCTGGACATAGTTAGATCGATTTTTGGCAGTTTTCGTTATAAAAGCGCATCAGGGGTTATTTTTGGCATAATTCGATTTATATTTTCTTCTGAGAATATTTGACGACTTCTGAAATGGCGACTGGGAGCATAAAATTTTAGTTGTGAAAGCAATGAAGCAGATTGTACTCGTTGAGAAATAATGTCGTTGATAAAATAAAGATAAATAATAAATTGTAGATTTGCGGCGTTCTTCGAGTGTTTGTAAGTTTATGGGCCTACAACGCGCTTTATATGATGGAAGAGAAAATGTAGTCCAGTTTAGTCTACGAAGCGGCCATTCTGGTATTACTGGTAATGAATGGGCTGATGAGTTGGCTAGAGCTGTTACAACGAATGATTTCGTTGGTCCTGAACCAGCTTTACCACTTTCAACTAGTTGGATAAAGCACAATCTTTGGATAAATCTGAAAATGTCAAAGTGTCTACTGCATTTTTCCAAGCATCATTGCAGTACTCTGGTCAGAGCTCTGACTGGACATTGCAAACTCAATTATCACATGGCTACTACTCAACGTGCTGAGTATTATTCGTGTGATTTGTGTGAATGCGATTACGGTACTTCATATCATCTGATATGTAACTGATCCGCATTGACGCAACTACGTATCCGGGTTTTTGGTTCTTCATACATGATTGAGTCTGTGTATGCGGAGCTAAAATTAAAGGATATTCTCTCGTTTCTCACCCAATGTGATAAGGAGCTATAGTCAGAAGGGTTCATCGTTCTTCCTGGAGTGAATGAATCCCTTCTGTATTCACCTTAAATATGGTTTAGCAGATTGTTTGGCATCCTTAATGGGGTACCAAATTTTTTTTTTGTTTTGTTTCGCCTCTTCGGGCCAGAAAAACTTTCTGACCCTATGTGCGGGGTTCGAACCCAGGCAGGCTGCGTGAAAGGCATCGACTTACCCATCACACTATACCCGTCCCCTGGGTACCGAATTTATTTCTGCTCGTACATACTGTGAATCGTTCTGCATTTTTCCGAGAGTGCAGAATGGTGTCGCTTTTGTAAAATCTCTAAATCCTCTCGGAGGTTGGAATTTTTATTAACTGTGCATCGTTCATCAGAAAGCATGCACATAGTAACAAACCTAAATAGGTTTTACAGCAGACTGTTCGGGACCTCGTAGAGGTTCAGAATTTACTTCTGCTTCCAATAAATGTGATCCCCAGCAGATTACTCAGCATCCCTTAGGGGTGCAGAATTTACTTCTGCTTTCTTGTGTTTTTGTGTCGCCAATTTTCTCCATCCTCCTAGTCCAAACCTTACCATTTCCCTTCAATCCTTCCCTCTTATATATCGGGAAAATGATGCTAAAAACAAATTGATGGCAAGGAACAAATCTCCAAATATCAAGGGGAACGTGCAATTTAAGCCAATTTGTTCTGATTCATGGACTAACAAGATCTGCTAACTAGATGCATTTAGCGGTAAGTTTTATAATAATGTGCACCTCGTTTCGCCTTTGCTTGTAAAAAAAAACTACTCATGAAATTGAAAATTAGTGAAAACTAATCGCACTGTAATATCGGAACCGGAAGTCGCATCTGGATCAACTTTTCAGGGACTTTTGATGTGGAACACATCTTTATTTGCTATATAGGGGTGCAAATCAGAAACTCAAGGAATGTGGTCAGATTTTAAACACTTACAGCTCAGTCTGTTGTGTATCAATTATTAATATTATTTCATTGTTTGATAGGAAATATTTCTACGTATTGATTTGAATGTTCATAGCCATGTATTTTGAATTGTATATCATTGAAATGTTGATTAATAGCTAGCAGTGTCCTATTTTGTCTGCAAAAAATCTCCAGCATACCGGATTTCCCTGCCATAGTCGACGGTTTTGAAGGAGTAAGCGATGTATCAAAGAGAGAGCATCGCTCTGATTGGTCAATCGATGCAAAAGCGAAGCTGTTGAAAGCACGCGAATCTATAAATAGAAGCGAAATTAAAGCTAACGTTTCAGTCCTATTCCTAGCATGCTAGAGGTAGGTTGTTGCTAGACGTGCCATAAAACGACTCGAAGCTTTAAGGGCTGATGCCAGTTGTTTATCGTAAAACCGTGTCGCTCGCTGTGCGTATTACATTTCTCTTCAGGCTCTCTCGTAAATGTCTAAAATGACTCTCGATGTGTCCGGGTGGCCAAGAAAGTTTTGATATTTTCGGTTACAAGTTTGACTACATCACATAAAATCCAATAAAGCTACCGCTTGTTTGGCAGCCTTGATGAGCCGATTCTATTTCTCTCTCATGTTTCGTTACGTTACCAGGCAGAGATGGTGCCGCCATAGAAACGTACTTACCATTACAAAAATAACATTCACTTAATTTTTATCGCGACAACATATATGTTTTATGCACTAATCGCATCTAAACTAAATTATCTAGACATTGTCAGGATAGATTTTTGATCCATGCTTTTGAAGGCGAGATATTCAATGAACAAGTTGAAAGTTGCCGTTTTCAGCTATGCGACTCTTCGTTCAGAAAAAAGACTTTCCCGTCTGCTAAAATCAAACAATCATTCTGAAATTTTCACAGAATAATCTAAACTAAATTTCTAAAAGATTGTCAGTTGGGTTTTTTGATATTTGTCACCGTTTCTGAAAAAATAAGATTTGAAGCGTGAAAATAGCCCTTAATAACGTCCTAAAACACACTGGCCTCAGCCCCTAATTGGTATGCTGTGATCTTGTGTCATGCAAGCTCGGATGAAATTCCATGTTATGTCGTTTCGTCTGAGAAATTGACAACTACCTCAGGGTAAATGTTGAGTGCGTAAGATGAATTTCAAATTTATATAAGATGAACTCGATTGTTAATGAGAAGAAGTTTATCGTTTCAACCGAAATCGCAGAATGGTAGAGAAACTTAACGCTAAAAAAACTGCTTGCATACAAAACTTGAACACAAGCTTGGCGAAGAGAAGCTTAATTATCGAAATCGCAAGTATGTACAAAGATATAATTGCATGCATTTGGGATAATGGTGTAATTTCGTCGGTTATAAAACAAATGCTAATCAAGACAAATGATGTTTGGTTGGTTCGGTTTGATTGAACTTGTTGATTGTAGATCATTAGAAATTTTGGTTGCCTTGTTCCACATCAATGGCTCGAACAACCCCATGTGGCTGATCCTTGTAGTTTTTTTAAAGAATTTTAGGTCCTTTTAATTGCTTCTTAGTAAGTGAAAATCTGCTAAGGGTTTTTTTTTGTTTGATTCAAATGAAATTCGGAAAAAGTTTATGAGGCCATAAGACCTTTCATTTGAATCTAAGTCTGTGAAAATCGGTTCAGCCATGTCTAAGAAACGTGTGGACTATTTTTTTCTTTTTTTGGTTCATATCGCCCTGTAATTCCGAAACCGGAAGTCATATCGCGATAAAATTTAATAGCTGTCCATGGGACCGTAACACTTTTCATTAGAATCTGAGTTTGTATAAATCAGTTCAGCCATTTCTGGAAAAATTGAGTGACATTGTTTGTCACATACACACATACACCCACACACGCACACGCACACACACACACACACACACACAAACACACAGACATTTTGTAATCTAGACGAACTGAGTCGAATGCTATGTGACACTCGGCTCTCCGGGCCTCGGTTCTAAAGTCGGTTTTCACAGCGATTACATAGCCTTTCTATATGAGAAAGGTAAAAAGTTTGAATAAATTTGCTTAAGCTGTTTACTCCGTTAAAAAAAGTGTTTGATTCAAATTATCTCTCACTCCCCCCTTAACACTCCAAATACCAAGCCTGAAAAATAGTAACGTTAACTTCGAGCTGACATAGCTCAGCTGTTTTTAAATGAATCTCAATAAATTTTACACCCTCGAATTTTGTAAAGTTCGTAGATTGATTCAAAAACTTTGTGGGAGACGATTGGTGAAGGAAAATCAATGAAAATTTGATTTTTCCCGTTCCAGGTTTTTTCACGCGCCCAACATGCCCTATCTGTTCTCATATTTTCTTTTCTTTACCATAATAAATACAGTGGGGTCTCGTACAACGCGGATTCGTTTTTGCCGGTATTCGTTGTTGCAGGATTCGTTATTGCCGGATAACCGCGATAAACGGGACCCAGAACATATGGGATTTCGACTGATTGGGGCTGTGGACGGTTTTCTCGCTTCGGTCAACAGATAGAGCCACACAATCTTCGGCAAACTTGTTGTAGATACTTAGACCAACAATTTAGTGTAGTTTGACAGACCATTAGTTGAGAACTGCTCCGCTAGGAGCGCTTTGAAACATGCATGATATAAATCATTCGCTTAATACAGACAAAACGATTTGAGCTTCAAGTAACTCGCAAATTATAGTATTTTGAAGAATGCGGGAACTCGGAAGTTTGTCAAACAGCAAAAGTATTAACTCGGACTTACTTCATCAGTAGCTAGTGTGCTTGAACACAGATATCAATTATCAGAATTATGTTCTTATAAAAAAAACTAAAAGATATAGAGCGGTTTTGTTTGTTGGAAAGTTGTTAGGAATGTTATAGTTTACATTATGAAAACTGTGCTAGTTGAGAACTTTCCCACAGAATGGCACTAGTGTGATCACAATCTTACAATATAAAATTTATTATGTGATATCTCTAAAACCTGATGATATAGATTGGCGGTGTTTTCGGAAACAAAGTAGAGGAGGTAAAAACAGATTAAATAGTGTGAACAGTTGTAAAAATTTTTCTCGCTTGGTGAGGCTGGTGTGCAATTCTGGGTTGGAAATTCCTGTAATCTTGATTTATTTGGATTTATTAAGATCGTTTTTTCGAGGGTTTACGAACTGGTTAGAAGATTTATAAAAGCTTGTGTGTGATAATTTAAGAGCATTGTATCTTCCTCAACATTGCTTGGGATATCAAAAAGTATTCGAAAATGTGAACAGTAGTTCAGTATTCGAAAAAAAGGTTGCGCTATTGCGATCATGATGGCTTAGAAAGCTATTTTTTGGGAAAATTATATTTGTTTGTTTCGTGATTTATACTAGTTGACAGTAGAAATTTCTTCTACAATGCTTGTAAAGGAATTAATAGCTGTCTGGTCGCGGACAAACTTGATCAGAAATATGATTACTAATATAAAAATAACTACAATGCAACAGAGAGAACGATCATAGATTCTTTCATTCGTTTGGTTGTGTTAGAGACGTGAATTTATAATTGATTCCTATAAATACGTTGTAGCTAGCTTTCTGATCATCTAGTAGAAATTAAGCAGATAGGGCATTTTTTTCAGGCTTGGTATTTGGAGTGTTAATAATGTAGCTAATCCACGTGCTTTAAAAAATTTCCAGCGTTCGAATCTCCCAGTACACTACCGGAGCAATTAAAAAGGCTGGATGACGAGAAATTTTCCAAGATTGGGTGCAAAACTGTTTCATTCCCGTTTCATTTTTGCTTAAATCGCAACATCGGAATTGCTTTGATTGCATTCAATCAGTTTTAGTTCAAATTATGCCATCAACGTTGAAAAATTGCTGGAAAAAAGTACTTCCATCTTTTTTTTAACCTGGTACAAAAATCGATGATATTGAGAACGAAAGAAAAATTTCTGAAATTAAGGATTTCGGTGAAAAGATGGGTGCTAAACATCTTTCTCGTGAGGAAATTGATGACATCATCGCTGATAAATTGATTACGGCAGAAGAAATTGTCGCTGATGTTACGCAGATACAGATGATATAGACGATATTATTATTCCACAAACAAGCGCTGAAGAAATCAATTCAAAAATTTTGCTACTCAACGAATTGGAGAACTTTTGTTCTTTGGATAACAACATACACAACTAAAGAACTTATTGATTGAATGGAAGAACGATCAGAGTGAACAAAACTAACCACAAATATAACTTACTGTACGATTAATAATTTGAATAATATCTTCATTTTCGACTATTTTTGATAGTATTTGATATTTAAATCAATTCAACCTTCCACAACAATTCCTAAAACTAACATTAGCCAATGATTTTAAATTAATTAATCCTTTCAAAAATCTGGATAATAACAAATTCCCGCAGGAACAGTTTGATTTCTCCAATTGATGCGGTCTGAATAGAATTCTATTCTTTCTATCGCAAACGCTCAACAGTCGTATTCGACCATATCGTTTCCCGGAATGTTTTCAAACGGAATTCGACCGTAGAGGATTTGAGAGTCCTGTTGTAAACAAAACTTAATTTTGAGGATAACATCAAATACATAATTTTCGAAGAACTAGGGATTACATTTAGTATCAAGACCTTTAAAAACATGTATTGCCTATAGGCACTATATTGTGAACTGTTTTGCGATTCTTGAAAATGGTACTGTCTTTTTGGCTCTTTATTTTTAACTCGACATCCACCGCGTCGAAGCCATTCAGAATAAACTTCTTCGGTTTGCTTTTCGTAGTTTCCCTTGCAGTGATCCCTATAAACTTTCCAGCTGTCAGGAGTGTTATAAATTTATCGATTTTTACTTTTTATCAGTTCACCGAAATATGTCTTTGGTCGTTTACGTAGCGATTTTGTTACAATCTCGAATTGGTTATCCGCACTTGTTACAAAACCTTAATATAGAGATTTACTGCCTGATGAAGAGTGTGACTATGAAATTTTCGCTTCATTGGTCTTTTTATTGTTCAATAAAAAAGGTTTAATTCAAACAAAAAATAAAATGAAATTATATGAGCAATATATGTCACATTTTATGTATTAAACATTATATATAATTGTATTAATAATCAAAACATTAGGTATTAAATTCGAGTTTTCACTCTATCAAGTTCCTCAGATTTCAGATGTCGATAGCTTATTCATCTTAATATTTTAGTAACTTACTAACGCCTCCTAGAAAAACAGTTTAAAATCTGTCTCTCCTTCAGATACTTATTCAAAAACTGATCGATAAGGTCATTCTCATAAACAAGTATGGTATTCAGTTACAGAAGATCACATTGTAGATACAATAAGAACTGTTTCATCAATCAATCAATAGGTATTGGAACCTTAAAACACCTTCTCGAAGAAACCATCTTAATAAGTCAACATGATTTTGAGTTGCAGGAATTTCGAACACTGAATTGCACACTAGAGTCAGCCATGCGAGAAATTTCAATTACACCATTTGATCTGTTTTGACCTTCGGAACATTCTTTCCGAAAACACCGACACCACCGAAAGTAAAATATTCGCGATATTTCATGTTCAAACTGTTTTTCTATTGTGAACATATGAATTATTTCATGCTATTTTCAAAGCGCCCCTGGCGGAGCAGTTCTCCACAAATTGTCGATCAAACTACACTAAATTGTTGGTCTAAGTATCTACAACAAGTTTGCCGAAGATTGTACAGCTCTATCTGTTGACCGAAGCGATTTAATCGTTCACAGCCCCAATCAGTCGAAATCCCATATGCTCTGGGTCCCGTTTATCGCGGATTCGCTTTTCACGCCCCCGGTGTACCGCGTTATACGAGACCCCTCTGTACAGAGAGTTTCTATTATTTCCGAAAACGAAAAAAGAATTGTTGATGCCAAAAGTCTTAGAATTGCATGAAACGTCGAGATTTAGTGTCATCTCGATTTTTTTTTTAATCGGCTTTCTGGGACGTAGAAAAAATATCAAAAAGTCCCAGAAAGTCGATTTTTTCAAAAAAAAATTTTTTTTAGATAACACTAAATCTCGACGTTTCATGCATTTTTAAGGTTTTTGGCATAGAAAAAAGGTTCGATTTCGGAAATTGCATGCACTTCCACCATGATGATTTTTCAAGATAGAAAATTTTCAAATTTTAAGCGTTGGGCAGCACCCCTTACCCATGTCCGATTTAGCTCAAATTTTGCATGAGGACTTTTTTCGAGGTGCTTAAACTTTTGAACAATAGCGCTTCACGAAATTAGAGGTTATCCCAAAATATTGCACCCTTATATACATTAGAGCGGTAAAAATACAACGCTTTTTGTCGGTTAAGTCACTTATACACTCATATCTCCGGAAACAAAAGTCACAGCCAGAGCTTAAAATTGTCACGCATTCTCAATGAAAGAAACCATTCCAGCAGTCTCATTTTCAATGTTTTACTGTCTCATTCGTAAATGACCGACACCAGAACAAATGAAGAGAGACGAAGCATTTTCGTTTCTCATCGAAAAAATGAGAGAGCATAATTGCCAACGTCACTCTTTCCTCTGTGACAAGACGAAACCAAACTAACGTCTTCAGGTAGCAACAGCAGAATTTCAATTCTCATTCTTTCATCGATGTATTGAAAATATGTGACGCTTGGTTATAAAATATGGCAAATCGAAGTAATTACATCTCAGAACTTCTCTGGAAACCAAAACTACTACAAATTCTAGCACCAACAATTAAAACTTATTGTGAAACCTTTTTCTGTCGTTTTCAATTCTCACAGCTTTGGTTGAATATCGAAACTGCATACTATGGGATTTTCACTGAAAACTGCAAATGACTGAAAGGGCAAATGAAAGAAAAAACACAATTTTGAAACTACTGTCCCGCTTATGTCATTGACTGGACATGGATTTCGTTCTCAGCGTTTGCAAGCGAAGCTGAGAGTAACAGTAATTTCTTGTCATTTTCGTCTATTTTTCAGTCAATGAAAATGACTTTTTTTAGCTCTGGTCACAGCCATTTAATCTTTGAACTTGATCAATGGCTCGACAGTAGCTTTCAAACGAGCATAGGTTTGTTAAAATCGGTTCAGCCATCTCTGAGAAAATTGAGCGCCTAAAAATATCTTCGAAAAGTGCACACACACCGAACTGAGTCGAATGGTATACAACACTATGGGTCCCTCAAGCTCCGTTCAAATGTTGGTTTTTCTAGCAATTCTAATTCCTTTCTATAGAGGAAGGCAAAAATTTATTGCTTGATTTTTGTTTTACAAGCTATTAAGAACAAAAACATATACATATCTTAAATTTTTCGCTAACCTAAACGACATCAATTATAATCGGTAGAATATTAAAATTTAAATTTCATTATTTCGGAATGTATAGAATTCAAAAGTTATTTGAAGTTTCTATTAGTAAATTCCACTCGAAAATCTATCATATACTTGTTCCCCAATTCAGAAAAAGGAGAATTACGCATTTAGCACAAAAACCTCACGAAATTAAGTAAAACCTGTTTTTATCCACCTAATGGTGTAATGATGCCTTTCTCGTATATCTCTTATTCTCATATAAAAAAGGTATTCTGTAAACAATTTTGTTTGATTTTTGAAAAACATGAAAGCTAGTGTATGAACTAATATAACGTACAGAATGAAACAGCTCTCAGATCGGTTAGGCCATCTTTCTCAGTGAAGTGAGTTCCACTATTCCAGGTACTTATGAAACTGGAATCGCCTCGAATATTTGCTTAGCAGCAGCCTTTGTGATTAGTACCAACCAACCAATCTACCTGCAGCTTACAGTTGTTTTCGTCTTGAAAAACAACCTCTCCATTTGAATGTTTTTTACTGAATGAAACCCTGAACTTATGTTACTTTTGTATATGAAATTCATACTGTATAGGGTAATACTTTTTAACCGAAAACATACAATATTTTTTGTGATTAGATTTTTATCATTACTACTACTATTATAATTAAACAGTAGGTTGCCAATATTTCATAATCATCTTTAATTTCGTAAAGCGGTAGGTGGGTGAGTGGTACCGGCCGTCACTGGAAGTTATTTAGGAATTAACCTTATTTGTGCTAGAGCACATAACCAATTTCATTATGTTCACGTTTCGTTTTAACCTCGGCGGTATATGTTGAACTGCAGGTGGCATAACAGTTCAACATCTGTGAAGAGAAAATGGATAGGTAAATGGATGATGAATGCAGGTGGAGGGGATGGAAAGTAAGCGTGAGTGAACAATGGGGTTAGAATCGGCATGTAGATCTAATTAGTGATCGAAAAGATGGTATAAGACGGAGAGAAATACGGGGTTAGAATCGGCAAGTAGATCTAATTAGTGATCGAAAAGATCGAATCTGATTATTTTCCAACCGTGATGGGAGAAAGACCTAGTGATGATTGAACAAAAATACAAACGGTTACAGACAAATCCTGATCCAAAGTTAATCTAACAAGTGACAATGAAACAATCGTTTGATCATATTTCGAGATAGATGAAAGTCGAAAACATTGGAGCAGCTATTGAATGTTCTGCACATACTGGAAAATGGTTAATTGTAACCATAACTTGTTCGTGCAATGGATAAACTCAAAAAAACGATGAGAGCGTAGATTACGTCGATGAATGTCCAGATTAATCAATTGCGCAGAGCAAATCTAACAAATTTACGCTGGATAGCTTCGATGCGTGCAATGTCGATTTGACAGTGAGGTGCCCAGACAACAGTTGCATATTCTAGCGTCGAACGGATAAGAGCAAAATATAATGCCTTAAGACAGTATACATTAGTAAAGCTCTTAGTAACACGAAAGACGAAACCCAAGATCTTGGAGGCCTTTGAAATCACATAATCGATGTGACTTTTGAAGTCCAGTTTGGAATCAAGAACGATACCGAAATCTTTCACGAAAAATTCACGTTTCAGTATATTGTGCGAGATGCTATAGTCGTAGGTAATCGTGAGGTAGTGAGCGTTTACGAGTAAACGACAAAACGGAACACTTCGAGGCATTCAAAACCATTCTATTATCCAAACACCAGTTTGTGAATAAGTCTGCAAATGACAGCAAATACAGGGTCCGGCACTCGAAGTGTAACCAACTTCAGACCGCTCGCGCAGCTTACGCACGGGCATCAGCTCTCTAGAAATTTGCTAAATGACAGTTCTGAGTTGTTTTGTTTAAAAGCGCAAGAAAGCATTTTGCCAAAAGTGAACGCGAAAAAAAAATCAGTGATGGATTTAAAACGTTAATAATATGATTGCTTTATATTTAGATGGAAAATCACAACCAGCGATTGTTCGCGAGCTCAAACACCTTAAAGTGAATAAAGTTTTTGTTTATCGCACCATAACTCGTTACAATAATACTGGTAGCATCGCAAAACGTCATGGAGGTGGTCATCAAAAGACTGCAACGTCACGTGAGATGGTTCAAAAAGTAAAAAAGCGACTTGAACGAAATCCTCGACGAAGTGCCAATCAAATGGCAAAAGAACTGAAAATATCCGACCGTAGCATCCGCCGCATACTGAAAAAGGCGGGTGGGTAATGTCAGAGACATAACTGGATGTCGCGAATACGAAAACAACTGACATGTTCCTTAACACTTCCGAATATCAATTAATTGATCAATTGTATGAATTATGCAAGCATTCCCCTTTGCACATTTTTCGCAAAAACAAAGAAGGCTTCACTTTTTGTTGAGAGGCTTGTTTCTACATGATTTCGTTTGTAGCTTTTTCACTAATGGGCGGTCCTAACGGCTATAAAAATAGCCGCATTCAGAATTTTAATGTTGATTATTTCATTTCAGATTTGCATAATTTATTGAAACAAACTATCAATATGCTGAAGGGACTCGTTTCTAGCATTCAGAACGGTCAAATTGCGTAATTCTCTACGACATTAAACTCTGGAACATTTTTCGCAAAAACAAAGAAGGCTTCACTTGATCTCGTTTACTGTGAGTTTCACACAGCGAAATGTGCACAAATCTAACCAAACTGTTCTAGATTTGCAGTAAACTGAGGATATTTCCCTACGATTTGCGAACAACAAATCCTAATAGTTCTTTAGAAAACTTTTAGAGCCATTAGAACGGCTGATTTTGTGCAATGCTCTCCACCGTTGTTTTTTCACCAATGCTAATGACTGGCAGCTGTGACGTAATCGCTCTTGTCGAAAGCGAAACTAATTGTGCAGACGACACGAAACACATCTGCTCGCAGTGGCGATACAATCCAAACTAATTCAAGTTTTGTTGAGAGGCTTGTTTCTACCTGTTTTCGTTTGTAGCCTTTTCACTAATGGGCGGTCCTAACGGCTATAAAAATAGCCGCATACAGAATTTTAATGTCGATTATATCATTTCGGATTTGCATAATTTATTGAAAGAAACTATCAATATGCTGTAGAGACTCGTTTCCAGCATTCAGAAGAGTCAAATTGCGTAATTCTCTACGACATTAAACTCTGGAACATTTTTCGCGAAAAAAGGCTTCACTTGATCTCGATTACTGTGAATTTCACACAGCGAAAAGTGCACAAATCTAACCAAACTGTTCTAGATTTGCACTAAACTGAGGATATTTCCTTTCGATTTGCGAACAACAAATCCTAATAGTTCTTTAGAAAACTTTTAGAGCCATTAGAACGGCTGATTTTGTGCAATGCTCTCCACTGTTGTTTTTTTCCCAATGCTAATGACTGGCAGCTGTGACGTAATCGCTCTTGTCGAAAGCGAAACTAGCTGTGCAGACGACACAAAACACATTTGCTCGCAGTGGCGATAGAATCCAAACTGATTGAATTTTTGTTAAGAGATTTCCTTTTATGTGATTTCGTTTGTAACTTTTTCACTAATGGGCGGTCCTAACGGCTATAAAAATATTCGCATTCAGAATTTTAATGTTGATTATTTCATTTCGGATTTGCATAATTTATTGAAAGAAACTATCAATATGCTGTAGAGACTCGTTTCCAGCATTCAGAAGAGTCAAATTGCGTAATTCTCTACGACATTAAACTCTGGAACATTTTTCGCAAAAACAAAGAAAGCTTCACTTGATCTCGTTTTCTGTGAGTTTCACACTGCGAAATGTGCACAAATCTAACCAAACTGTTCTAGATTTGCAGTAAACTGAAGATATTTCCCTACGATTTACGAACAACAAATCCTAATAGTTCTTTAGAAAACTTTTAGAGCCTTTAGAACGGCTGATTTTGTGCAATGCTCTCAACCGTTGTTTTTTCACCAATGCTAATGACTGGCACCTGTGACGTAATCGCTCTTGTCGAAAGCGAAACTAATTGTGTAGACGACACAAAACACATCTGCTCGCAGTGGCGATACAATCCAAACTAATTCAAGTTTTGTTGAGAGGCTTGTTTCTACCTGTTTTCGTTTGTAGCCTTTTCACTAATGGGCGGTCCTAACGGCTATAAAAATAGCCGCATACAGAATTTTAATGTCGATTATATCATTTCGGATTTGCATAATTTATTGAAAGAAACTATCAATATGCTGTAGGGATTCGTTTCCAGCATTCAGAAGAGTCAAATTGCGTAATTCTCTACGACATTAAACTCTGGAACATTTTTCGCGAAAAAAGGCTTCACTTGATCTCGATTACTGTGAATTTCACACAGCGAAAAGTGCACAAATCTAAGCAAACTGTTCTTGATTTGCAGTAAACTGAGGATATTTCCCTACGATTTGCGAACAACAAATCCTAATAGTTCTTTAGAAAACTTTTAGAGCCATTAGAACGGCTGATTTTGTGCAATGCTCTCCACCGTTGTTTTTTCCCAATGCTAATGACTGGCAGCTGTGACGTAATCGCTCTTGTTAAAAGCGAAACTAGCTGTGCAGACGACACAAAACACATCTGCTCTCAGTGGCGATAGAATCCAAACTGATTGAATTTTTGTTAAGAGATTTCCTTTTATGTGATTTCGTTTGTAGCTTTTTCACTAATGGGCGGTCCTAACGGCTATAAAAATAGCCGCATACAGAATTTTAATGTCGATTATTTCATTTCGGATTTGCATAATTCATTGAAAGAAACTATCAATATGTTGTAGGGATTCGTTTCTAGCATTCACAAGGACCAAATTGAGGAACTCACTGCGATATTCACCACTTTTCCGAACATTTTTCCCGGACGATTTGTTGTACAGCAGCAGATATTTTGTTCTCTTCCTTAGAACGCGTTCTGATTGGCTGGTGTTGACATGGATCAATTGAGACAGGTTTTTCAATAGTGTACTATTGAAATACTTCAATGCTTTTACTATACACGTTTAAATTGAAAAATTTCGATTCTATTGGTAGTTAGATTATATAAATCCTATAAATATTTCGCGCCTTATGAATTATCCTCTTTGATACTCGTTTATACCAAACATTTCAGAAAAGTTTAATTTTGAATTATTTGAGACTATGTCACAAAACTGAAAATTTTATTATAAAATTGTGATCATATTTCCGATGGCATGTCGCAAGAATTATGTTGATTTATTAGATACAACAATAGATATTCACGATCAAAAACTTATCACTCTCTCAGAGGGTAAATTTTGAAAAGGCACCCCATAGTAAAATAAGTCGTATTCACGACAAAATGATCTGAAGGTCAAGCCTTACAAGATCCAAAAGGCGCATGATCTCACACCGAAGCAGCAACAAGTTAGACTTGAGAGAGCGAAGGAGTTGCTTCGTTTGGTCGAAAGCGGTAAATTTCCGAACATTGTATTTTCTGACGAGAAAATTTTTCCAATTGAGCAATTCGTAAACTCTCAAAACGATAGGGTTTACTTGACCGACCGTTCATACGAGAATTTGAGTCATCGATTGGCCACCAGGAGGCAGCACCCGCAACAGATAATGGTTTGGGCCGCTGTAACCGCAGATGGGCGCTCTCCAATCGTTTTCATCGAGCCTGGCTTTGAAGCCGTGGGCAGACAAACATTTCGGTGGCAGACCATGGACGTTTCAGCAGGACTCGGCACCGTCTCACAAAGCTCGAGTGAACCAAGAATGGCTGAAAAACAACGTTCCGAACTTCATCACGTCCACACAATGGCTCTCGAATTCACCAGATGCGAACCCAATGGATTATTCTCCTTGGGCCATTTTGGAGAGCAAAGTCCGAACTAAAAGATATACCAGTCTCGAGGCGCTGAAAAAAGTTACTGTCCGCGAGTGGGCCAAAATACCTGCAAGTCACATTCGGGCAGCTTGCGATTCGTTTTTTGACCGTCTCAAGGCCATAGTCAAGGCAAAATGTGGTCATATCGAGCAAAAGTGAATTGATTCTGAATTTTGTATTATTTTTACAAATACAATAGCTTGAAGTTGTCTGCGAAGGATAGTTTGTGGCATTTCAATAGGAAGTGGAGATCATTGAGGTAGAGTAAAAATAAAAATGGTCCTAAGCGACTGCCTTGAGGGACTCCATAGTTGACAGCGAAAGGCACTGTAATGAAGTCTCCGATCTTCACAGACATTTCGCGACCAATTAGATACGACTCCAGCCAATTTAGCAACGATCCACTGAAACCAAGTCTATTGAGTTTTGCTACTGCTATTTGGTGGTTCATTTTTTCAAAGGCTGCAGAGAAATCAGTGTAGAGTGCATCACTCTATAGGCGTGCTTGTAGAGATCGAACTATAAAATTGTTCTGTTTTGTTTTGCACCCCACTTGCAACTCAATTATCACCGTCCACATGCGAAGCCAGATCAGATATTCCAGTGTTCGCCGTTTAGGTAACGATCAACCGAGAAATTTCGTGTGTGCTTCAGCCATGCGAAGCCAGATCAGATATTCCAGTGTTCGCCGTTTAGGTAACGATCAACCGAGAAATTTCGTGTGTGCTTCAATTAGCAGTGCGCTTTGGTCACCGGCATGCACTTTTACCTCAGTACTGACGTGACGGCGGCCACCGCCGGGATCAGGAAGCGGTCGTTTTGTTTCGTTTCCATGCACCGAATGGGTCGGAAATGGGGGCTGCTAAGCAAAAGCAAAAGGCTGCGACCTCACACCCCTCGCAGAGATATTTACTTGGCCGGTCCGTGATTAGCATGTGCTTCGGTCGATTCTCCCTCGGATGCAAATCATACTTATTCATGACATGCGAAACTCATATTCACGATTTTGCCCCTTTTTCGATGCCGCACCCGGTGGCCGGGTTCCGAGGGTGTTTTAGTGCTCCTTTATGAGCTTTCTTTGATTCATTTTTGTTTACCCTTGGAATAATGGTTTTTATGTCGGTGGTTTTCTTTCAAAACCGAAAAAAACACCGGGTTGCTGTGATGTAAATGAAAACGTCAAACGGGTGAAGTCGAGCCGGTATGTGGATGATGTTCAGCAATAATTAATTACACTGATAGCGATTTTGTTTTCTACACTGCCGTTGTATGGCTGTGAAAAGGATGCCATTATTACACTCAAATTCGTGCCAGTGTATTCGGAGTAAGCACAGCACTGAAACAAAATAGTGCTGTATCATACGAACTGAAGTGACTATTAGCGAATGAGGCTTATTGATTTTTTCGTGTACAGAACAATTCATGACGAGTTTTTATTACTGGAATGATTTTTTTATTTTTTTTTTATTTTTGGTGGTTGTTCAAAGTTAAAACTACGACATTTCACGAAAAAATCCACCATTTGGTAGCTATTAAACCTCACCAAAGTAACAAACAACGAAAACAGAAAACGTTGGGGTCTGGTTTTTTTCATGTGGAAAGTGTGTGCAAAATAAGAAAAAAATTGGTGCAGTAGTTTTGAATGACGATGGACACGGACTTTCAAAACCTGCTTTCGAGAAAAACGCGTTAAAGTTATTTGTCTATAAAATCAGTTTAAAAAATTTAATACTCCAGGGAGCCCGTAGGATCTAATATTTTCAAAATATCATGTTTTTTCTTTTATAATTTATTATAATGAAACATTTCAAGAATGTTTTGTCAAGTTTTGAAGTCAATCGAAGTAGAAATCTTGGGCCTGTGCGCTGAGCTCTTACTTTTTCTAGGAATGAGATACTCATAGATTAAGGGTCCATAACTTCCAGAGTTTCGTTCTAATAGGCTTGAAAATTTCACGAATATTCTTGAAATGTTTTACTATAAGAAAATATAAAGAAAATAATAAATAATTTTTCAAAATTTTGAATGAATAAAAATTTGCATTTGTTTCTAGTTGTGGTAAGTTCACTATGTTCACACATTGAATATATTGAATATTAATAGTCAGCCCTTTGCAATACACGATGAATAAATTCGCCGATGAACAAAAACTGAACCTATCTGAAACTTTTCAGTGCGCGTAGGGTGATTGCTAATCAATAGGGGTGATGTATTTGAAATTTATTCCGCAATACCGTGGCGGTAGAGTAATATCATTAATAGAAGCAGCAAGTATTGTGATTAATATTAACAGGTCCACCTAATATTTATTTATTTATTTCGTCAAGCAAATGTAGACTACATATAAATTGTTTACAATGTTCACTTACATACTACGCATTATTTCTACGACAAAGCTGAGATTTGATTTGATTTTTTGACATAGTAAGGTCAAGATGTTCGCAGTATTGATTGCAATGGCGCATTATTCGATTGACTGGACTGTATTTTGCATAATTTGTTCTAGTGTTTCTTTCTAAAAATAATTTCCTGGTTCGTAATTGACGGCTAGGTGTATAAAAATTTAGTTGCGATAATAAAGAAGGTGATTGAATGCGTTGAGAAATAATGTCGCTGATAAAATAAAGCATTGCAAGGTCGCGGCGTTCTTTAAGTGTTTGTATATTGATGAGCATGCAGCGTGCTTCATATGATGGTAGAGGAAATGCTGTCCAGTTTAATTTACGAAGTGCATATAAAAGAAATTGTTTTTGAATAGATTCGATGCGTTCTTCGTGAATAATATTATATGGATTCCATACTAGGCTGCAATATTCCAAAAAAGTTCTGACATATGTAGTGTATAGTAATTTTATTGTGTATGGGTCCTGAAAGTTATGACTGAAGCGTTTAATAAAGCCCAGCATGCTATTTGCTTTATTGATTATGGTATTGTAGTGTTCCACAAAAGTGAGCTTGGAGTCTAAGATTACGCCTAAATCTCTTACAATTTTACATTTTTCTACAAGTTGATTTCCTAGATGTATGTTTGTGGGTATAGTTTCATTTCTCCTACTGAAAGTTATTGAGTTACATTTTTTTACATTAAGTTGGAGTAGACTTTTGCAGCACCAAATGTAGAATAGATTGATTTCGTCCTGGAATATTACAGCGTCGTTGATATTTTTTATTTCCATGAAGAGTTTCATGTCGTCTGCATATATAAGCACTTTCAGATTTTTGAGTATGAAGGAAATGTCGTTTATATGTAAAATGAAAAGGAGAGGCCCTAAGTGAGAGCCCTGAGGTACGCCAGATGTTACATTAATTGGTTCAGACAGAATGTTTTGGAAGCGGACTACCTGTACACGATTCGTTAAGTATGATTTGAGCCATTCAAGAAGAGTATGTTTTATGCCATATTTTTGTAGTTTGTGTAGAAGTAAAGGTATGTCAATACGGTCGAAAGCTTTGCTAAAGTCAGTGTAAAGAGTTTCTACGTAGTTGCCGGCGTCCATTGCATTCAGAGTGAATGTCATAAATTCTAAAAGATTTGTTGTAGTTGAGCGGCCTTTAAAAAAGCCATGTTGTTTGTTTGTTATTACATTTTTAAGTTGATGAAAAAGTTTTTCGTTTACAATTTTTTCAAATACTTTTGGAATGCATGAGATAATGGCTATTCCACGGTAGTTCCGAATGTTAGATTTTGCACCAGATTTAAATATTGGTACAAGAAAGGAAGATTTCCATGCTTTAGGAAAAGTACATTTATTAAGTGATAAGTTAAAAAGTAGTTGTAGTGGTAGTGTAAGTTCTTCAGCAAGATTTTTTAAAAATATTGGTGGTATACTGTCAGGCCCAGGCCCTTTTGAGGCGTCTAAGTTTTTCAGTGCTGTCGAAATGTCATGTTCTGATAGATAGTTTACAGAGATGGAGCTAGAAAATGCAGGTATGAAAGAGAAGTATTCACGGTCACGGTCAGTTTCGGAATAAGATGTATATACTTCTTGGAAAAAATTTGCAAATTGATTGCAGATTTCTGTACTATTTTTCCCTACATGTTCGTCGAGGTGCATTTGAGATGGAAAATTGTTGCTTTTTAGTTTAGTTTTTGTGTAGTTAAAAAAGTTCTTAGGGCAAGTCTTTATTTCGTTTTCAATAAAGGGGTATGATTAATAACTAAAAAATTGTCAATTCGACAAGATACAATCCCATCACTCAAACAAAACAATGCGCATCTTCTATGCACCTTCGGTTATTGGGTTCTCAGTTTATCATCATCAGTGAATTAATTGATTGTTTTTTTATAGTGTGTCAGATAAAACAAATGATTTTTTGTGTTATTCATGAGTCACGTCTAAGAGCAGTGTAAGTTTGTTGCAGTTGATCGTTTCGGCATGAATCCGTGCTAAGTTTCTGAAATGTAGTTGTTGCTGTTGTGTTTCAAGAAATCCAGATCTATAGTCTCAAATAATTTAGATACGGCACATAGTGCAGCTATACCACGATAATTGGATACATCGGCTTTATTACCCTTCTTAAAAACAGGGAAAATAAATGATTTTTTTCCAAATATTTGGAAATGTTCCTGATCTAAGATAATATTGAACAACATCGACAGTAGAATCAGAAGACTCTTTGAGAACTTTTTTAATACTAACGAGGGAATAGCATCCGGTCCAGCTTTGGAAGATGATTTCATCTTAATACACGCTTTTTCAATCATAGCAGTTGTTATGAAAGGGTGAGAACTAGTTGGAGAGCGGCTAGGAACATTGATGATAGCTTTGAAGATCAAATTACTAGGAAAAATTCCATTGGAAAATACACTGCTAAAATGTCGTTGAAATAAGTAGCAAATATCAGATATCGCCGATGATTCAACGTCATCAAGAAACATCTGATCGGGTAGTCCTGATTCTTTACTTTGTTCGTTCACGTGGTTCCAAAATCTTTTAGGGTTGACTTTTAGATTATTTTGTACTCGAAGGAGGTGAGCATCGTATAACATTCTGTTCAGTCGTTTATAGCGGTTGTTGAGGTAGATATAGTGAGATCGCATTTGAAGCGAAGGCCGTTTAGATAATTTCCTTTATGCAGACCGTTTAGCGCATTTACAACGTTTCAAGGTCAGATTTGCCCATGGGGGATGTATCGGTTCACGACGAATTATTTTTGGTATAAATTGATGGATGGAGTATAAATTGATCGAGCTTGCGGAACACTTAATTTAAACGAAATAAACGACAGTGGCCTATCCTGGTGCTGACTAACAAGCTTAAAGCACAAAATGTCGCAACGGTTGCAATTAGTTAGATTTTGAATATATCTAATAATATTCTCTTCTGTTTCACTAGGTAAAAACTTAGATAGTACCAGTTTCGAATGATTATGTTGCTTGGTGTCTGGTTTGGAGCTGCTAGAAGAGTAGTATTTTGAGTATTAATTGAGGCCTGCGTGCTATTGATCATAGGTGATAGGCTAGGCGTAGCTTTGGAATTTATCTGTCCCTGAATCCATTTAATGCCAGACCATAACATAGCAGCAGAGTTACAGTTGCCACTAGAAAGTAAGTTTTTCCAGTTCAACGACAGCAGAAACTGATTCATAGCATCAAAATTTCCATTTTTGAAGTCGTAGTATGTCGCTTCGGAAATGGTATTGAAAACGACGGGCATGTCTTCTGGTATAGTGATTTGAAGGGGAGGGCGATGGCGACAAGTTTTAACTAGTGGAGAAGGTGCAACGGTTATGGAACATTTATCCGATAATGCATAACTGACAAAACATAGGTCCAGAAGCCGATTGTTGCTGTTGTAGTTATCGTTTAGCTGAACCAACCCGGCAGTATTGTAATGGTCCAGGAGTCGTGACGTTATATTCGTTTTGGAAGAAGATGTAGCATCTGGGTGAAGTTATTTACAAGAACCGTGAATCCATTTAATGCCAGGTTGATTAAAATATCCTAAAATAACGATTTTGTCGTTTAAACTCATTCGATCGCTTATCGACAAAAGTGAACATAAGTGTTGTCCAATCATGTCAGAATCATTCACGCGATCAGGCGGAAAGTAAAGCACACACATGTATAACGTATTATGTGAGAACAAATGAGCAATCCAAACTTGCTCAACATTGCCACAATTTGAGAAAGATATCAAGCGCGAATTGAATTTGGAGCGACATGCAATCAAAATACCTCCGCCGCTCGTTTTGCAACTGTTAGTTTCGTAGTAGATATTCAAACCAGTGTCTTTGCTACTGCCTGATACGGTGTCGGTGATTGTGAGTAGATCGACGATGTGCGGGGGGCGATTTGATGAAGAAGAACTGGTGCCGTTTTACGATTGAGACAAGGAGCGGGGCGAAGCAGTCGAGGTGATTGAATTTGCGTGCTGGTCATATGATAGTTTTTGTGATCGTTTGGGTAGGGGCTGAGAGGTACTCGGTCGGCGAAGGGGTAACGATTGTTCAGTTGATTCTGCTCTCCTTTCGGATTTGCGCTCTAAATCAGAAGTTAATGTCACTCCATTTGGCCAAGTTGCTCAAAAGCTTGCGGAACACTTAATATAAACGAAATAAACGACAGTGGCCTATCCTGGTGCTGACTAACGAGATTAAAGCACAAAATGTCGCTACGGTTGCAATTAGTTAGATTTTGAATATAGCTAATAATATTCTCTTTTGTTTCACTAAGTAAAAATTTAGTTAGATAGTACCAGTTTCGATTGATTATGTTGCTTGGTATCTGGTTTGTAGCATAGGAATTTGTGTAATCCGATTGCGATGAGATGAATCGGTGTCGTGGAATAGAATCCATTTGCGACTTAGGTTCGGCGAGTCCATGGCCATGGAATATACTCACTGTGTTGATGGTGATTGCTGAATTTCTACTGGTCACAGAGGCGATATCGGTTGGTGGTGGTTGTGGTATTAAATTGACAGTACTTGTAGTGGGCTATGCTAGAGCGTTGATATGATCATATGTGGGGTTGGTAGATATGGTAGTGATGCATGGTGGTGGCAATAAGACGGTTTTAGCGCTGCAGGTAGCGATAGGTGCTGGATGTACTATTGTAGCAGCGAATGATGGCGACGGAAGATCAGTATTGATGTTTTCAATAGTCATAACAGTAGCTGGTGGTATTGGTGTTGTTTTCAAAGTAGCATTTTCATCAGTGGACAAAATTATCATATTAGCCGAATGATTGTTTCTATTCGGATCTGAAACGAGTGGAGTTATAGTATTTGAGGTAGAAAGGTTCGAAATTGGAACGTTGACTCTCGGAATTTTTTCAGGTTGCGATAGCGATGGTCTGCTGATACTGCTAGTTCGAGGCCGTTTATTTGTGTCTTCCATTATAGATTCAAAAAGATTGGTTAGGTTAAGCTGTAGGTCATCCAGACGATCGTGAAAAGAAGTGCTATCGTTGACATAAAGTTCGGCTAGGCAACGTGAAACAGAACGATATATACAGCTTAATCTAGTACAAACATTGGAGTATGAGCGGCAAAACGACTGCAATGTATCCGTCAAGGTTCCGATCATTTTCAAGGCAGAGGTAGTACGATGGAGAATCAATTGTATAGTTTCATCGGATAACTCGTTGCGATTGGAAACTTCCCGGCATAGTGTGTATAACCAAAAAATTCCAGCACATTCTCGAATGGATTTTGCTAGCGAGTTGCTTAAATTGACACACTTGCCGTGGAAACTTTTAAAGCAGAAACGGCAAACTATTTTGGTACCTCAGGTACGAGAAGAACCAAAACAAACGACGATATCACATTTGTTCTTCACCATTGTGTTGGTTGCGGCGTACGGTAGATGTCAAATAAATACTCGCTCGAGTGTGTGAGTGGTAGCAACCTTGACAAGCGTAACAAGAACGGCAGTCTTGTGAGTTCACCAATGAATAATTTTTTCAAACAATAGCGCACTATATGTCCACCAAATCGGTTGAAATATGACTCGAATGCAAAATAGGCGTTATCACACTCAACGCAACGGAAAAAACTGAAAGTTTGCGGTGGTTTAACACTATTATTAGGCTTATAACACTAGAGCGAAAAATTGCAACTTCTATCAACTCGAAATACACTGAACCAAAAAAAATACACTGTTTCCAAATCGAAGGTAAATATCCTCAGTTTAGTGCAAATCTAGAACAGCTTGGGTAGGTTTGTGCCCTTTTCGCTGTGTGAAATTCACAGTAATCGAGATCAAGTGAAGCCTTCTTTGTTTTTTCGGAAAATGTAAAAAAGGGGAATGCTTGCATAATTCATACAATTGATCAACTAATTGATATTCGGAAGTGTTAAGGAACATGTCAGTTGTTTTTGTATTCACGATATCCAGTTATATCTCTGACATTACCCACCCTCCTTTTTTATATGCGTTAGTTAGAACGCTTTTTTACGAGGATTCCTGAAACTACGCGGTTTTTCATGCGGATTTCCGAAGTTACGCAACATTTTTACGGTTTTTTACGCGGTGCCCAAACTCTGTTTGCCCTCACTCGAGTTCATCTTATTTAAATTAGAATTTACCGTGGGATACTTGAAAATTTCTCAGGTGAAAACGACATAATAATTGAAACTCGCATGACCAATTAAAGCTTCAAATCATTTTATAGTGCTTTCTGTCTTGATGTCTAGCAGCTACCTTCCTCTGACATGTTACATGTGATACTGAAACGTTGACTATAATTTCGCATATATTTATAGATTCGCGTGCTTTCCTAAAGCTTCGCTTTTGCATCAATTGGTCAATCAGAGCGATGCTTCCCAGCTGTTATATCTCTTACTCCTTCGAAACCATCGTCTCCGTAAAGGAAACCCAGTAAACCAGCAATCTTAGATTTTTAGATGACATAATAGTACACTACTCGCTAATAATCAAAATTTCAACCATATATAATTGAAAATACGTGGTTTGATACTTTCAAAACGAAACTTAGAAATAGTTCCAGTCAAATGATGAAATAATATTGATAATTGATGAAACAAAATCGACTGACCACATTTCTGTGCGTTATTTTTTCTTGAGTTTCTAACCCTTATATAGAAAACAAAGATGTGTTCCACATCAAAATGACATGATTTCAACCCCATAATACCACCACCCCCTCCCCTTAATCAATCCTGGAGTAATTCCATTACGATCTTGAGTTGTGATATTTTGAAAAAATCGTAATAGAAAAATGCCTAAATACGGACTTTTACTCCACAATAACCTTAATTTGAGCCGTATCACCAAAATGAAACTGACATACGAGTATGGTTTAGTTATCATTTAAAGGTAATTTTACCTGTTACAACAATATCACCATTTGGCCAAACAATGGTATCTAGATGCACATTTCGACCAGAGACAAATCCAACGCGACGCCATTTCGATATATTTATGTAATCAGCTCTGTAACCGGGAGCTTCCCGTTGTATTTCATTCTGAGGAGTGGCATGTTTCATGACTGGAACTAGGTTGAGTATTTCGAAATTAGCAATCAAAGACTTTTCTGCAGGATGTCCTAGAATTGATTGACCTGCTAGACCGATAGTTGCGCCTTCATGTAAATATCTGTAAGAGGAAAATGTAGTTAAGTATCTATTTGTATTACTATGTGTAAGGGAAAGTAACACCCTTGATCGCAAAAATAAGGTTGATAAAAAAAATGCCATAAAGCCCCTATTTAGGTAGATTAGAGGTTTGAAAATCGAAATCGCTGAGAAATTTTTCAAATCTCAAAATATGTATCGCCAACAAAATATTCCACAGAAAAGTATTTTGCAGAACTTTCAGAAAATTACTGATTATCGAGGCCTTGATGATGGAATGGCATTGTGCCTAAGGAAGCCAAATAATTACCGACATTGATTGTGTCGTTTGTCGAGGTTACAGTGGATTTTCATTTCATATGACATGCTCTGGGCGATTGCGCGCTTTTATAGTCTATTTTACTTCCAATAGAGAAAACTTTATTTATTTATTTAATTATTTATTTGGAAGCAGAGTAAAGCCCGGTGGAGATGAAATTTGGCAATCTCTCTCCAGCAGACATAAAACCTCCTCATTATTCGTATCAACAGATTACAATGATCCAACAAATTCATTAAGGCGTAACACTACACTTAAAACTAAATTTATATCACTATAACTAGTTGAAAGTACCAAGCAGAACAGGTCAGTAATAGTGCTCTTGCTAAAAAGGTGAAAGAGAGGAGAAAAGTGGATAGGTACATGGTATACAAGGGTGTGCTAAACGAGCGTAAACGAACGACGGGGTTATAATCAGCATGTAGATCTAATTGGTTATCAAAAAGTGGCGTTTCGGGTGTGTGATATATGTGCTGGATAAAATCAGAATTTGCATCTTCGTTCCATAACCAAAAACCTGTTTTAATCCACCTAGTGGTGTAATGATGCCTTTCTCATATCAATCATACTAACATATATAATACTGTGGTATCCTTCAAAATAATTTTCTTCGATTCTTAAAACAATAACCGAAATCGGTTTGCTTGACCGTCTACTGATAAAAACTATCAATTCGAGAAGATTTGAGGTAGATTTAGAAAACTTTTTACGGGTTTTCGCCCTTTTCAGCGATGGTATAAAATTTTAACACACTTTAGCCTATATTTCCGGATCCGGAAATCGGATCCCGATGATTTTCAGGAATTACGTTTGGGACCACAGGACCTTTCATTTGAACTTAAGTTTGTGAAAATCTATGAGAAAAGTTTGAACACATATTTTCATTTTTTTGCACATTTTACCCCATAACTCCGGGACTGGAAGTCGGATCCAAATAATATTCAGGAATTTTGTATAAGACTACAAGACCTTTCATTTGAATCTAAGTTCGTGAAAATCGGGTAAGCCATCTCTGAAAAAAGTTAGTGCACTTATTTTCACAATTTTTTGTACATTTTTCCCCATAATTCCGGAACCGGAAGTCGGATCCAAATACTATTCAGGAATTTTGTATGGGACCACAAGACCTTTCTTATGAATCTACGTTTGTAAAAATCTCCGAGAAAAAAAAGTGCAAAAAAACGTTACATACACACATACGCACATACACACACAGACATTTTGCGCACTCGACGAACTGAGTCGAATGATATATGACACTCGGCCCTCCGGGCCTCGGTTCAAAAGTTGGTTTTCACAGTGATTGCATAACCTTTCTATATGAGAAAGGCAAAAAGCTGAATAAGTCACCTCTAAAGTTAGTAATGTCTGCTATAAACAACCTGCAAACAGAACTAAGGAGAGGAGGCGATTCTACCGCAGGAATGGATGGAAGGAGTGGTATGTCTCGTCTACAAAAAGGGCGATAAGCTAGATTGTTGCAATTACCACGCAATCACATTGCTGAACGCCGCCTACAAGATACTCTCTCAAATCCTTTGCCGTCGCCTACCAGCCCGCGCTACTACGGATCACATATTCACGATAAGATAAGTACTCCAGAAGTGTCGTGAATACAACGACAATCTTTTCGAATCTCGGAGAGGGCAAGGTAATGGACTCTCTTGTATCTGGTTCAATATTGCTTTGAAAAGTGTGATTCGAAGAGCGAGGATCGACACGGGTTTTCACGATCTTATAAATTTTCTGCGACAGAACTGTCCCGAACAAGCTCACAGAGCAAGAAACCGTGGATACTGTGATCACTATTGTCTTCCTATGGCTTTGTTATATGAATTTACGAGAACAACAAATGTACAGGAAACTTGGTGTTTTATTATTTAAAATAAAGAAAAATGTGTGTTGGTGTGTTTGGTGTTTATTGACTATTTGGGTTAGGGTCTATTTTCCACTGCGGTACGTACCGACGATGATGCTGTGTTATAGATGACGAGCGCTCGTTGTTGCTTCCAAATGAGGTTGGTAGTTTTTATGTGGGTTGAGTGGCGTCCCATAGGGCTGAGGACGGAATAACGCCTGCCGTTCAAAATGGCGGTTAGGTGGCGTGGCGGGACTGAGCTTAACGGCGTCTACCTTCTTTGACACAATCGGTGGGCCACGGTCGATACCGTATTGGCTTCACCGAGAAGGGCCCTCCTTTACGTTTAGGGCACTCCGCCCGAGGGTTATAACCTGTCTAACTACTTAACGGTTAGACGTAGGTAGTTTCTACTACCTAGGTCGACTCGCGTGCGAAGCGAATTTGATGTATGAAATCAGGTCCTGATGGAATGAAATCGAGAGGTAGGATTCTAATTCCGTCATTAATTAGATTGTCAGCAATTTACCTGGATGAACAGATCAAAGTATAGCCACTGACACTGATTAGCAAATTTAAGGCTTTGATCTAATCGCACTCACATCTAATGCTCACGAACGCCGTAATACTTCTCCTCAATGACGGGTACTTTGAATTCTCCTTCCCTAACTACCGCCACCCACACTTTCCAATTTCAATTTCTTTCCAGTCCAAAATAACCACTACCCACTACCACTTTAGGGGTGGCATATTTTTGTATAACAGTTTTACATTTTACCCATATAAGTCAACTTTATTTTATTATTTACAATATTCTGTTAAGTGTTTTGTCCCTACTAATTGTTTTACAATGTTTAATTTATTTATTAATTTATATTTTCAAAATCTATATTAGCCTATTACCCTACTATTAAAATCGATATGTCACAATCAAGAAACACAATAGCTTAAAGAAATTATATACAATAGCACATGGATAAAAATCTAAGACCTTGTAACAACTATCCTCCCACCTGGGACAATAAATAACCCTCCAACGTTGAGTTATTTATTGTATCCTTAGCAGTTCACAAAACAGACCAACGAAATTATTATTATTATTATTATTATTATTATATCGTTTATTTATACCCGGTTTTAACCTACTTACGGTCGTTCACCGGGTACACCCGACATTGAAATTCAAATTGAAAAACATTCAACAATATATAATATCAACGTGAGATCAAGTAATCTTACGACACGACACTGTAATAAAATAATCCGAGGTAAATCGGACATGAAACACAACTTAAAATCAGCTGGCAATTAAAGGTCATATTGTCGTGAATACGACTTACTTTACTATGGGGTGCCTTTTCAAAATTAGCCATTTGGAAGAATGGACAGAACTTAATCGTGAATATTTCGATTTATTAAAGGCAGCAGCATAATTCTTTCACCATTTCATCAAAAATACGATCAGGAATTTAGGATAATGTTTTGAACAGTGTGAGATAACCACAAACTACTCAAATATTAAGTTTTCTCAAACTTTGAAAACAACGCGGAAAACTCTTAGTTTTGCTTGGCTTTTTCGCGCAAGGACGACGATTTTGAGGTAGTCAGGCACATATCTTCAACTGACTGCGTATAAAAAGGGAACCGTCTTAGAAATTCGATCATTTCTTCTTGTGCGTTGGATGCAAGCAGACGTCGTGGGACCAGCAGCTTCGGAGAGTGCACCTTCAGCGTGGTTAAAAACCTCACACGCTCAGGTCGCAACTCTCATTTAGACTTAAGTCGTCAGGTGGAGCAGTCGTCGATGAAAGCAGACCTTTTGCGTGGTGCCAAACCTCAAACGCTCAGGTCGTGCTCTCATTTGGACTTCAATAGTCAGGTGGAGCAGTCGTCGATGAAAGTAGACCTTTTGCGTGGTATAAAGCCTCAAACGCTTAGATCGTGCTCTCATTTGGACTTCAGTCGTCAGGTGGAGCAGTCGTCGATGAAAGCAGACCTTTTGCGTGGTATAAAACCTCAAACGCTTAGGTCGTGCTTTCATTTGGACTTCAATCGTCGGAAGCAGCGGTCGTCAATAATGAGAGCAGACCTTTTGCGTGGTGCCAAACCTCAAACGCTTAGGTCGTGCTCTCATTTGGACTTCAATCGTCAGGTGGAGCAGTCGTCGATGAAAGCAGACCTTTTGCCTGGTATGAAACCTCGAACGCTTAGGTCGTGCTTTCATTTGGACTTCAATCGTCGGGAGCAGCGGTCGTCAATAATGAGAGCATACCTTTTGCGTGGTGCTAAACCTCAAACGCTCAGGTCGTGCTCTCATTAGGACTTCAATCGTCAGGTGGAGCAGTCGTCGATGAAAGCAGACCTTTTGCGTGGTATAAAGCCGCAAACGCTTAGGTCGTGCTCTCATTTGGACTTCAATAGTCAGGTGGAGCAGTCGTCGATGAAAGCAGACCTTTTGCGTGGTATAAAACCTCAAACGCTTAGGTCGTGCTTTCATTTGGACTTCAATCGTCGGAAGCAGCGGTCGTCAATAATGAGAGCAGACCTTTTGCGTGGTGCCAAACCTCAAACGCTTAGGTCGTGCTCTCATTTGGACTTCAATCGTCAGGTGAAGCAGTCGTCGATGAAAGCAGACCTTTTGCGTGGTATAAAACCTCAAACGCTTAGGTCGTGCTTTCATTTGGACTTCAGTCGTCGGAAGCAGCGGTCGTCAATAATGAGAGCAGACCTTTTGCGTGGTGCCAAACCTCAAACGCTCAGGTCGTAGTTCTCATTTGCCTTCCGGTCGTCAAGGCGAGAAGACGCATTAAACCAGTTTCGCATCATTTGGCACTGCGTGTGGATGTGTCGGTTTGTACGCAAAGCTAGTTTCAATTCAAGCAAGAACGATTGCACCAGCTGCTGGTGCTTTGCATTGGAGAGAAAGAAAACAAGAAACGAAAAGTGGACAACATTATACAAAATCAGCCATTCTAATGGCTCTAAATGTTATCTAAAGAACTATTAAGATTACTTCTTTGAAATTCGAAGGTAGAAATCATCAGTTTAGTGAAAATCCAAAATAATTTGATTTGGTTCGTGCACTTTTCGCTGTGCGAAAATCGTTCGAAATAAATGTTCCGAACTGTGCTAAATATCGTAGAGAACTCCACAATTTGGTCCTTCTAATAGTCAGAGATGAATCCTGTACCGCATCTGAATAGTTTTGTAGTGAATACGACTTACTTTACTATGGGGCGCCTTTTCAAAATTTACCCTCTGAGAGAGTGATAAGTTTTTGATCGTGAATATGTCATGTTATATCTAATGAATCAACATAATTCAACATAACACACGAGAACCATATCAGATCTCAATATTTCCTACCAAAAGATTCATCAACATGGAAGCTAAATTAATTTGCACCGTCACAATTACGAACGGCAATGCGAAAGCGAAAGTGATGATTGTGAACACATCTTTATACTAGTATACAAATATGCCGTGCAAAACAGAGTTGAACAAATTGAACAAATGATAGAGATAAACAAATGTTTCCACTTGATTTGCGCGTTTTACTTTCCAGGCGTATCAGAACTGGCTAAACTTAAAGCAATCCTAAATATTTCTTCATCACAGTGATGTGGTCGTCCTGAAAAGGACGGGGTTTTCAACTCCTCATCGTTACGGATGGCCAGCTGCAGATGGCGAGGGATGATTTTCGTTCTCTTGTTGTCACGGACAGCATTACCGGCCAATTCCAACACTTCGGCAGCCAAGTACTCCATCACTGCCGCCAGATAGACCGATGCACCAGCATCCAATACGCTCTGCGTAGTTTCCCTTCCAGAGCAGACGATGGATTTTGCCAACTGGGAACTGCAGACCAGCACGGTTCGAGCAGGACTTTGCCTTGCCCTTCCTCCTGTGTGTGTGTTTCTGCGTAAAAATTCAACATTACTCCATTACATTCCATTATTACTGGCTGCTGCTATACTAACGCTCTCTTTTATATCGTCTCACTGTTTCCCATTCTGCGAAGGGGAGGTCCCTACACCGTTACCAGTAGCAGGTATAAAATGAAATGTGATGTGAGAAATAGCGTCATCATTCGTCATCTAACACTCGATGTGGATAGACGAATAACCTACTACGACTAATTTCGATTTTGTTTTATTTTGTCGTGAATACGACTTACTTTACTATGGGGTGCCTTTTCAAAATTTACCCTCTGAGAGAGTGATAAGTTTTTGATCGTGAATATCTCTTTTTGTATCTAACGAATCAACATGATTTTTGCTACATGCCATCGGAAATATGATCACAATTTTATGATAAAATTTTCAGTTGTGTGACATAATCTCAAATAGTTCAAAATTAAACTTCTCTGAAATGTTTGGTATAAACGAGTATCAAAGAGGATAATTCATATGGCGCGTTTGCCTTTCTCGTATTTTGAAAGCTCATAGCTCAGTGATCTGTGGAAGGATTTATATAATCTAACTACCAATAGAATCGAAATTTTTCAACTTAAACGTGTATAGCAAAAGCATTGAAGTATTTCAATACTACACTATTGAAAAACCTATCTCATTTGACCCATGTCAACACCAGCCAATCAGAACGCGTTCTGAGGAAGAGAAGAAAATAGCTGCTGCTGTACAACAAATCGTTCAAGAAAAATGTTCCGAAAAGTGGTGAGTATCGTAGTGAGTTCCTCAATTTGGTCCTTCTGAATGCTAGAAACGAATCCCTACAGCATATTGATAGTTTCTTTCAATAAATTATGCAAATCCGAAATGAAATAATCGACATTAAAATTCTATATGCGGTTATTTTTATAGCCGTTAGGACCGCCCATTGGTGAAAAAGCTACAAACGAAATCACATAAAAGGAAATCTCTTAACAAAAATTGACTCAGTTTGGATTCTATCGCCACTGCGAGCAGATGTGTTTTGTGTCGTCTGCACAGCTAGTTTCGCTTCCGACAAGAGCGATTACGTCACAGCTGCCTGTCATTTCGATTGATGAAAAAGCAACGTTGGAGAGCATTTTAAAAAATCAGCCGTTCTAATGGCTCTAAAAGTTTTCTGAAGAACTATTAGGATTTGTTGTTCGCAAATCGCAGGTAATTATCCTCAGTTTAGTGCAAATCAAGAACAATTTGGTTAGATTTGTGCACTTTTCGCTGTGTGAAATTCACAGTAATCGAGATCAAGTGAAGCCTTTTTTTGCGAAAAATGTTCCAGAGTTTAATATCGTAGAGAATTACGCAATTGACCCTTCTGAATGCTGGAAATGAATCCCTACAGCATATTGATAGTTTTTTTTTCAAAAAATTATGCAAATCCGAAATGATATAATCGACATAAAAATTCTGTATGCGGCTATTTTTATAGCCGTTAGGACCGCCCATTAGTGAAAAAGCTACAAACGAAATCACATAAAAGGAAATCTCTTAACAAAAATTGAATCAGTTTGGATTCTATCGCCACTGCGAGCGGATGTATTTTGTGTCGTTTGCAAAGCTAGTTTCGCTTTCGACAAGAGCGATTACGTCACAGCTGCCAGTCATTTCGATTGATGAAAATGCAACGTTGGAGAGCATTATAAAAAATTAGCCGTTCTAATGGCTCTAAAATTTTTCTAAAGAACTATTAGGATTTGTTGTTCGCAAATCGCAGGTAATTATCCTCAGTTTAGTGCAAATCAAGAACAATTTGATTAGATTTGTGCACTTTTCGCTTTGTGAAATTCACAGTAATCGAGATCAAGTGAAGCCTTTTTTGCGAAAAATGTTCCGAGTTTAATATAGTAGAGAATTACGCAATTTGACCCTTCTGAACCGAAATGAAATAATCGACATAAAAATTCTGTATGCGGCTATTTTTATAGCCGTTAGGACCGCCCATTAGTGAAAAAGCTACAAACGAAATCACATAAAAGGAAATCTCTTAACAAAAATTGACTCAGTTTGGATTCTATCGCCACTGCGAGCAGATGTGTTTTGTGTCGTCTGCACAGCTAGTTTCGCTTCCGACAAGAGCGATTACGTCACAGCTGCCTGTCATTTCGATTGATGAAAAAGCAACGTTGGAGAGCATTATAAAAAATCAGCCGTTCTAATGGCTCTAAAAGTTTTCTGAAGAACTATTAGGATTTGTTGTTCGCAAATCGAAAGGAAATATCCTCAGTTTAGTGCAAATCTAGAACAGTTTGGTTAGATTTTTGCACTTTTTGCTGTGTAAAATTCACAGTAATCGAGATCAAGTGAAACCTTCTGTGTTTTTGCGAAAAATGTTCCAGAGTTCGTAGAGAATTGCACAATTTGACTCTTCTGAATGCTAGAAACGAATTCCTACAGCATATTGATAGTTTCTTTCAATAAATTATGCAAATGCGAAATAAAATAATCGACATTAATATTCTGTATGCGACTATTTTTATAGCCGTTAGGACCGCCCATAAGTGAAAAAGCTACAAACGAAATCACGTAAAAGAAAGCTCCTAACAAAAATCTAATCAGTTTGGATTCTATCGCCAATGCGAGTAGATGTATTTTGTGCCGTTTGCAAAGCTAGTTTCGCTTCCGACAAGAGCGATTACGTCACAGCTGCCAGTCATTTCGATGGATGAAAAAGCATCGTTGGAAAGCATTATAAAAAATCAGCCGTTCTAATGGCTCTAAAAGTTTTCTGAAGAACTATTAGGATGTGTTGTTCGCAAATCGAAAGAAAATATCCTCAGTTTAGTGCAAATGTAGAACAGTTTGGTTAGATTTTTGCACTTTTCGCTGTGTGAAATTCACAGTAATCGAGATCAAGTGAAGCCTTTTTTGTTTTTGCGAAAAATGTGAAAAACGGGAATGCTTGCATAATTCATATAATTGATCAACTAATTGATATTCGGAAGTGTTAAGGAACATGTCATTTGTTTTCGTATTCACGACATCCAGTTATGTCTCTGACATTACCCACCCGCCTTTTTTTATTCGCAGTTGTCTACCTACCCAAGCTATGGGTAAAAACCGCCATAGATCCGAGAAGGATCCAAAGGATGCTAAGCGTCTGGAGCCAAGTGATGTACAGGTAAACGACCGTTTGCTGAGTAAAAACCAATATGCTGATCTGCCAGTTGATGTCGAAGAGGAACTGCAGAAGAAGGAAAAAATGCCGCCTTTCTACCTGAAGGGCTTCCCACCAACTCTACGCTCGGATTTCAACACACTGATCAGCAAAGGACTACAGGCAACAATCCGTTTATGTACTGAAGGCTACAAAATAACTGTTCCGGCTTTGAACCACTACAAAGAAGTGGAATGTTATCTGAAGCAGACAAAAGCGGAATACTTCACACACGATATTGCCGCCAACAAACCTATGAAGGTTGTACTTCGAGCACTACCCGACATGATGGAAGCCGAACTAAAGCAGGCACTGTCGGAGGCTGGACTAAAGCCTATGATGGTGTTTAAAATGAAACAACATAATACGGACAAAAAGTTTAGAGATCAACTGTACCTGATTCATCTGGAGAAGGGCTCCATCACCATGAGTCAACTGAAAACGATTAAATCGTTATTTCACATAATCATCGAATGGCAAAAGTATAAACCGGTACATCGGGATGTCACACAGTGCACGAACTGTTTGAACTACGGCCATGGAGCGAGGAATTGCCACATGAAAAGTCGGTGCGGGAAATGTGCCGAATCACACAATACCAACGATTGCCTACTAGATGACATCGCTGTAAAATGTGTGAACTGTGATGGCGACCATCCATCTACTAGCAAATCGTGTCCCAAACGTGCTGAGTTCACAAAAATTCGACAACAGGCGTCCCATAAACAATCAACGCGCAAGAATGTTCCACAGACGGATGAAATTAATTTCCCACGGCTCCCACCGAAGAGGGATATTCCGAATTTGCCGCCACTTCCTCGCAGCAATCCAAAAGATTCAACCGCTGGATCACAAAAAGAATCTTCTTCAAAAATCCCTCCTGGATGGGGCAATAATCAACCACAAGCAAAGGATGACTGAACAACTGATCGTTATTTTTGAAACAATGACAACAAAACTTCGAAACTGCAGAACGCGGTTAGATCAAATCAACGCCTTAGGCAAATTCATCATCGAATATGCAATATAATGAGTTGGTTATAGTAAATTGGAATGCTTGCTCACTCAGGAGTAAAACTGCTGAATTGTCCGACTTTCTTCAAGAGAAGAATGCCGATATTGCTATTTTAACTTAAACTCATCTTAAACCTGAAATTTCTATTTTTATTTCCAATTACAGGATTCACAGGCTCGACAGGACAACTACCAGAGGAGGGAGAGTTGCCATTGCCGTTAAACGATCCATTCAGAACAGGCTTCTGTCAGCCTTTAAATTGCAACTAATAGAAGCCATCGGAATTGAGATTACAACGACGATGGGACCCATCATCATCATTGCAGCGTACTGCCCCAAACAAACCAATCTTCGAGATGGTACGTGTGCATCATTGAAGCGAGATCTAGCTATGCTCACTCGACGACAGAACAAATTCATCATTGCTGGGGACCTGAACGCACGGCATGAGCTATGGGGAAACAAAAGAAAGAATCGGAACGGATTCGTACTTGCCGAAGATTACGAAGCTGGACAATACAACATCCTCGCTCCGGATCAACCAACGCGACTTTCCAGATCGGGAGTTCATTCCATTTTGGATATATTCATCAGCAACATCGCCATAGACAGCTCTCCGGTTGTCTTCAACGAGCTCTCTTCCGACTACTTTCCAGTAATATTGACGTTGGGATCTTCACCAGAAACAGTGCCTATTCAACCTCGGAGGAACTATTATTGCACCGAATTTCAACAAATCGCCGACCAACATATTAATATCGATCTGCCACTTGATTCCCCGATGGAAATCGATGCGGTCCTATCTTCCTTCCAGAATTCAATCACCGTCGCTCGTGATAGGACGGTTCCAGTACAACATATGCCGAGTTCCTCTCTTCAAATCGACAGTGTCACCAAGAAACTCATCCGACTTCGAAATGTCTACCGGAGGCAGTATCAACGAACTGGCATCCTAGATAGGAAGACTTCTTATAACAACTTAACTAGGATAATCCAGGAAAGGATAGCTGAGCTTCGCAACAGGAACTTCCAGCAAAAGCTTCGAGAAATTCTCCCACATTCAAAGCTCTGCTGGTCCTTAACGAAGGTGCTTAAGAAAAAACCGAAGCCTATTCCTCCTTTGCTGCCACCCCAGGACGCAGCTGAAGGAATACCTTTAATCACACCAGTAGAGAAGGCAAATGCGCTAGGCCAGCAGTTTGTGTGTTCTCACAATTTAGGACTCAACATTGTTAGTCCACATGAAAGAGCCGTTGCTGATAGCGTAGCTGAGGTTGACCAATCAGACAGCTTAGTTCCTGAGGAAAGTAGAGTCACTGCGAATGAGCTGATGGCTATTGTGAAAAAATCCAAAAATATGAAGGCCCCCGGTTTCGACAACACATTCAACATTGAACTGAAACATTTGAGTATTCGTTCATTTGTCTTCTTAGCTAAAATTTTTAACAGGTGCTGGGAGCTTGGTTACTCCCCTTCAAAGTGGAAGTTAGCTAAAGTTATCCCAGTTTTGAAACCGGGGAAAGATCCTTCCTTTTCCAATAGCTATCGGCCCATCAGCTTACTCTCTGCCCTATCCAAGCTGTTTGAAAAGTCAATACAAAGGCGAATTCTTGCTTTCGCAGATGAACAGAATATATTACTGGAAGAACAGTTTGGGTTCCGGAAAGGAAGATCCACCATCCACCAACTCACAAGGGTTAACAACGTCATCCAGCAAAACAAATCAGTGTCCAAAACGACTGCCATGGCAATATTGGATATTGAAAAGGCATTCTATAATGTGTGGCACGATGGCCTGGTGTTTAAACTGCATAGGTATAATTTTCCCATGTATCTTATTAAAATTATCAAAAATTATCTTGCAGATAGAGCATTCCAGGTTTCTCTGAATAATGCACTTTCAGAAAGGTTTACTATTCCTGCTGGTGTACCCCAGGGAAGTATCCTAGGTCCCATTTTATACAACATTTTTACATCAGACATCCCACCTCTTCCGGGTGGTGGTGTTCTGTCACAATTTGCTGATGATACTGCCATTCTTTACAAAGGTCGTGTCATTAATGCTCTGAAGAATAAACTACAGACAGGTCTGGACGCTTTAACGGAATATTTTACAAGCTGGAAAATTGTGATCAATGCAGCAAAAACTCAGGTCATCTTGTTTCCACATTCAAGATCTCCAAAACTTGTTCCATCAGACGAATGCCGAATACGATTCGGTGATGAGGTCATCCAATGGTCCGACGAAGTTATCTATCTAGGACTCACCTTTGACAGACATCTGATATTCAGGTCACATGTTGACAAAATCGTTCAAAAATGCAGCATACTCATTAGGTCTCTGTATCCGCTGATTTGTAGAACATCTAAACTGTGCCTGAAAATATGCCATGCGATACAGGGTTGCCATATATACAGGTTAATCTGTATTTTATTTATACATAGATATATGTACAGATTAATCTGCATTATTATTATTATTATTATTATTATCATTATTATTATTAAAATGACTTGCATACCGAAGATCGTCGATACATTTCCGACCAGACCATTGCAATTGTTTCGTACTGAGACATCGAGAAGAATCAGATATCATCAAACTTCATAGCTTCAATAAAAATAAACTACAAATTTGTCGTACCTAGCCTCCTATATTGGCAAATTAAAAAGGAATATGTAGCTGTAGAATAGTAGCTGTTTAATGTAACTAATCTGTACTTTAATGTAGGTGCATCGCTTCAAACTTTATTAGTGAAAAAGGGGAAAGCTTGCACAATTCATATGTAATATGAGCATTTAAGACTAAACCTTTCTCACACCCCAGACCACACGCACTTGACAAATTTCCAAAAACACGTACTCGACAAATTTCCACTCGACACCATTCCAAGAAAACCCAAAATGCCTACACAAAACAAACACATTACCTACATGAAGGCAACCTACATGAAGCTACATAGACATAAATTTCGGCAAGCGAAAGCATTAAGTTACACACCAGTGAATTGAAAACAAACAGACCTGACCTACTGTGACACTTCCCCTTCCTTGACACCCTCATGCCCGCAATTGAATACCAACCGACAAGAACTAGAACGACAAGTAACTCAAGAACACACACTAACTCAAACCGACACTCACGAGAATAACCCAACATGCTATCGCCCTCTCCTCTCCGTATCACACCCGCTCACTCTCATCAAGAAGCTTATTTCCTCTCTTACTCACAAAGTATCCAATGGCCGACGCGATACAAATGATCCCATTGGCTAAATCTGACTTTCAATGCGCGTTCTAACTCCTCCCATCTAGAGTAAATAGTAAATAGAATTAACCAGCTAGATCAGGAGAGAATAGAGTATAAAATAAGAAAACGATAAAATAAATGGAACATTCTTAATCACAAGACAAGACAGTTAGTTATTCTGTTTAAATGGCGACCGTGTAAATAGCGATGTCTAAAAGTGGTTTAAAAGTCTGACCAAGAAGCGCACCGAATCACAACCAAGCGGCGGTGTTTAGAAAAAAGAAATAATATACCAAAAACAAGAGAACATTTTTCGGGTTCGAGTTGCGGTGGAATATGGCGTGTACGGGACGGATTATCGTGAAATTATTCGTACCGAGGTTACGAAGTTCCAATTGAAAAAGAAGAGCAAGTGGCAAGTAGTAAGTCGAATTCAATAACTGACAACGAGTGTTTTGTGGTGCGGATTAAAAAAAAAAGGAAACAACAGTAGTTCCAGAAGTGTAAACGGTGGTCTCGTTATAAGTGTCAACATTGGCGGAAGGAAGAAAAAATGCAAATGACGATCGTTATTATTGTTAGCTGGTAACAGCTCGATTTTCGGTAATTGGTGCCCTTTTCATAGCAGTGAATAACCGGGAAACATCGTGCAACGTCAGTTATGAACTTCCCGAGAAATTTTGTGATGCTGGGTGCAGTTAATTGAATACTGATACTAGTTATGAACTTCCCGAGAAATTTTGTGATGCTGGGTGCAGTTAATTGAATACTGATATTAGTTATGAACTTCCCGAAAACGTTGTGTTGCTGGTTACATTAATTGAACACTTAAAGTGGATTTTTTTTGTGTGCAAACAAAAATAAAACAAAAACAAAAGTGTGTCACCAACGAAGGCTCCGCTACAGCACAAGGAGACTCAAATGAAGGTTACCTGGTAAACCGATACCAGAACAGTGCAAAAAAAAGTGCTTAAGTCCGCGCAACAGCAACGCTAATCTACGACGAGAACGCTCACACACGAGTATCTACAACGTGAGGACGAAATGGAAGTAAACCAAAGGTACTGTGCTTAAATTAAGAATTAGGGACACAGCTAGCTAGGCAAATATTGATTAAGACAAAATAACATTTGTGAATAGAGATTATGGGTTGGTTTTCGTCAGACGAAACCATCAATAACACAATAGCCTCCCCGTCGAGAGAAACGGAAGGCATCGCACACTGCGCGTTAGTAGGAATAGCAATAGGCTATCTGCTACTGAAAGGTCTAATAAAATTGCACAAGCAATATACAGAAAAAATAGCAATCAAGGCCGCACGACAGGTACAATTGACCAACGTTTAAATTTAGATTACGTATACAAACATTTTTTAGTCGACAATGGAAAATTTTTATAACGACAAATGGCATTTAACGGTCAAAGAGAAATTAAATGAAATTAAAATTCGTACCGAGGAAAAACGCAAACAGGCGATTCCCGACAAACACAAATGTAGTTACGCATGTATATTCATGTCTAGAAAACTACATACCATATCTTATAAATGCGAAAGGAACGATTTTTTCTTTTGAAAAAAAAATGTTTAATATGTATTAAAATTTTTTATATAAATGTTATATATATATATATATATATATATATATATATATATATATATATATATATATATATATATATATATATATATATATATATATATATATAGATATATATATATATATATATATAGATATATATATATATATATATATATATATATATATATATATATATATATATATATATATATATATATATATATATATATATATATATATATATATATATATATCCAAGCGAAAATGAAATGCAAAATTATAAGGAGCTAGAAAAACTCCACATTAACGTAAAGAAGTCTATCAACACGAAACTATCAGAAAAATTACTCGAAGAAAAATTGAATCGATGCCAAGAATTAAAAATAGACCTTGAAAATTTATTTATAAAGGAACAAGAAATTATCGACGACAAGACTTTCCACAACTTAGTAAAAAATACGAGACTGTGGACAGACGAAATTTGCGTAATAATAAAATTTAAACTCGTATGCATTAGAGCAACCAAAAACGACACAATGACACAAACAACAACACCGTTTGACTTACGTCAGGCGACGGCTCTTATCCAACCTTACGACGGTTCCCCCGAGAACCTAGATACATTTATTGACTCAGCTAGATTGCTGAATGAGTTAGTTTCGCCAGACCACATGGCCATGGCAATAAAATTTTTAAAAACCAGACTGTCAGGAAAAGCCAGACAAGGTATCCCTGAAACAGTCGATACAATAAATAACTTAATAGAAATAATCAAAGATAGATGTAAAGGCAACCTCACTCCAGAACTAATAATATCAAAAATCAATAATCTAAAACAAAAGAACTCAATTAACAATTTCTGCGAGGAAATCGACATCCTTTGTGGAAAATTAGAAAATACATATATAGATCAAAAAATTCCGCTATCAGTAGCAAAAAGCATGAGCACTAAGATTGGGGTAGAAACTATGATAAAAGGTTGCTCCAACAACGAATTAAAAATAATACTTAGAGCTGGAAACTTCAGCACCCTACAAGAAGCTATACAAAAGGCACAAGAGTGTGAAGTTAACGAAAACACACACTCCCAAATTTTGAACACTAGACTTGCTAATCAACAGCACAAAAATAACTATTTGAGAGGAGGTATGTCGTACGGGCCTCCCAGAAGACATTTCAACATCCATAATCAATATGTACCACATCAATCTAACGATTATAAAAGTAGTAATAATAACAATTATAATAACCGTAATAACCATTATTTTAGAAACTATAACCCACATTTTAACAAAAATCAAACTTTCGATAGAAACAGTAACCCTAGATTTCAAGGTAGATACCAGAGAAGGAACTACCAAAACCAAAATATCCACCAAAGGTATGGAAATCCTAAAATGTATATAGCTAATGCGGAACAACCAATCGATGTTGATTCGCCTAACTACCCAAATAATAATCAGCCAATACACAATTACAAAGGTATAGAAATGCATAATACAACGCCAAATTACGGCACACAATATCAAACTTATCAACCACAAAATATAAACCAATACCCAACGAACCAAAATTTTTAAGAAAGACCTTGTATACCATGAATATACACGCCGCTAATTTTATCAAAGTAGGTATAAGAATGACAAATTCAATATGCACATTTATTATAGATTCAGGTGCAGATATATCAGTATTTAAAGCAAACAAAATATCTCCACAACAACCAATCAATATAAATAATAAAATTAAACTTACCGGAATTACCGATGGCGAGATAGAAACCATCGCATCGACAGAAACAGAATTAATATTTAACAACGAAGTTTCTATTAAACATAGATTCCACCCTAGTAAGCCCAAATTTTCCTATTTCTACAGACGGCATCTTAGGTAGAGATTTCCTCTCGGCTCATAAATGCTTAATAGATTATGAATGTTGGATATTAAACTTTACAATTAATAATATTCCAATAGCAATACCGGTTCAAGATACAATCGAAAAAAACTACATTATACCAGGAAGATGCGAAGTTATCAGAATAATGCAAAATTTAAATATCAGTGAGGACATGGTACTACACTCACGGGAAATTAAATAAGGGTTATTTTGCGCAAGCGCAATTATTTCACCACAAAATCAATTCGTAAAATTTATGAATACTACTGACAAACCTATAAATGTCAGCCAATCAGAATTCAAGCCAATTTTAGAACCCCTAAGTAAGTGCACAATTTTGAAAAACAACATGTACAAAAATAACACTAGAAAAAACAAAGTCCTAACTGAACTCGATTTAAGCCTGGAAAAATTAATTTCAAATTATTCTGATATATTTTGCTTACCAGACGAACCAGTTTCGTCAAACAATTTTTATTCACAAAATATTGAACTGAGCGATAGAGTCCCAGTTTACATTCCAAACTACAAAACGATTCACTCACAAAGCAACGAAATTGCAACACAAGTAAACAAAATGTTGAGAGATGATATTATCGAACCATCCATATCACCATATAACAATTCAATTTTACTAGTCCCGAAAAAATCAGAAAGCAATAATACAAAATGGAGATTAGTAGTTGATTTCCGGCAACTTAACAAAAAAATATTAGCCGATAAATTCCCACTGCCAAGAATTGATGCTATCTTAGATCAGCTTGGAAGAGCAAAATATTTTACAACTCTGGATTTAATGTCAGGATTCCATCAAATACCCTTAGAAGTAAACTCTAGGAAATTTACAGCATTTTCGACCCAATTCGGTCACTTTCAATTTAAAAGATTACCGTTTGGTTTAAATATCAGTCCAAACAGTTTTCAACGAATGATGACAATCGCAATGTCAGGATTAACACCTGAGCATGCTTTTGTATATATAGATGATATTATAGTAGTTGGATGCTCAATTCAACACCACCTTCAGAATTTAGAAAATGTTTTTGAACGCATTAGGAAGTACAACCTTAAATTAAACCTCAATAAGTGTAAATTTTTTAATACAGAAGTAACATATTAGGTCACAAAATTACAGACAAAGGAATACTACCGGATAGTAATAAATACGAAGCAATAAAAAATTATCCTACGCCAACAAGTAGCGACGACGTGCGAAGATTCGTTGCCTTTTGCAACTATTACAGAAAATTCGTCCCAAATTTCGCAACCATAGCCTACCCATTAAATCAGCTACTAAAGAAAAACCAGAAATTTTCATGGACATTAGAATGCCAGCATGCTTTTGTAACTTTAAAATCCTTCCTAATGTCACCAAAACTTCTACAATACCCAGATTTTAATGAACAATTTATTTTAACCACAGACGCTTCAGACGTTGGATGTGGTGCAGTTTTATCACAAATAATTAATGGCAATGACTTACCAATAGCATTCGCCAGCAAAAGCTTTACACCCGGAGAAAAAAATAAATCAGTAATTTTGAAAGAATTGACTGCAATACATTGGTTAATTAATTATTTTAAGTCCTACCTATACGGACGCAAATTTACTATACGAACGGATCACAGACCGTTAGTATTTCTATTTAATATGAAAAACCCAACCTCCAAATTAACTAGAATGAGGTTAGATTTAGAGGAATTTGAATTTAATATAGAATATATCCAAGGTAAAAGTAACGTTGCAGCCGATGCGTTATCACGCATAATAATGTCCTCAGATGAATTAAAGGCAAACAGTATTTTGATGGTTAATACAAGGTCAATGTCAAGAAAACAAGAACTAATAAAAAGGGAGAAAGAACAGGATAAACTAAATAATACCAAAAATACTAATTATAAGAATAACGTAAGTAATATTCCTTGCATCAACAGTGAGCCTGATCAACTCTCTGTTTATTCAACGGAAACCCCTAGCTTTCTTACTTCGCTTATTGAAAATGAGGTGTTTTTTCGAAAACAACCACATTATAATTGATACATATCAAGGTATACAAAAACAAAAACTCGTGTTTGCAATCTCCAAATATGAAGAAGAAATGAGTAAATTAAAAGTTAGCAGAGTAGCAATCTCTTGCAATGATAAAATATTTGAAATGGTACCTATGGAAATGTTTAAAGGTCTCGTCCTAAAAACAATTAAAACATTACAAATTATTATCTACAAACCACCGAAGTTTATTAGTAAACCTCAGGAAATACAAACAATATTAAAGAATCACCATTAATTACCAACAGGAGGACACATCGGACAAAACAGATTGTACCTCAAATTAAGAGAAATATACACATGGAAATTTATGAAAAGTTCAATTGCTAATTTCATCAAGGCCTGTGAAATTTGCAAAAAGAACAAAATTATTAAACATACTAAAGAAAAATTACAAATTACTAATACACCTAACAAACCATTTGAAGTAGTGGCAATCGATACGGTTGGACCATTACCCAAAACGATCCATAATAATAGATACGCTGTAAGCATACAGTGTGAACTAACCGAATACGTTGTATATATACCTATTCCAACCAAAGAAGCTAACATCGTAGCTAAAGCGTTAGTAGAAAATTTCATTTTAACTTACGGTAAATTTCTTGAGTTAAAAACCGACAGAGGAACGGAATATAAAAACGAGGTTCTAGAACAAATTTGCAAATTGTTGAAAATTAAACAAACCTTTTCGACAGCTTATCATCCTCAGACAATTGGTTCTTTGGAAAGAAATCACAGATGTCTCAACGAGTTTCTGCGATCTTTTATCAACGAACATCAATCTGACTGGGATGATTGGTTACAATACTATGCATTTTCATATAACACAACACCACACTCAGATCATGGGTATACACCCTACGAACTAGTTTTCGGCGTAAAAGCCAGACTACCACAAGAAATTTATCCAGACAAAATTGAACCGATATATAATTTCGACATGTACAATAAAGAATTACAATACCGACTACACAAATCACACGAAATAGCAAACAAACATTTAATATACCAAAAAGAAATCAGAAAATCAACAACAGATCACCTATGCAATCCGATAGAAATACAATTGAACGACATAGTGTATCTACAAAACGAAAATAGACGCAAGCTAGATCCATTTTATATTGGTCCATTTAAAGTTACACAACTTCAAGATTCAAATTGCGAAATACAAAATTTACAATCAAAAGAAAAAACCATTGTCCACAAAAATAGACTCATCAAAGCATAAAATACAAAATTGTAACATCAAACTTCTAGAAATAAGATTCAGATACCGAGCTTAACACCACGTAAAACACAAAAAAAAGAGAGAGAAAAATCAAAAAATAATTGCCGTGGGCGTAAGTGAAGTTTTACTCAGCTTCTCTGAGAACAACTATAAAATTCGGTTATTTTAGTTATAAGAAAACTCTGTAATATACATTAAAATTGTTAGGGAGTTCGAACGCAACAGTAAACTAATCCCATAAAGCACTACAGAATGATTTCCCTTCGTTACATCATTCTTCCAAAAGGGGGATGATGTAATATGAGCATTTAAGACTAAACCTTTCTCACACCCCAGACCACACGCACTTGACAAATTTCCAAAAACACGTACTCGACAAATTTCCACTCGACACCATTCCAAGAAAACCCAAAATGCCTACACAAAACAAACACATTACCTACATGAAGGCAACCTACATGAAGGCAATTTACGCTGACCCAAAGAAAAGAGCTACATAGACATAAATTTCGGCAAGCGAAAGCATTAAGTTACACACCAGTGAATTGAAAACAAACAGACCTGACCTACTGTGACACTTCCCCTTCCTTGACACCCTCATGCCCGCAATTGAATACCAACCGACAAGAACTAGAACGACAAGTAACTCAAGAACACACACTAACTCAAACCGACACTCACGAGAATAACCCAACATGCTATCGCCCTCTCCTCTCCGTATCACACCCACTCACTCTCATCAAGAAGCTTATTTCCTCTCTTACTCACAAAGTATCCAATGGCCGACGCGATACAAATGATCCCATTGGCTAAATCTGACTTTCAATGCGCGTTCTAACTCCTCCCACCTAGAGTAAATAGTAAATAGAATTAACCAGCTAAATCAGGAGAGAATAGAGTATAAAATAAGAAAACGATAAAATAAATGGAACATTCTTAATCACAAGACAAGACAGTTAGTTATTCTGTTTAAACATATAATCAATCAACTAACTGATATTCGGAAAAGTGATGGGAGCGTTCCAGATTTTCCGTATTAACGACATCCAGTTATGTCTGACATTACTCAGCCGCCTTTTTGTCGTGAATACGACTTACTTTACTATGGGGTGCCTTTTCAAAATTTACCTTCTGAGAGAGTGATAAGTTTTTGATCGTGAATATATCTTGTTGTATCTAACGAATCAACATAATTTTTGCTACATGCCATCGGAAATATGATCACAATTTTATGATAAAATTTTCAGTTGTGTGACATAATCGAAAATAGTTCAAAATTAAACTTTTCTGAAATGTTTGGTATAAACGAGTATCAAAGAGGATAATTCATATGGCGCGTTTGCCTTTCTCGTATTTTGAAAGCTCATAGCTCAGTGATCTGTGGAAGGATTTATATAATCTAACTACCAATAGAATCGAAATTTTTCAATTTAAACGTGTATAGCAAAACCATTGAAGTATTTCAATAGTACACTATTGAAAAACTTATCTCATTTGACCCATGTCAACACCAGCCAATCAGAACGCGTTCTGAGGAAGAGAAGAAAATAGCTGCTGCTGTACAACAAATCGTTCAAGAAAAATGTTCCGAAAAGTGGTGAATATCGTAGTGAGTTCCTCAATTTGACCCTTCTGAATGCTAGAAACGAATTCCTACAGCATATTGATAGTTTCTTTCAATAAATTATGCAAATGCGAAATAAAATAATCGACATTAATATTCTGTATGCGGCTTTTTTTTTTATAGCCGTTAGGACCGCCCATTAGTGAAAAAGCTACAAACGAAATCACATAAAAGGAAATCTCTTAACAAAAACTGAATCAGTTTGGATTCTATCGCCACTGCGAGCAGATGTGTTTTGTGTCGTCTGCATAGCTAGTTTCGCTTCCGACAAGAGCGATTACGTCACAGCTGCCAGTCATTTCGATGGATGAAAATGGGCGAAAAATGTGGAAAAGGGGAATGCTTGCATAATTCATACAATTGATCAACTAATTGATATTCGGAAGTGTTAAGGAAAATGTCATTGGTTTTCGTATTCACGACATCCAGTTATGTCTCTGACATTACCCACCCGCCTTTTTTCTATGTAATATGGAAATTCGAAATGAGATAATCGACGTCAAAACTCGTTGAAAAGTTTAGTAATGAAAAGGGGGAAAGTTTCGCAATTCAAACAATCGATCAACTATCAATTCGAATTCGAAAGTGTAAAGAAACCGTGTAAGTTTTATTCGTATTCACGACATCCAGTTATGTCTCTGACATTACATATCCGTACATTTTCCCTAGGAAATGTACCATAACAAAACACGTGTGATATATATAGCACGAGACAATTGCCGATCAATCTAGTTCATCCGTTAATTCATCTCACCTTAAAGGTTTATCAGTATTGACATGATTAAAGCGTTATTCGTACTAGGCTTTGACGTATCCGGATCGTGACTGGACCGGATTCCGTCCGGGTTACGCTTCAAATTTGTTTAATGCAGCTCCATGTGAATATTCTGACTAGACCATGTCGTACCCGTGTCTGTATCGATACACGTCCGAAGCACGGTCAAAGCATGCGATGACTCAAAGTTGCTATTGGCAGGGACTGGAATTGTCACATGTTTCCATCCAAGGCTCCAAGATACAGCGGGAAATCAAAATCGAACAAAAATCGTTAGCAATCTTCTTCTACATATCTTCTGTTGGTTTCGGCATCGTCGATTAATTGTTCGGTAACTACACGACATATCTCGTGAACAATCTGGTAGACAGCCCCAAGTCTGTAACTAAATGCTATGGTTTTTTGCGTGTCTCCTGTTGATAAATATCTGAAATCATGAGACGAACACAAACTATAAGCCATCTCAATGATCGTTATACAATTTTTGGTTTGGTTTTTTGACATTTACAAAGAAATCTTACAAAGAGTTTTCTTGACATTTACAAAGAGCTAATCGGAATATAGTGTCATACTTTTTAAGACACGAGGATGAATGTTACTCAACAGCGAGTTGAAACAGGCTTCTGACATTCGGAAATATTCCTTGATCTCGTCATTCACAAGCTGCTTATATAAGTTGATGAATTCACCATCAACTGCTCTTTTTCGCCAAAGTTCGTGCATCCAAGTCTTCTGTCTTTATTTTGTTTATATTTAAACTGCTGATTATCTTCGTCATTCAGAGCTTTATGGAAAATTCTTCGTTGAAAAAATGTGCCATTTTCGTGAGGAACAGAAGCACATCAAATTCAACGATTGTGTATGTTAGTAGTAGCAACGGTAGCGACACGAAAAGTGCACGGTATGATGAGAATATTTTACAAATAAATCCCGGCACGTTGCGGTCCCGTTCCGGATACGTCACGGCCTAGTGTGGATAGCGCTTAAGGCTGATTAGTACCGTTTCGCTCGTGGATGCGACTATACGTAGTGTGTACGAAGAGGTGAACAGTATCAGTTCAATTGGGAATATGTGAAAAAAATTGGAAGATGATTTGCAGTAACTATTGGTGAATCTATCAGATAAGTTTTTTTTTGTATCTATTCAATTAATGTTAGGCTGATATACGGTCATTTCCAGCATTATTCTATCAGGCGGCCTTCCTGATTTCTTGATTAAATTGAACGTCTCAATCAGCCTGCTCATTTATAATATCTATCGCATTATGTGCAAGCCCCGTCCTTTCGTATGGCGCCAATACAAAAGAACCTTTCTTCTTTACTAAACCTTCTAAGTTTTTAACTACAATCGAAAAGCTTTAAATCTCAATACGAGGGTACTAATACATATTGATTTCATTTCTATTAGTGTGTTACTGAAACCATACGAAGAGAGCTCAAAAGTGTGTTTATTCTCGGAGAGGAACCAAACGAGTTGAACTTATAGTTCCACACCTTCTGATGACGAATAAGCGAGATACACGCAACGAGACTGAAACACCCATCGGGCGTCGGATTCCTGTAGACGAAAGCTTTCTTATAGCAATGATATACGCGACCATAATGCCGCACATATTTCCGTTGTAAGAGGTAAACAGGCGTATCAGCGAATTATCCTAACCGTTTATTTATGTTTTAGCATTCTCACCGGGCCGCAAGTCGGCGGCTAAGAAAACTCCGAGATTTCTTCCGGTTTCGTCAGCAATCTCGTATGAACTAGTCCCCCGTCTGGCTATAATGACACAAGGTGTATACAACGGTGCGTATTTAGCATTGTATTTGTTTAAGGCTGCTGAAAGTTTGAAATTTCGTTTGTACACCTTTTGCCCTATCTGGTAAGTAGCAGAAAATGTTTTATGTCTTAAATTGTATACTTTCACGATGTTCTCGTGACTTTTACGCAAATTTTGTTCAACAATATGATATATTTGTTCATTGATATTTTGACGATTTTTATCCCTTTCATTCATCGTCACATCACTCTCCTCTCTGTCCAGTCGGTGTTCGTCATCCTTTGTGACCTTCTCATGTCCGTAGAGGATTCGATACGGGGAGAAACCCGTGGATGAATGAATAGTCGTATTCATCAATTCCTCTACCTCGGCTATTTTTGTGTCCCACAGTCGCTGGTTCTGCTGCATATAGGTTCTTAAACATGCATTGATGGTCCTATTTGCAAATGCTATTTGCATTTGGTGGCGTGAATTACGCCAATGTTGAATTCCACGACGCTTCAAAAGTGCCTGAAATTCTTTTCCTACAAATGTAGTAGCGTTGTTCGAAATCAAAATTTCGGGAGTTGCAAAACGCCTCAGCCAGAAATCTTCAACGATTCTGCAGACTTCTTTACTCTCTATTCTTCTCACTGGTATCAGGAGTGTCCATTTCGAGAAAAGGTCTATCATGACCATAAAATGACACTTTCCCTGCTTGCTACGTGGAGGACTTTGAATAAAATCTACTGCTAAAATTTGAAACGGTCTATTACTGAGCCTCTATTTTCCCATCTCCGGCACCGTTGATACGGTTGACGGCTTACATTGCTTACATATACTACAAACTTGCACGTGACGTTTTGTTTGCATGGCCATTTTAAGCCAGTAATAGCGAAGTTTGCTTTTGTGTATGGTCTTCTCGTATCCTGGATGTAAGCATTGATCATGCTCTTGCTGTAGAATTTGCTCTCTCAGGTCGTCTGGTAAGCATAATTTCCACTCATAGCGATAATCTATTACATCCGTGGACGAGGCGACAAATTTATACAATTTATCATTTTCAATTTTAAAATCGGGAAAATCTTCATGGTTTTCAAGAACTTTCTGGTACATTCTTGAATACCACTCATTCCGAGATAAATCTACAGCTTCTATAGCTTGGGAAAGGGCATCCGCAACCACATTTTCGGATCCTTTACGATGCTTTGTTACCATATCGCGTTGTTGAAGAAGCATGCTCCAACGACGACTCAACTTGGGCGATGGTTTCCATTTAGAATTCATAGTAAATGACAGAGCTGGCGAATCTGTGATTAAAGTATACCGAGTTCCTTCAACATACGGTCTGAATTTTTCAATTGCTTCCAGTGCTGCTACGCCTTCTTTTTCTGCAGCTTTCCATGCTCTTTGTGACATGGTTAGCTTGCGTGAAAAATAAGCGATTACATGTTCTTTGCCCTCTACTTCTTGGGTTAACACCCCCGCAATGGCAGTGTCGCTTGCGTCGGTTTGAATCGAAAAGAGCATTTCGAAGTTTGGACATGCTAATATGGGCGCTGTTATTAACCGCTCTTTAAGCATCACAAAGGCTTGTTCAGCTTCCTCGTTCAATCTAACTACTTTTGGCTTTCCCTTCAATAGATTTCAATGGGGCCGTAATTTCACTAAATCCTTCTATAAAGCGCCGATAGTAGTTAACCATCCCCAAAAAGCGCCTCAACGATCTGACCGACGAAGGACGTTCAAAATTGAGGATAGCTTCAATGCGATCTGGGTTGGGTCGTAGTCCTTCCCTTGATAATATAAACCCCAAGTATGGCAGTTCGGACACATTAAGGGTGTTACCTCTAACTTTTCTCCTTCTCGAAATACTTTAAATTCTCCCTTAAGGTGAAATGTAGCGTCATAAAATGCGCGCCAAATTTTATCCGCTGAACGAACCGTCGCACAAAGCATACCAAGAAAAACGGACACATAGAAACAAGAACTTTTTTCAATGATTGAGCGCAGTGGGTTTACCTCTCGTTATATTGGCTTGTAAAAAAGACTGGACGTAATGGATTTTTGAATCCTTCACACTTTGAATATATGCTAATTCAATCGTTATTGTTATTGTTATTGTTAAATCATAAGTAATTATGAATTACTAACATGAGGTTATTTGTATATGTATTGAATAACTTGCTAACCATGTATATGCCTGAGCTTAGTAGCAAGCATGGATTATTCTTCAAAAGAACGATTGAAGACAAGAGAACATTCAAGTATTTTCGATATCTTTGCAGTAGTTCACCAGGCCCTTCCCGTCGATGAGATAGAATTTACGTAAAAGTATTTACTTGACTCGCATGAGTTCATCCTACCATGGTGTTAACATCATTTAGTGAATCTTTTCTCAAGCACATATTTGGGGCACGAAATTAAATATAAAGTTATTTCGTAGTTCATTATTATTCAATCGATTTTGAAGGAAAATCAAGCGTTGATTCATTGTATTCATAATAATTGAAAAACCAATGAATTCCAATAAGTTTTCCATGCTAACTGGCTCGAAGCTGACTCTTAAATTTTTATCACATTGTTTGTATCACAGGTTAATGAACGATAATACTTGGTTTGTATTCATTTCATTCAGTAGCTTGTCAATGATGAAGTTATAGTTTTGCTATGAAAATTGCTGCAATCTAAAATAATACCTGTTATACGATATTACACAGCCAAGCTTTATTGCTTCAGCAACATCAATACATTGAACTCAACAGAATTGGGCATTATTAACATTATAAATGACAGTTACTTAGAAAATAGACGATTTCTTACAATACCCATTTTATTGTATTCAACTCGTTTTTATTTCAACACAAAACCCAATGCTGCATAAATTCGCGTCATTATTTTATATGTAATTTTTGCTCACGATATAATGCCACCGTGCCTACCGTGCATTTCTCACACCACCTCAATACGAAACAGCAGCGCGCAAGCAATAAAAAAAATGCGGAAAATTTTATGAAAGCTTTTTCAAATTTCAGTTGTTTTAGCTAATATGTTATAATTTTGAGTTGCATTTTCAGATTCTTTGTGAAATTCTTCTACAAACACTACTTTTTAGTTCTAAAATCATCCCCGTGGAACGGAACAGTAACCGTTTATACATTTCAAAAACCAGTTACGGCTCGGCAAAGCAAAATTTCAAAATTCTAAGAATACTTGCAAAGCAAAGTCTTGGCATTACATTCCATTGGTGGAATTTTGCCTTTCTGTTTCAACAGACTTCGCAGCCGATTCTTAGTGTACAGAATCATTGCATGGCTAGTACTATGGATCCTACTGACACTAAGAATCCTTCCAGGTCGGGGCTCGACCATACGACAACTGGCTTGTAAGACCAGCGTCCTATGCATTGAACCGCCAACCCGGGACAAGAATACTTAGTTATGATAAATTTGATTTCGAAAACTTAAGTGTTTTTGGTTTTTCGAAAATCGGTCTAGTTATTGAATAATTGATCCAAAATGCGATTTTCGCATTCCGCTACATTTCACCTTAACTTTCTCCAAAGCAAACTTTTGCTCTACCGTTAATAATTCTTCCTCTTCTTTACTATCTTTCATCTCCTCAAAATTTGCTATCTCTGAGCTTATTGTGGGTCCAATGCTAAAAAGCTTCCAGAAATTCATCCCCAGTATCAGACGTCGATTGAGCGAGGGTGCGACGATGGCAGTGACAATCTTGGTTTTCTCATTGAAGTCGATTGGAAGAACTTAACTTCTAACGCGGTACCTCCTGCCATTGTTAGCTTCATCTGAGTGGGCTGCAGTTTCAATTTTAGGTCACGAGTCAGCTTATCACTGCCAATAACACATGGATCAATAAGTCCCGAGACTAAAGCAGAGATGGCGCTCGTTGTAAACCAGTAACCATGTCTTGCTAGAGTACTAACCTTTGCTTGAAACGGGAAACAGCTGAGTTATCGATGTTGGAGTAAAGTCGTTTTGTAGTTTGTTTAAAAAATGGAAAAAAAACCGAGTTTCGTGTTTTGATAAAACATTGTTTTTTAATCGGTAAAAACACAGTGCAAGCGAAACGATGGATTGAAAAATGTTATCCGGAGTCTTGTCCATCAAAAGCAACGATTTGTCGGTGGTTCGCCGAGTTTAAACGTGGTCATACCGACACAAATGACGCGGAACGCTCGGGTAGACCTGTGGAAGCCGTTACACCAGAAAATGTGAGTGAAGTGACCAAATTTATAATGAAAGATCGTAAAGTGAAGCTCCGTGAGATTGCTGATATGACACAGATATCATATGGAAGTGTATTTACTATCCTTCATGAAGAATTGAGCATGAAAAAGGTTTTTTCCAAGTGGGTGCCGCGATTGCTTTCGATGGAACAAAAACAGCAACGAGTCGATGATTCAGAAAGCAGTTTATCACTATTTACTCGCAACAAAAGAGATTTCTTGCGTCGTTACGTGACCATGGACGAAACATGGATACATCACTACACTCCAGAGTCGAAGCGGCAGTCATCTGAGTGGCGCACAGCTGGCGAAAGTCGTCCGAAGCGTCCGAAAACGCAGCAGTCAGCTGGCAAAGTCATGGTGTCAGTTTTTTGGGATACGCATGGCGTGATTTTCATTGACTACCTCGAAAAAGGTAAATCGATCAACAGTGATTATTATATTGACTTACTGGTGCGTTTGATGGAGGAAATCGCAAAAAAAAAAAGACCGCACATGCAGAGAAAAAAATCCTTTTTCATCAAGACAACGCACCCTGCCACAAGTCGATGAAAACAATGGCGAAATTGAACGAATTGGGCTTTGATCTGCTTCCCCACCCCCATACTCGCCAGATTTATCCCCCAGTGACTACTGGCTCTTTGCTGATCTTAAAAAAATGCTCTAGGGAAAAAGATTTGGCTCAAATGAGGAGGTCATCGCTGTAACTGAAGCTTATTTTGATGCGAAAGATAAATTTTTTTATAAACATGGTATTGAAAAATTGGAAAAACGTTGGAACCATTGTATCACCCTAAAAGGTGATTATGTTGATGAATAAAACAAAATTTTGCAAAAAAAATGTTGTTTCCATTGTTAGTCTCGGGATTTATTGATCCATGTGTTACCTAAAACCGCAATCCAATAACCCCAACATTTTTATTCCCATCACGTCAACCTTGGCAAATTGTCTCCATCTACTCGCACAATAAACTCCCCTACTTCTGCTTCTGATGGAACGAACATCGTTGGAGGCTTTCCGGATACTTGTCGACGACCTCCTACGACGACATTTTGGAGTTTTTTTGCAAAAAGGACACTTATCTGTTGTGAAATCATGGAAACCACACTTTGTGCAGAAGATTTCTTTTTTCATTTAAACACATGTTGAAATGATGATAATTCTCACGACAATTCCGCCATTCAATTTTTTTATCTGACTAGCGATTTCTCCAGTTCATGCTCAAATCTCGCGGACCCCTGTTGGACACACTGCCAGATATTTCGTGAATTTGGCAGTTCCTGATGTTTTGTTCCGAATCTTTCCTATATAGGAATCAATTCGTCTAACTTTCTCCCCCAAACCTTCAACATTCGCAACGAACGCGCTCCTTTGACTAACAACGTGTTCTCACTTGGCGGAACGGCCATCTGATCAAAAATACCCTTCATATCGTTATAAAAATTTTGAAATTTCTCTGCTCTTCTTTGACGTCGTTGCGACGCTTGCTGTTCGTAGTGTAAATCCATATCTGAAGGTTGGTATCCAAGTTTTAACTCTGTTACAAGCTCCCTCCAAGTTCGGAACTCCTTATTTTTCCTTCCTTCAATGTACCATAATTTGGCATCCCCAGAAAACAAGTGAATCGCCTCACTAAATAACGAACACTTACTCAAATTTTCCGCTTCCGCCATGAATTCTACTTCCTTTATAAATTTATTAAGATTTCCCACCACATTACACCGTAATTTCCAGTCTGATACTGGTCTAGGGTTTCGTATCGGTTGCATACTTTTTCCTTTATGTTGATGTTGACCTTCGCTATCACTATCACTAGAGCTAGAACCTCTTTCTCTAACTAACTATCCACAGCTGACTTGCCGCTCTCGGAAGACGAACTAGACTTTCGCTTACCAAGTTTTATTCCTATTTTCTTTTCCTGCTTATCCGCTTCCTTCTTGCTATTAATTTTCATCTTGCCATTTTCTTTCGTTTTGTCTGTCAGACCTTCCTATTTTTTTATTTGCTTTTGCGATCTGCATTTTTCATTTTTTTTATCGTTTAACTCATTCAGCTTGGCCGTCATAACTACATCAATGTGCTTCTACTGACCTTACCTTACCTAACAGCAATAGGCCTGGGGTGTCCTTTACTGTATCAAGAATACGTCTCCACATAACTCGGTCCATGGCTGCTCGTCGTCAGCCACTCAAGGCACGTTCCGTCTTCCATCTGCACTCCGCCATAGATGGTCCTCCTTACCTTTCTTTCGAAAACACTGAGTTGGTCCTCTGCCAACATAGTCCAGGTCTCGTGGCCATAGAGAAAAACCGGTCTAATGAGCGTTTTGTAGATGGTCAATTTCGTGCGGTGGCGTACTTTTCTCGATCGGAGGGTTTTTCTGAGTCCAAAGTACGCACGATTCCCTGCCAAAATACGTCTATGAATTTCTCTGCTGGTGTCATTACCGGCGGTCACCAGTGAACCCAAATACACGAACTCGTCAACCATCTCGATATCGTCACCGTCTATCAATATTCGTGGTGGAAGGCGTAGTGTTTCTTCTCTAGAGCCTCTTCCTCTCATGTATTTGGTTTTCGTCGCATTTATGGCCAGTCCGATACGCCTAGCTTCAGTTTTCAGTCCGATGTAGGTTTCCGTCATCTTCTCAAGGTTACGTGTCACAATATCAATATCGTCAGCGAAGCCAAAAAGTTGTACGGACTTTCGGAAGATCGTGTCACTCGTGTCGATCCTCGCTCTTCGAATCACACCTTCCAGGGCAATAGTGAACAAGATACAAGAAAGTCCATTACCTTGACGTAGCCCTCTCCGAGATTCGAAGGGACTCGAGAGCGTCCCAGATACTCGGACGTAGCACATCACTCTATCCATCATTGCTTTGACCAATCGCTTCAGTTTATCCGGGAAACCGTATTCGTGCATTTCTGCCGTAGCTGTTCTCGATCGGTTGTGTCGTATGCCGCTTTGTAGTCAATGAATAGGTGATGCGTGGGTACGTTGTATTCACGACACTTCTGGAGTACTTGTCTTATCGCGAATATGTGATCAGTAGTGCGGCGTGCTCCAGTAAATCCCGCTTGGTACGGCCCTACGATTTCCTTAGCTATTGGTGATAGACGACGGCAAAGGATTTGGGAGAGTACCTTGTAGGCGGCGTTCAGCAATGTGATTGAGCAGTAATTGCAACAGTCTAGCTTATCGCCCTTGTTGTAGACGTCCATCTATACATTCCTGCGGTAGAATCTCCTCCTCCCAAATCTAATTACTAGGATTACTAGGATCCTGTGCAGCGCTCTAGCCAGTGCCTCTCCTCCATGTTTGAGCAGCTCGCCTGGCAACTGGTCATTGCCCGCGACTTTGTTGTTCCTCAGATTGCCGATCTCCTCACTTATCTTCGACATATCAGGGGCTGGGAATCTGTCGTTGGCTGAGCGTGCACCCAGATTGATTCCTGTACCGTTCTCTGTATCTTGTGCTTCGCCATTCAGTTACATGTCATAGTACTGCTTCCACCTGTCGATCACCTCGCGTTCGTTCGTAAGAAGGTTACCACTGGTATCTCTGCTCATTTCGGCCTGTGGCGTGTAGCCTCTACGTGAGCGGTTCACCTTCTCTTAGAATTTCCGTGTGTCATTTGCGCGATACAGTTGTTCCATCGCTTCGCGTTCTTGGTCTTCCTGGTGGCGCTTTTGCTTCCGGAAAACCGTGTTCTGTCTGTTCCGCGCCTGTCTGTATCGTTCTTCGTTCGCTCTAGTGCAGTGTTGCATCCTCGCCCTTGCTGCATTCTTCCCTTCGACCTGACTGCTGACATTCGCCGTCAAACCAGTCATTTCCTCGATTCGATGACCTCGTACCTAGAACGGTTGCAGCAGTGCTACACACGGCGGATCTTATGTTCCTCCAGCCGTGTTCAAGAGTCGTCGCGCCAAGTTGCTCTTCCGTTGGTAGCACTAGCTCCAGTTCTTGCGTGTATTCCTCTGCAGTACGAAAATCCCGGTGTTCCTGTGCGACGAGTATTGTGCACCGTCGATAGTTTTGAGCGCATACGGACAAGGTAGTGGTCAGAATCAATATGGGCCCTGCGGTAAGTGCGGACATTGATGACGTCGAAGAAGAATCGCCCGTCGATGAGAACGTGGTCGATTTGATTTTCCGTATGTTGATCAGGTGATCTCCAGGTGACTTTGTGGATATCTTTGCGGGGGAAGAAGGTACTTCGAACTAGCATTCCTCGGGAGGCTGCAAAATTAACGCGTGCAGGCTCTCCAGCCCGATCACGGGCCTGTACATTTCCTCCCGGCCTACCTGAGCATTCATGTCGCCGGTGACGAGTTTTACACCCCGCCGTGGACAGCTGTCGTAGGTTTGTTCCAGCTGCGCGTAGAATGCTTCCTTCTTGTCATCGGCTCTCGTCTCATGTAGGCAGTGCACGTTGATGATGCTGTAATTGAAGAAACGGCCCTTGATCTTCAATACACACATTCTATCACTGATTGGCTGCTACCCAATCACGCGCTGGCGCATCTTGCCCAACACTACAAATCCAGTTCCTAGAACATTGGTTGTGCCACAGCTCTGGTAGAAGGTAGCCGCTCGATGCCTACTTTTCCACACCTTTTGTCCAGTACAACAAAGTTCCTGCAGTGCTACGAAATCGAAACCGCGGATTTGAAGCTCATCATGCAGCATTCGGTCATATCCTGGGAATCCACGCGATTTGCAGCTCCATGTGCCAAGCTTCCATTCATAGTCCTTATTTCGTCGTGCAGGTCTTTGCCGATTATTCCGAGCCGTATTTGTATCCTGATTATTCGTAACAAGTGTTTTACGGGCGGCTTGTTAGGCCTGCACCAACCTCCTGTCTCGCCGGAGGGCCATCGTGTCAGCACTGTTTAGATTCCCACATTGACACAAGGACGGTAATCAGCCGCTCCTAACATGGAGAACAAACGCTGTTTCGAGCCGCCCCAACATGGTGATCAGACGCTCGGGTAGGCTCGCTCTGTAAAGAGAAGGCAAGCCCTCCTTTCCTGTCAGCATACGACCAAGGTCCCACCGGGGATAGTTACCCGATCTTTCCTACCGCAGCCGGTACAGCGGGGAGGCAGTGATAGGAGTTACTGGACAAGAGGCTAAGAGCCACATTGGGGCCTGAATTGCGCATTGTCCAGTCGTTTACCAACCAACAGTATTTGTAAAATAACATCAGAGCTTTTAGCAGTACTCCGGTTTAACGGTGTAGAACTCAAATTTTTCTTCGAATAATCTATTTCTAAAATAGACACATCCCCTTCCACATCAGATACTGTACTTTCATTCTCAGGTTCGTGGACGCTAATTCTACTAATATAATTCACTATTCTCTCTTCTGTTTCTGATGGTACTTTTTTTTATATAGTTTATTTATACCCGGCTTTAACCAAGTTCTGATGGTACTTCTGGGTCCGTAGACAGCCAAGAAAAATATTCGTTCAACAACATTCTAGCAGTTTTTTCTATCCCCTTCGTATTAAATTTCTTTTTCAAATTCATTTTATGGAAAAGTAAATGAATCAATCGAGTTTTTAACTGCGTCATCTCTGACTTCCTAGCTTTCCTATTTTCTAACGCATACCTAATTTTACCAAGTTTCTCATCTATCAAATGGAACTCCTCTTCACATTCATCCTCGTTTATATCGCCAAAAAACAAAGCTATTTGTTTCTCGTTCCTTTTTCATGACCTGACGTAATTTTCTTCTTTTCATATCTCTAGATTCACCACTAATAAAATCTGCGCCACGTAACGCAAGTTCGTACTCCAATTCATCGTCTAATAGGTGATTGACGTTCATGGAGCGATATTGGAACGAAAGCTCGCAATTCATCATCTTTAATATTATTCAAGAGTAACTGAATCCATTGAAATGTATACAAATAAAACATATAATCAAGACTAATTCAAGAGATATCAAAATAAATTAGTAATACCTTATAATAAAAAAAGAACCGGAATTTTCATTTTAAAATTCCCGCGCTTGTCCAATCGGTAAACTTCTATTCTCTCAACAACACTTTTATACACATTCTGTCAAATTTTGACGTTTTAGTTTGGCGTCCATACAAAAAAGGTGAAAAATATTCGTGTGGCGATTTTTATAATGGATGAAAATTTAGAACAACGGCTCGCCTTCGAAGCGCCATTCGGTCAATTGTTGTGCGGTTTCGACGTCATATTCATAGATCCACACCTCATCACCAGTTATGATGTATTCGATGAATGTGGGGTCACTATCTGCATTGGAAATCATCTCTTTGGCAACATCAACACGACGCTGGCTTTGAATGAAATTCAGCTTTTTTGGCACCAGCCGAGAAGCAACGCGTTTCAAACCCAAAACATCAGTTAAAATGTGTTCGGCTGATCCAAAAGAAATGCCCAACAACACAGCAATCTCTCTAATCGGTACTGAACGATTTTGCAACACGATTTGCTTCGCCGATTCAATGTTTTCTTCAGTAACAGATGTTGTTGGGCGGCCAGGGATGTCATCATGATCCAAGCTTGTACGACCACCTTTGAAGCGTTCGTACCACTCGCATGCCTGTGTTTTTCCTAGACACGATTCACCAAAGGCCTTTTCTAATATTTTCAACGTTTCGGAACTCTTAAATCCATTTGCAACACAATATTTGATGCATGCACGTTGTTCTAAATTTTCATCCATTATAAAAATCGCCACACGAAAATTTTTCAACTTCTATGTATAGACGCCAAACAAAAACTAATCGTACGATATGCGTCAAAATTTGACAGAATGTGTACGAAAGTGTTGCCAACGTTGAGAGAATAAAAGTTTACCGATTGGAGAAGCGCGAGAATTTTAAAACGAAAATTCCGGTTCTGTTTTGATCATAAGGTATTTAAGAAAATTTATTCATAAGGCTAGATTAATCCACTGTGCTATATTTTGTGTACTTGCGAGTATAGTGTAATGTTCTTTCAGGACCTTTTCAATATTGTATGAGTGTAAGCCCTCCAGGTTATTATTTCCAACATCCGGTTGCCAAATCACAATTTTACAGTTATTATTATTTATTTTTAATGTCTTGCAACTCGCCCGATCGACTCTGCGCTTGGAACTACACACTCAGTTACACTGAATGTGTACTCTCTTGCTGCTTTGTTGAAAATCCTTAGATTTTTGTACTAATCGGTCCTCCAATTACCTTTCACGAATTTACGTTGGCCGCCAAGTATAAACTTTCTGCGACAGAACTGTCCCGAACAAGCTCACAGAGCAAGAGACCGTGGATACTGTGATCACCGGGTCGGCTTGCTACTTTGTAATTGGAAGGGCTACGCGAGTGAAAATTGTGCACGAAACTGTTGTCTTCCTATGGCTGTGTTATATGAATTTACGAGAACAACAAATGTACAGGAAACTTGGTGTTTTATTATTTTAAATAAAAAAAATTGTGTTGATGTGTATGGTGTTTATTGACTATTTGGGTTAGGGTCTATTTTCCACTGCGGTACGTACCGACGATGATGCTGCGTTATAGATGACGAGCGCTCGTTGTTGCTTCCAAATGAGATTGGTAGTTTTTATGTGGGTTGAGTGGCGTCCTATAGGGTTGAGGACGGAATAACGCCTGCCGTTCAAAATGGCGGTTGGATGGCGTGGCGGGACTGAGCTTAACGGCGTCTACCTTCTTTGACACAATCGGTGGGCCACGGTCGATACCGTATTGGCTTCACCGAGAAGGGCCCTCCTTTACGTTTAGGGCACACCGCCCGAGGGTTGTAACCGGTCTAACTCCTTTACGGTTAGACGTAGGTAGTTTCTACTACCTAGGACAACACGTGTACGAGGCGAATTTGACGTATGAAATCAGGTCCTGATGGAATGGAATGGAAAGGTAGGATTCTAATTCCGTCATTAATTAGATTGTCAGTAATTTACCTGGATGAACAGATCAAAGTTTAGCCACTGACACTGATTAGCAAATTGAAGGCTTTGACTTAATCGCACTCACATCTAATGCTCACGAACGCCGTAATACTTCTCCCCAATACTTTGAATTCTCCGTCCCTAACTACAGCCACCCACCCTTTCCATTTTCAATTTCTTTCCAGTCCCAAATAACCACTACCCACTTCAGGGGTGGCATATTTTTGTATAATAGTTTTCCATTTTACCATATAAGTCAATTCTATTTTATTCTTTACAATATTCTGTTAAGTGTTTTGTCCCTACTAATAGTTTTACAATGTTTAATTTATTCATTAATTTATATTTTCAAAATCTATATTAGAATATTACCCTACTATTAGAAGCGATATTTCACAATCGTGAAACACAATAGCTTGAAGAAATTATATACAATAGCACATGAATAAAAATCTAGGACATTGTAACAACGCTTACAATCATCCGAAAGTCCGTACAAATTTTTGGCTTCGCTTACGATATTGATATTGTGACACGTAACCTTGAGAAGATGACGGAAACCTACATCGAACTGAAAGCAAAAGTTTGTCTTGTCTTGGGAGCTTTAAAACACTCTTTTTTTCAACTGGCTGTAGCACTTTCTAGCAAACCTTCTTTCCTTACTGTTCACTAAAAGATTTTCTCATTCTGTCACTTAAAGTTTTTCTTGTTTTGAGAGCTTTAAAACACTTCAACTGGCTGTAGCACTTTCTTCTAAGTCCCTCAACTGGGACTTAGAGTTTTTTTACTTACTTTTTTTACACTATTTACGAGCCTTCTTAACTGGGACTTAGCCCATCGCGCGGTGAACACTGTCACGGTCTGCCATGTGGCAGGTTCTTTCAATTGAAAAAAAGGATGGTTCTACGTTCGGTGCTGAATTCAGAATGTTTGGATTTATTTCCGGATTTTAGTTTTTTTCAATATACTTATTTTATTTGTGTGCGTGTTTACCGAGAAGTCTTGAGACTTGACAATTATATGTATCGAAAAAGTTGTGGTAATAATTATGTGGAGGAGGCTAATGTTTAATGAACATCGTTCGACCCGCAGCGATGGTAAGAACAATTGAAGTTATTTATTTTCCTTCACGCGTGGCGGAAAATCCACGCCAGCGGCGCGTATGGATTAATGAGTTTATGTACATTGCGTTACTTTGCTTGTGCGCTGTAAGCAATTCAAGTGTTTAAGCGAGGAGGACCGTTTTTGGTACCGAGCATAATTTCGGTTATATCGGCCCAAGTCATAAAATATTTAAAGTTTATGATTTGTAAAGTGCCGATGCATCAAATCATAAGACTGAATGTGCTACAATGTATGGCTGGTTTCCGTACAAGGTACTCTAAAAAAACGTTTACAATGTAACTACATTGTGTCAAAATGAAATGTAATAATAAATTTGTTCTCAGTATACGGATTAGGATTAACGTGGAAGACGTGGTGATTTTGTAATTCCGCACAAAACCAGTATTGATGTTTTGCCCGAATTTACAGATGATCCAACCTGACAACACCATTGCTCAACAGATCGCAGAGCTTGCTGCATTAAATCAAAGAGAGTGTTAATGCTTATACTGGTCATCAATATATGATAATCGTCGGCAAAACCATAAGTCGGAAATCCAAGGTTATTAAGTTTCGTTAACAAACCATCAGCGACTAGGTTCCATAGAAGTGGGGATAGTACACCACCTTGAGGACACCCACAGACACTCAGCTTTCAGATCTCTGCTTGCCGAAGCGATGAACAAAGAAGTCGATTGCGAAGCATTGCGTGTATCCAATTTGTGATACTTGAAGGTATGCCTTGACCACAGGCTTCTTCCATAATTGAATTGCACGGTACGTCATCAAAGGCACCTTCAATATCTAGGAAAACTCCCAAGCAAGATTGTTTTTGTGAGAAAGCTTTTTCAATGTTATACACAACATCATGTAACAGGGTTGTAGTGGACTTTCCACGCTGGTTAGCATGTTGCGTTCCATGTAGCGGATGCAAGCCCAAACTAACATTTTTGATATAGTGATCGACAATGCGGCAATCCTGGAAAGTGAGCGTTGAAAAGATAGTGAAGTACATAGCCTCCATTAGACAAGTACTCACCATCTGAAGTTCTTGTGAAACCGACAATAAAGTCCTAAGATTTTGAAAGTAACTTATTTAATCTGCTAGCCTCGTTAAGACTAGAGACATTTGTGCAAAGGCTTTTCCAACCACTTCGTTCAGACGATCAAAAAGCATGTTTGTAAGCCTTCGAGCCGACACGAAAGCCTCCGACCCATCTCTGTGTCGGTGGTTCCAAGCTTTTCTGTATAGTTTCCTCAGTCTAGTAAGTTCAGCATTCCACCAAGGAGTTCCTCTAGTAGCCCGCACAATTCGAAGTGGACATGTCACTTCATATGCTGCAACTATGAGTGAGTTATCGCTTTATATGAACAACATGCTGCTTGTATGAACAACCTGTGCAATAGCATTGGAGATCGTACAAGGGTAATTGTACTTGTTGATTATAATTTACCGCTGCTGAATTGGAGCTTTGATGAAGATATTGGTAGATTCCGTATAATGCATCCTATGAACATGAAATTTTACTGGTCGAATCCATGATTGCATCTGGCTTACAGCAAATTAACTATTTGTCTAATGATAATGGGAAACTGCTTGATTTGGCTTTTGTCAGCACTGGCGACGACACCGAACTTTTCGCACAACCCCCCCCCCCCTCTCTCTCTCTCCCAAAACCTAATGTAACTAGATCGTCATCATCCGTTTATCTTGGCCTTTGATGTATCAGATAACTTTATCATGAGCAAACAAGAGGAAATAGACTATGATTTTGAACATTGCAACTTGGATACTTTGAATGCGGGAGTTTCGCAAATTAATTGGTTGGATATTTTAACTTTGGGCTCACTAGATGAAGCGGTATGTAGATTCTATTATGAGTTAGGCTTAGTTTTTCAACAATACGTTCCCCGAAAGAGACGAATAAGTCAACGTCAGTGCAGACGACCATAGTGGAATGCGGAGCTCCGTAATGCCCGTAATAGATTAAGGAAGGCTCGTAAACGTTATTTTCGTGACTTAGAGCGTCATTTTGAGGTTTTGAATAATTCGTGTTTCCATTCATACGTATCTCATATTGAGAACTGTCCGAAGGATAATCCCAAGCTGTTTTGGAATTTCGTGCGTAATAAAACAACTAGCCGTGGATTTCCGAAATGTGTCAACTATCAGGGGCAATACTCATCGTCAGCCGAGGAGTCAGCAAATCTATTCGCGTCTTTCTTTCAAAGTGTAATAACTCACCACCTTTGCGGGAACAGTACCTGAGTAGATTGCCGACATCCAACATGAATACACCTACGATATCTTTCACCGAACGTGAAGTGCACGAACATCTTTGTACTCTTGACAGTACAAAGGGAGCCGGTCCGGATTGACTCGAGCCGTCGACCGTCAAACAATGTTCATCGTCGTTGGCATTACCTGTGTCCGTACTTTTCAATCGATCGCTTGCTAAGAATACTTTTCCGACGCAGTGGAAGAAGGCTTTGATTTTACCAATACACAAAAACGGTAACGTTCATAATGTCACTAATTAAAGAGGTATTTCAATCCTGAGCTGCATTCCCAAAGTTTTTTAAAGTATGCCACTAGGGATTCTGTATCCGGCAGTTAAAAACGTAATCTCATCGGCCACAACGAATCTGATGAGTTATGTGTCGACGCTTGTTATCAAAATGGAAAAACGACAACAGACCGACGCGATATATGTTGACTTTTCGGAAGATTTTGACTGCGTACCACATCTACTTGCTGTTGAGAAATTGAAACGAAATGGCTTCCTAAACTGACTACCCTCTTGAATTTTTTCATACCTTACAAATCGTAATGCATCTGTTCGACTTGATTCTTCGTTTTTAAGTAGATTCATTATCACATCTGGAGTACCCCAAAGGAAGTCATCTTGGGCCACTACTATTTGTGCTCTTTATCAACGACTATGTGATAGACTAACGTCTTTTAATACCATGTATGCTGACGATCTAAAAATTTATCGCATCATCACTACGCTAGCGGACTGCTGTGCTCTGCAAATGGACATGGAAAGGACAGAAACGGTATGAAGGTGAATATATAAAAATCAAATGTTATTACGTTTTTCCGTATACGCTCGCCTATTGTGTTTGAGTACGCTATGAACACCATCCCAGTTGTACGAGTATCATCTGTTAAGGATCTAGGTATCATTCTCGATTGCAAGCTTCGTTTTACGGAACACTACTCAACGGTTACTGCTAAGGCATTTGCAGTACTGGGACTAATCAAACGTGTAACTCGAGACTTCACAGACGTTTATAGTCTAAGGACACTTTACACTTCCCAGGTTCGAAGCATCCTTGAGTACGGAGTTATCGTGTAGTCCCCGTATCATTCATATCGATCGTATCGAACGTGTTCAAAAGAGCTTTATGAGATTTGCACTTAGACGACTTCCTTGGCGAAATCGTTTCCAACTACCTTCTTATGAACATCGCTGCGCTCTCATCAGTTTGTCTACTTTACGTGATAGGCGAATCTTCCTACAGCAACTATTCGTTTTCGACCTGCTCTCAAACAACATTGACTGTGATGCTCTTTTGGCGTTCCAAGCAGATTGCTACGCCGAATGGATTTCTTTCTATCATCAGTTCATAGAACGCAGTACGGCCAAAAAATCAACTGCACGTTTGCTGTGAACAATTCAACAGCGTTTTTAGTTTATTTGATTTAAATATTAGCAAAGAGACTTTCAAACAAAGAATAAGATTAGGATTAAATTAGTACAAGTCTAAGTCTGTGCGAAATTATTTTTTAACTCGAAGACAAATAAATAAATAAATATTTATAGAGTTTGTCTCGTCGACAACATTTTCCAACTCCTTTGCGGTTTCAATTGTTGGTTGGTAACCGTAAAATCTAGTCGACAAGCCCTCTTCATAGAGGTCTCAGTTTGTGAATTTGGGATTACAATATGTGACAATGTCAAATTTAACGTTTGAGGGATAAAAAAATATGTACTTATGATCAGATAACGAAGGTTGCGCAATTTTATCAGAGCAGAGAGTTACGTCCAAAACCTCCTCTCTTCCAGATCTCGCAAAAGTTGGACGATTTGCTGCATTCACTATGTGTAAGTTTGTACTGCTCACAAATTCCATCATATCAGAGCCTCTCGAATCTATATCTGTGGTGCCATAAATGATATGGTGAGCATTTATTTCACTGCGGATTATAAGCGGTAAATCACTTTTGCAGCAGTATGATACAACCTTTTTGAAGTCATTGTTTGGCGAAGGTTGATTATGCGGTAAATATGCCGAACAATAGACATAGATTTCCTGTCTATGCCATCAATAGTCATACTAATTGTGACAGTACAAATATCCCGAGTAGTGAGCTCCGATATGAGAGAAAAATCTAGAGCACTATTTTCAAGTATGCATGCTCGATGCATTTCACGTGGAATAGTCATACCGTTCTTGTTGAAGGCAACGAAGATTGGGTTTAACAACTTTCCAATGTAGATGATTCCCTTTTGGTAATATGGTTCTTAAACCAAAGCTATAGAAGCTTTACCTTCTTGCAGAAGTCTGGATAGATTCATAAATGCTGTACGTTTATGCTGGAGATTGATTTGTGCTACTCTAACCATTATCAATTAAAGTAATGAACACTACATCTCTAGCACTTACAGTAGTACAACAACTAAAAGAAACCAAATATATTGACTTATAATCGCCTATAGCGAACCATGGAAGGATTTTTCAACTGCACGAAATTGACCATCTATAAAACGTTCATCAGACCGCTGTTCTCTATGGTCACGAGACCTGGACTATGTTGGCAAAGGACCAAGTCGCCCTTGTTGTTTTCGAAAGAAAGGTACTGAGGACCATCTATGGCGGATTGCAGATGGAAAACGGAATGTGTAGACGGCGTATGAATCACGAATTGCAACAGCTGCTAGGAGAACCACCCATCGTATGGACAGCGAAAATCTGACGTCTACGATTGGCTGGGCATGTTTTAAGGATGTCGGAATGATGAGAATGGTTCTTGAATCCAATCCGACTGGCACAAGAAGAAGAAGAGCGCAGCGAACTAGGTGGATCGATCAAGTGGAGAGTGATCTTCGAAGCATCCGTGTCTTGAGTTGCTGGCGATGAGCAGCCATGGACCGATGTGGAGACGTATTCTTGATACAGCAAAGGACACCCCAGGACTATAGCTGTAAGGTAAGGTAACGTCATTTGTGCGAAGCTATTCGTAAAAAGAGGCCGGAATTATGGGCTGACATCTAATGGTTTTTCCACCACGATAATGCACCGTCGCATTAATTCTTCGTGATTGTTTGGAAACAATTCTTCGTGATTGTTTGCAAAAATTCAAACAATATCGTTCCGCAGCCACTATATTCGCCTGATTAAACCTGGGTAGAACTTCGACGGAGACGAAATAGATTTGGATGAATAAATGAAGAATTTTGAAATTACGAACAAAGTTGTACAATTTTTTACCCACATGAGTACATGTGGTCGCTTAAACTTTTGCAAACACAAATTTTTTGATATCGCGTAACTAATTGCTACAAATTAATTGAAGAACGTTACATAAATATGACGTTATTGCTGCTGTTACACACTACACTTTGTTTAAAAATTTTATAGAGGACTCTGTACCTAACTGTCAACCACCGAGAAAATTGCCATGGATTAACTCTTTTCTGCGGAAACTGAAGCGTATTAGTTCCAAAACTCTACGTAAGTATACAAATAGACAATGCCTGTTTCTAAGCGTCACTTCACAATAGCCATTAACGATTACCGTAACTATAACAAGTTTATGTACAAACGTTACTTAAACTGCATGCAACATAACTTAAGGGTAAATCCGAAGTGCTTTTGGTCATTCTACGATATTATACAATGGTGAATAAGCTACGACAGTAATTGAGTACTGTTTGCTAGATATTTTAGCTAACTTAAACTTGAATGCGCTAACCTGATACTCCTGATGTTGTCATCGATATGGATGTTTAAAATATCTCAGACCAATTGATACTTCCATCCATTCGGAAAGTGAAGTCGGTATATGCACCAGGTCTCAATGAAATGCCTTATGTTAATGTATTTTAGCAGCCCTACTCGCATCAATTTATTGCTTAAGCAACAAACATTTGTTTTTGTTATGCTCCCGGTTTTTGAGAAAGGAGATTGTTCATTACCGAGCAATCAATTATATATGCATTTGAGGGCATGAATTCTTTCTCGATCGATCAGTTGGGACGAATCTTGTTAGTTTCACGTCTTATTGAACCAAGCAAATGCCTCGCGTTAGGATTGGTGCGAGTTACACTGACCTTAAGGCTGCTTTCGATTCAGTGAACCAATAACTTTTAACTACCAAGCTAGGTTGCTCGATTTCATTTTATGAATGGTTTCGACCATCAAGTTGTATCGATGACTTCAAATTGAATGTACTGTATTTGAATTCTTTATTAGTAGCTCCGAAGTTCCTCGAGGAAGCATACTTGGATCACTCCTTTTTTCACCGTTTGTTAACGTTGTTGTCTTTGTTTTGGAAGAAAGCTATTGTTCGCGATGATTTGAAAATATTTCTGGTTTTTCGCAAAGAAGTTAATTTTTCAGAGTTGCTGCATTTAGTTAATATGATTTATGAATCCTTGGTATTACATTTCTTGTAGTGGAATTTGACCTTCTGTTTCAACAGACTTCGCAGCCGATTCAGAGTGTACAGAACCATTGCATGGCTGGTGCTAAGATCCTACTGACACTACGAATCCTTCCAGATCGGGGCTCGAACATACGACTACCGGTTTGTAAGACGTACGAGAATCAAATTTAATAAGTCATCGTATGAGAAGCAAATTTAGTTTCAATTATACCGTGGCTCACACTAGACTGCAACGTCTAAATCACACCAAAGATTTAGGTGCATTTATTGATAGGAAACTATTGTACACTTGTCATCTTGCGGCTACGATTGACAAAGAAAACCATTTGCTTTATTTTAGATTCTAAAAATCTAGAGAATCTCGCAATCCACTCTGTAAAAAAAACATCGTAATAGTTTTTGCTACGATACGAATGACTTCATCGCAACATCATCACAGTCGTCGGTTTCTGTAGCACTAAGTTGTACAGAATTATTTTATTTCGTTAAGATAATTTGTTAGGTAAAAGTTAGTAGTTCATTAACACTTATTGTCAGATGAGCATTATTGCCCATATAAATAAATAAATAAATAGATGAAAGGGTGATCCAAATTAAAAAGACATTTTCGATTATTTTTATATTATTTTGGAGGCTCCTCTACATACTAGGTCCGCCATGTAACTTGTTTTTAAACATGCAATAAAACACAAACGGTTCATCCGATTTCAAAATATATTTTTTCATATTAAAGTACAATCCTTCCGGTTAATTGTGGAATATAATTTCATTCAACTAGCTGCCTCGGCTGGCCTTGCAGTACGCCATACGGTCAGTCCAGTTTTTTAGTACATTTTCGATTGTATGCAGCTTTCGCCCTTATTCTGAATAACGTCGTATCGTTTCTTCGATCATATTTCATTTGTATTCCCCATAACGCTAGCAAAATCAAAGGTAGCTATGATTCGATCGAAAAATCAATACGCCGTTATTCAGAATAAGGGCGTTTATTTCAGCTATGGCTGAACGAATGTTGTCCTTCAAGGCTTGAATTGTCTTTGGCTTGTCCACATAACACTTATCTTTGACAGCCCCCCAAAGATAATACTCTAACGGCGTCAAATCACAGCTCCGAGGCGGCCAAACGACATCCGAATTTCGACTGATAATTCGATCTTCGAAGACTGTGCGCAGAAGATCGATCGTAGCGTTGGCTGCGTGGCACGGAGCGCCGTCTTGATGGAACCAAATGGTGTCCAAATCTTCCTCTTCAAGTAACGGGAAGAACCAATCGCTAATCATGGCGCGGTAGCGCTCGCCATTGACCGTGGCGGCGGCTCCTGCCTCATTTTTGAAGAAAAATTGCCCAATGATGCCGCCAGACCAAAATCCGCTCCATACCGTCACTCTCTGAAGATGCATCGGCTTCTCCATGATAACGTGCGGGTTTTCCGTCCCCCAGATGCGATAATTTTGCTTATTAAAATACCCGCCGAGATAAAAATGTGCCTCATCCGAGAAGATGATTTTTTGGTAAAAATCGACGTATTCTTCAAAGTAAATCTGCACTATTTTCACTATTCCTCAAGCGTATACTCAACCATTTTCGTTCAGCGGAAGGATAAACTAAATTTCTGTCAAATCAGAAGTGACATTAAGGTTACCATTGTCGAAATAACCGCTAGTTCAAAAAAAAAGTTAGATGGCGGACCTTGTACTACCATAAAGGTTCGCATCGCTTTTACATAAAATTACTTTTTCTAAAGCATATGAACAATAGTTTCTACAAATTCTATGTTAGGTAAAGCTTCAATAACTTCTGATTACAATAAGTACCTTATGAATAATTCTGCTTTCTTCATTTCACTGCGACTAACAGTTCCATAACATCCATTGCTGTATCGTAGAGAACCTCCTTTACTGCGAATGCGATCTCCACTGAGATCTCTACTCTCATATGTTTTTGTAGACCACCAAGTTTTTTGCCGTTTCTGTTTTAGTGATATTGTCGGTATTACAAATTTGTTTCGAGTATTGCTTTGACTCGAATTTAATTGAATCTTGCCACCAGGGATTGAGTAGGAAGTATTACCCGCCATTTCCATTTGTTTTTTTTTTGTAACATTAGACTTGCTCTTATTCGGGATGCTATAGGTTATTGTTTCATTGTTAATTTCACTGTTAATATTGACTCCCATATTTTGTCTTATATTATTGTTTATATTCTCTTTAGTATAGGTTTGATCCGCACAATTGCTTACAGATCGCTTGTAATGCTTGTGGAAAGAATATTTTGATTCGCTATATATTGGTTTATCTAACAATGATGAGGATTTTAGTGTATCTCTTTCCTGTTCGATTTTAACCCATGTAGAAGCAAAGAGTCTAACTGCGGATCTAACAAAATGCCTATCGAGTTTCATCACTACTGGTCTCAAAGCAAGTAAGCCTACAGGTAAATCTTGAAAATTATGAAATAAAACATGTGAAGATATATTGATGTACTTCAAAACATGGTGAGATCGTTTCGTTTTAGAGTCATGAAAATTGACTTGTTTGCTAGAATTTATATGAACATTCTTCTTCTGTTTATATTTGTTATCTTTAAAAGTGGGAGTTCTGTATGTAGTATCTCTTACTTTATTGAAATATCGCCCATCTTCTATTGCCACATTTTTTATACGTAAGGTTTCTGGATCTTCGTTCGTAGAATAGTTGTTGCTAGTAGAAACATTCAAGTTATCATTGTATATATTATGTCTACTATCTACGTTGCGCGTAAATGAATCATCGCTTCTACTAGTTAACACAATATTGTTGAAATCGAGGTTGACTTTATCAGATTTAGCAATGCTGTAAGAACGATTTTCGTTTTCGACAGTAGTACGGTTTTTTTTGTATTTGACGTCAAAAATTTCAAAATCCATTTTTCGTTCGACCAAATCTGCAATATGTGATTGTTGAATAATGTCCGTTGCACCATAAAAATCGTTTTCTATGTCTTCTTTTACTGAATGCAGTGGATTATTCATGCGAAGAAATTCGTCTTCCTCTGTATCTGAACTAAATAGTCCAAATGGAATCTGAACGGAATCATAAAACTCGTTTGCTGTATTTGTGTCAGTCCACAACCATATGAAGTGCCCATTAAGCATTCTCATACGCTTTGCTTCGGATAATATTCGACGAGCTACGTGTAATTCACAAAACAAAATGACAACACCTCTAGTTGACTGAGAAATTCTTGCTAATTGTCTGAAAAGAGATATAAAAAAAAAGCATCAAAACATATATGAACAACCCGAACAATAAGCATTAATACTAAAAAAATAATTTGCACGTGTGGTCAATGAATTTTGGTATTTAAAAAAACCTCTGTGTAATATCAGAGACACAATTGGATGACGTGAATTCAAATAAAATTGACACGCTTCCTTCACATTTCCGAATATCAGTTAGTTGATCGCTTGTGTGAAATGTGCAATCATTCCCTTCTTCACTACTAGGATTTGAAACGATGCACCTACACTAAAGTACGGAAAAGTTTTTATAGTTCTTTATAACAAAATAATGGTGGTTCTGAAAAGAACCTTTTATGAAGCCGTTTGTGTTGGAGAGGGACGAGTTGATTTCGAATTGCGATGGATGTCACTAAATTCTGTTATCAGTTTTCAAGCTGACTGTTGTCCGTGGATGAGATGATTGGCGTAGGTATAGCGTTCAAAATCCGATTATAATCTTCTAATGAAGAAAACATTAATTCGCTGGGTTGATCAATGATACAATAGGCCTATGATATGAAAAGTATTAAATATATCTATGGCTTTCTACATTGATATTTATAGTAAATACGGGATCAATACATGTGCCTCCGTCGGAGAAGCAGATTTCATATCCAACTTCATATACTTGCTAATGAAATCAATGAATTTAATATTGTTTTATTTTGAGGCACCTATACTGAAATCCCCCACAACTATCATATTTATATACTATATATATTTAGAAAAACACTTTTTAAAAAAATGTGGGTTTTTCGCAGGCCGATGAAAGAAACCCGGTCTAGTACGAAGAGAACGAGCTTGAACACTAGCATTCCACTGCGCCAAAAGATTTGGACTGTCAACCTCAGATGTTAATATTTTCGCTGCAAATACTGCCTTTGCAATTTTCCTTCTTTTCTCGAGCGTATGTAGACCTAATAATCGGCAGCGTGATTCATATGGAGGCAAGTTCAATGGGTTCGTCCGACGTAGGCATCTTGGGGCATACCAAACAAATTTGCGTTGCACACTTTCGATCCTGTTAATCCAGTTCTGATGATATGATGCCCAAATCACAACTGAAGACTCCAAATGCGAGCGAACAAGTGCACAGTATAATGATCGAAGACAAAGTGGATCATCAAATCCTCTGGCAATTTTAAACATAAAATCTAATTGTCTGTTGGCTTTTTCTACTCTCATAGACTGATGGTTTCGAAAAGAGAGTTTTAAGTCAAGTAATATACTGAGATCTTTCACACATTCAACTCTATGTAATACATGATTTCCGATGGTGTAGTTGAAGGTGAACACCTCACGGCTTGTTTTATGATGGAATGAAATCACAACACATTTTTCGTTGCTCACTGTCATGTGGTTATCGGTTATAAATCGGTAATAAATCGAGATAATCGCGATTGAAGCAGATAGCAATCCGCTAGACTTTCAACTACAACAAATATTTTGAAATCATCAGTATATAATAACTTACAACTTCCGGTAAAGATCGATGTGACATCATTAAAGAATAACGCGAAAAAATGGGTCCCAGATTACTACCTTGGGGTACGCCGGAACAATTACAGAATTCGCCTGAAAGTGCGTCGCCAATTTTCACTTGAACGGTCTTTGAGATAAGATTCGAGCCAACAACAAAATCTTGGGCAGAATCCGAGCTTGGCCAATTTTTTTAATGCGATGTCATGGTTAATTCGATCAAAAGCTGCCTTCAAGTCTATGTAGATTGTGTTGGCAAGTCGGGATAGTTCATATATGCTTCTCATATTGCTCTATCAGTCGTAGGCCCCGCGGGTCTCTGGTGTATACAGGAGGCGTCTCCATTCAACTCGGTTCATGGCTGTTCGCCGCCAGCCTCGGTAACTGCGAAGGGTCCGCAGGTCGTCCTCAATTTGATCGATCCATCTTGCCCGCTGCGCGCCTCTTCTTCTTATACCGGTCGGATACTCGAACTACGCACATCACTCGATACATCGGAGTTTTGATCAATCGTATCAGTTTGTTCAGGAATCCGTAGTCGTGCATGATTTTCCATAGCTGATCTCGATCGATTGTGTCGTAGGCTGATTTGAAATCGACGAATAAGTGATGTGTGGGCACATTGTATTCGCGGCACTTTTGCAACCCCTGGCGGATGGCGAACACTTGGTCCGTGGTAGCGTGTTCGCCCATAAATCCTGCCTGATATTGTCCCACGAATTCGTTTGCAATCGGCGAAAGTCGACGGCATAAGATTTGGGAGAGTACCTTGTAGGCGGCGTTCAGTAGAGTTATCGCGCGGTAATTGCAGCAATCCAGCTTATCGCCCTTTTTGTAGATGGGACCCAGAATTCCTTCCATCCATTCCTCCGGTAAAATTTCGTCCTCCCAGATCTTGGTAACGACCCAGTGCAGTGCTTTCACTAGTGCATTAGCACCGTGTTTTAGTAGCTCGCTTGGTAGTTGGTCAACGCCAGCGGCCTTATTATTTTTCAACCAGATTGCCACCTCCTCCACTTCTTGGAGGTATGGGACCGGCAGTCTATCGTCCTCCGCACGCGTTCCCAAGTTCGTTACCTCGCCGCCACTTTCGTATTCCGCCACAACGCTATTGAGGTGCTCGTCGAAATACTGCCGCCACCTCTCGATCACCTCACAGTCGTTCTTGAGAAGATCCCCGTTGGTATCCTTGCACATATCGGCCTGTGGCACATGGTCTCTGCGCGAACGGTTCACCTTCTTGTAGAACTTCATTGTCATTAGCACGGAACAGCTGTTCCATCGCTTCGCGATGTTCCGAGCATTCTTCCTGTTGGCGCATTTTTCTACGGGATACCGAGTTTAGTCTGTATCGCTCCTCGTTTGCTCTCGTCCGGTGTTGCAGCTTGCTCGCCCAAGCTGCATTCCTCTCGGCCACTAACTGTTCACATTCGTCGTCGAACTAGTCGTTCCTTACGTTCGGAGTCGCCGTACCTAGCGTTGCTGATGCAGTGCTACTATGGCAGAACGGATGTCTCTCCAGCCATCTTCAAGAGTAGCTGCACCAAGCTGCTCTTCCGCAGAGATGTCTATCTCCTCTGTGTGACGAAGAGCAAGCAAAATTTCTCCCCTCGCACTGACAACTTCAACGAGAGCTCTTCTCTTTCACATTTATACACCACTGTTGTATAGAGTGTGCACACATCATGAGTGCGTTTGTTTATTTCCTTTTACCTCTTCCACTGAATCGCACCAAACTGCTAGAGCATTAGCTAATAAATTCTCCGAGGTGGATGCAGATACTTTCACAGAGGTGTACACGCCGGTGAGCACTCTGCTGTATGGTTTTCGTAGATGAAGCGTGGACACGCAAAATCAGCAAAATAAAACAATTTATCGTAAAATTTTCGGTTTTCCTTGTAAATTTTTCATAGCAAGGCCAGATCTACTCTCTATTAATTGAAGTTCACAGAAGTGTTCGCTCACCGTCACGCGCCAGTGGTCACTTGGGTGTATTTAGACGAGAGCGCGTGTGAGCGATTCATGCGAAGAGAATGTGTTTCACTCGCGCCAGCTGCTTTAACCACAAGCACACACACAAATGCTGTCTATTCGACACTGAGAAGAAGTGCGCTTTCCTCTTTGTGCGGTGCTTCGTTTTTTTCATCCTCGGTGTGGCAAAAATCTGACTCTAGCGTTTATCACTCTGGTGAAATGCCATCTCTGCTCTTCCGTTGGTAGAGCCACCGCCAACTGCTGCGTGTGATCTTGCTGATCCCAGAGCCTCGCGATGATAAACCGCGACGTTGGGTAGCCACCGTCGAAAGTTTTGAGCGCATGCATACAGCAACCAAGTAGTGGTCCGAATCTATATTCGCACTGCGGTAGGTGCGAACATTGTTGATGTCCGAGAAAAACTTTCCTACGATCCAAACGTGGTCGATTTGGTTTTCCGTCTGTTGGTCAGGTGATCTCCAGGTAGCTTTGTGGATATCTTAGCGAGGAAAGAAGGTGCTTCTGACTACCATTCCTCGGGAGGCCGCAAAGTTGACACACCGTTGGCCGTTGTTATTCGATGCGGCATGCAGGCTGTTCGGCCCGATTACCGGTCGGTACATTGCCTCCCTTCCGTTCCAGCTGCACGTAGAACGCTTCTTTATCGCCATCGGGTCTCCCTTCATGTGGGCAGTGCACGTTGATGATGCTGTAATTAAAAAAACGGCCTTTAATTCTCAACTTGCACATCCTAGCGTTGATCGGTTGCCACCCAATCACTCGCTTACGCATCTTGCCCAGCACTATAAAGCCAGTTCCCAGCTCGTTCGTTGTGCCACAGCTTTGGTAAAAGGTAGCCGCTCGATGTCCGCTTTTCCACACCTTCTGTCCCATCCAACAAAGCTTCTGCAGCGCTACGACGTTGAAGCTGCAAGGATTTAGTTCGTCGTATATTATCCTGCCGCAACCTGCGAAACCTAGCGACTTGCAGTTCCATGTTCCAAATTGCCAATCGTAGTTCTGAGCGCGTGATCTTGCTGATCCCAGAGCCGCGCGATGATAAACCGCGACGTTCGGTTTCGACGTTGGGTAGCCACCGTCGAAAGTTTTGAGCGCATGCATACAGCAACCAAGTAGTGGTCCGAATCTATGTTCGCACTGCGGTAGGTGCGAACATTGTTGATGTCCGAGAAAAACTTTCCTACGATCCAAACGTGGTTGATTTGGTTTTCGGTCTGTTGGTCAGGTGATCTCCAGGTAGCTTTGTGGATATCTTAGCGGGGAAAGAAGGTGCTTCTGACTACCATTCCTCGGGAGGCCGCAAAGTTGACACACCGTTGGCCGTTGTTATTCGATGCGGCATGCAGGCTGTTCGGCCCGATTACCGGTCGGTACATTACCTCCCTTCCGTTCCAGCTGCACGTAGAACGCTTCTTTATCGCCATCGGGTCTCCCTTCATGTGGGCAGCGCACGTTGATGATGCTGTACTTAAAAAAAACGGCCTTTAATTCTCAACTTACACATCCTAGCGTTGATCGGTTGCCACCCAATCACTCGCTTACGCATCTTGCCCAGCACTATAAAGCCAGTTCCCAGCTCGTTCGTTGTGCCACAGCTTTGGTAGAAGGTAGCCGCTCGATGTCCGCTTTTCCACACCTTCTGTCCCATCCAACAAAGCTTCTACAGCGCTACGACGTCGAAGCTGCAAGGATTTAGTTCGTCGTATATTATCCTGCCGCAACCTGCGAAACCTAGCGACTTGCAGTTCCATGTTCCAAGTTGCCAATCGTAGTCCTTATTTCGTCGCGTGAGTCTATGCCGATTGTTCCGGGTCGTATGCTCTCCTATATTATTCGTAATAGATGTTTTACGGACGGCTTATTAGGCCTACGCCAACCCCCTGTCTCGCCGGAGGATCATTGTGCTTACTCTGTTTAACGTCCCAACTAGCACTAGGACGATTTCCTTGGTGGGGTTGCCACCTTGGATTTAGCTGGACGGGATACAGCATTTCATACTCAGCCGCTGAATACCAGAACAGACGCTGTTTGAAGCCGCTCCTAACATGGAGTACAGACGCTCCAACATCCTCTAAAGAGGACCCCCTTCCCTGTCAGCATACGACTAGGTCCCACCGGGGTTGGTTACCCGATCTTTCCTATGGTTGCTAGACCCCAGCCGGCACCGCGGGGGGTAGGGATAGGAGTTACTGGACAAAAGGCTAAGAGCCACACTGGGGCCTGAATTACGCATTGTCCAGTCGTTTACCAACTAGCTTCTCATATATCATTACCTTAAACACATTAATATACAAGTGTAATCTGTTACATCTTGCCTCCCATTTATCGACGTTGTTTCAACTGTGGCTAAAAATAATTTTCACCTGCAGGTTCGATACTAACTTCCGCCGGTTATCCCGATTCCTCATATGTCCACCATCTTCATCGGAACTAACAAGATCTTTTTGCTGTCACTAACCCTTTCGTAAGTTCATTCATGTTACGTTTCAGTATAACCGACGGTATACCATCTGGGCCAGGGGTGAATGAAGATTTCAATCGAACTGCTGCACGTTTCAACATTTCTTCTGAGATGCTCGGAACATCCAAGTCAATGATGTCCGATGGAACCAGATGTAAAAATTTCGTGTCATTGTTTTCAATATTATGATGCTGGAATACAGATGAAAAATGTTTTGCGAACAAATCGCATTTTTCAATACAGGACTGAACAATCTCCTTTCCCAAAGTCATTGTAGATGGCAATCCATGCTACTTATGTTTAGTTTTTACAAACGACCTAAACTTTGCAGGTTGACGACGGATTTGATCCTAGATTTTTTAACATACAATATACAATTTTTTAACATACAACATACAATTTTAAAATCGATCCTCATGAACGGGCAACGCGTTTTCGTATACCTTCGCAGTGCTGAAGCACGTTTCTTTTTCAATCGACGGAGATGGGCATTAGACCATAGTGGCTTGGAAGGAGTTCGAAAAGGTGGTGTATGAAGGACCGCTTCGTCAGCATTCGAACAACGTATTATTGGATTCCAATCGATCAGTTGCAATTCACGGCGTAGAGTGACAAAATTGGTTTTCCTAAAATACAAGGAATGAGTTTCATGAGCTTCACGGTACTGAGTGCAAGGTAATTGCAAAAGCCGAATACTAAGCGCGGGGTGATCTTTGTCTAAAGAAACCAGCGGATCATCGTGTTTAGTCGTTACGGTGCATGGAACATTCTGGCTTATGAAAATTAAATCTAATATGCGGCCGTTGTGATTAAAAACAGTATTGATTTGTTGTAAATTAGTGCGAGCTAATCCATCTAACAGTAGTTCTACGACGACTTCACGCCTAAGTCTACTACGCGTTAATGATGGGTCCACATAAGCTCGATTATCCAGAGATCTCTTCCATGCTAAATTTGGCTGGTTAAAGTCATCAGCATCTACTATAACATCATTTGGATTGGTAATGTCACGAATCCGTCGAAGTCACGAAATGTTCCAATATCAGGTCAGATTCGTGGCACTTTCACATGGCAGATAAAACGAGCAAACGAAAATTCTTCTCTGCGCTATTCGTATGATGACGCAAATCTGTTCAATACAGTGCGACATTCCCTCAATACGAGGTCTGTTCAAAAAGTTCCCGGAATTTTTTAATTGCGCGCGTCTGGAGAGTCCGGCGGTCAAATTTTTTTTTATTGTGTTGGTACATATGTCCCTAATATATGATGAAATTTTCAGCTATATTCATTGTTTACATTCTGTCTTGTAGCGGCTGGTGTAGACGTGTTTTTTTGAGCTCGGCGATTTTTGTTAGTTTAAACAATGGAAGAATTGAAGAGTCAAAGAATTTGTATTAAATTTTGCGTGAAAAATGAAATAAAGTGTAACCAAGTGTGCGAAATGTTACAGAGAGCCTACGGTGAGTCTGCTATGAAAAAAAAACAAGTGTTTACGAGTGGTATAAGCGTTTCCAAGATGGCCGCAAAGACGTTGAAGACGACGAACGCTCCGGTCGACCCAGCACGTCAATAATCGATGAAAATGTGGGAAAAGTGGAAAAAATGATTATGGATGATCGCCGAATCACTATTAGAGAAGTTGCTGATGAAGTTGGCATATCATTTGGCTCATGCTATCAAATTTTTTCAAATGTTTTGGGCATGAAACGAGTGGCAGCAAAATTCGTTCATTCATCGTTGCTTATTCGTGGCCAAAAACAAGACTTAAATCATGCCCCAACCTCCTTATACACCAGATATCGCTCCGTGTGATTTTTTCCTGTTCCCAAAGTTGAAGAGACCCATGAAAGGACAGCGTTTTTCATCGATTGAAGAGTAAAAACGCTGGCATAAGTGTATTATATCTAGGGGGGATTACTTTGAAGGGGACCATATAGATGTAGACGAATAAATAAATATTTTTTTAGAAAAATGAGAATTCCGGGTACTTTTTGAACAGACCTCGTATACAGCGACGAGTCTGGGGAACATTTGACAGCAATCAATACGCCTCCTCCAACTTTTCTGGTGCTGTAGTTCGAATTTCTGTCAACTCGATAAACATTGTATTGATCACCAAATAATTGCACTGAGGTAATTCGGTCATCAAGCCAGGTTTCCACCAGTACAATGACGTCAAAGTCGGCATCGGTACACGAGAGAAAAAACTCATCAACTTTTGAATTCAAACCCCGAACATTCTGGTAATAGAACTGAATGCTCTCGGTTTCTGTCGATCCGATTAACTCATTCTCAGGAATGTTTACATTACCGATACCGCGTTCACGCCGAGAAGATGAACTATGGGGAACGAACATTTCATCATATTTTTGAAAATCATTGATACATAAATACATAACAGGAATGGGACCCGCTGGTCCCCAAGCTCCAACGGTGGTCGAGTGTCTATCGTGTCATTTTTATTTTCGATCAATCCAATCTCGGCGTTTTCGAAACTTATAAAACCGATACACTGACGAAGGATGTAAATAACATTCCGAAATACGTATCTGTATTATAACGTTTGATACACTTTCGTGAAAATAGTGACTGTGAAAATAGTCACTTTGTGAGAGTGTAATGACGTGACATAGTGGAATTAAACGGTACAACAACAGCACTATTAGTGAGAATATTCTACTAACAGCTCAAACAGAAATTTAGTGACAATAAACTATCTTTCAACATAAGCCTATAGGTACTATTATTAAACTAAACTGCCTCCCGGGATTTAATATAACATCATTATCATTAAGTGGCCTCCCAGGTTTAATCAAATGAGTTGCACAGACTCACGTATACATAATCATTAGATCTAATGTCACATAGTAGTTAAGGTAGAATCCGACCACAATACAGTCTGTTACATAAGAGCGTGGTCACGATTATTCGTGATCAGTGAAGTGGAATGGAGTGATATTTTTTTCAACACAGAGGGCAGTAGTGCCCTTGATGCAATGCGAGAATAAATCAGCTGACTATTGTTTACAATTCGATTTGAGCATTTTTTTCCAAAATGAGTACCGCGTACGCATGCAAAAGTGAAAACAGTTTGTGAGTAAGTGGGTGAATCGTTTTAAAAAGGTGAAAAATGTCGACTACTTTCAAAATCGCGGTTCTGACGGTGTATTGGCAGAAAAAGACGAAAAAGTGATTTGTGACCTGTTTTTGAAGAATCCGACATTAACTTAACGCGAAGGTGCTTCAATATTGACCAAAAAAGTACAAGGATCAGCCCCATAGGGTTGCTCGAGCCATTGATGTGGAACAAGGCAACCAAAATTTCTAATGATCTTCAATCAATCATCACACTTTTGAATCCGGAATTGCACGATAGTCTGGTTAGATTGATCTTGATTAGGAACCAACACCGAACTTTGTTTGTCTTGATTTGTATTTGTCTAATAGCCGACGAAATTATACCAATATCCCAAATGTATGCAATTATATCTTTGTACATATATGCGATACGGATTTCGATATTAAAGCTTCTCTTCGCCAAGCTTGTGTTCAAGTTTTGTATGCAAGCAGTTATTTTTATAGCGCTAAGTTTCTCTACCATTCTGCGATTTCGGATAAAACGTTAACCTTTTTCTCATTCTCAATCGAGTTCATCTTATATAAATTAGAAATTAATCTTAAGCACTCAAAATTTACCCTAGGGTAGTTTCTCGGGCGAAACGACATAACATGGAATTTCATCCGAGCTTGCATGACACAAGATCAGAGCATAACAATTAAAACTTCAAATCGTTTTATGGTACTTTCTGTCTTGCTGTCTAGCAACAACAAACACCCTACCTCTAGCATGCTACGCATAGGACTGAAACGTTAGCTATAATTTCGCTTCTATTTATAGAATCGCGTGCTTCCCACAGCCTCGCTTCTGCATAGATTGACCAATCAAAGCGAAGCTTTCCCTTTGATATATCGCTTACTCCTTCAAAACCGTCGTCTATGGCAGGGAAATCCGGTCGGCCGGAGATTTTTAGCAGACAAAATAGGACACTGCTCGCTTCTAATCAAAATTTCAATAATTTATAATTGAAAATACGTGGCTTGATACATTCAAATCGAAACTTATAAATATTTCCAATTAAATGATGAAATAATATCAACAATAGATACAACATAGACTGAGCTGACCACATTTCTACGTGTATTTTTCCTTGAGTTTCTTTTTTGCACCCCTATATAGAAAATAAAGATGTGTTCCACATCAAAAGATTTAAATGTTTCGCACGGAACTGTTCGCGGACATTTAATCGAAAATAATTTGAAATTTCGAAGTACTTTGCAAAAACAGATGTTGAGTGAAAAACATGTGTAAAAACGTCTTGAATGGGCAAAGGAGCAAAATGGTGTCGTGACCTTGGATTGGCCCTCTCAGTCGCCCAATGCCAATTAAATTGAGAACGTTTGGTCTCGAATGAATGCACAAATTTGGAGTCGTTTTCAGAAGAATACTAGCAAAATCTCACTCAAAGTATGCCTCGAAGGTGTCAGCCATTATTAACGCTGAAGGGGCTTGGACTTGCTATTAATGTGTTTGCATGCAAGTTTTTGATCTAATAAAACAATATTCAAAAGTATTTTCATGTTTAGTCTTTTTCATTTTCTCACAACAGTCACCACGCTCTTTTGTAACAGACTGTATATGCAATCTTCTGTTGCATTAGTTCCCAAATTTTTCATTTCGCGCGCCCCTTTGAAAATAAATAGTTCTTCACTCTCTCTCCCTTTTAAAAATTGATTCTGTTCGCTGGGAATAAAGTTATTAAACTATTTCGAATATTGCAAAATATCAACTACATGATTATTTTTTGGCAAAAACTATTATTATATTAAATTTTAGGTAACGCATAAACACTTACTGCTAGAAACAATTGCTGGCACAAACAAATTGATAGAGTTATATACAAGACACGAAATAAAATTAAATAAAAAATAGAACAATTCATAAGCTCCCATAATAACAAAAATAAAGATGATGGTGGATGCACTAAACTAAAAACTTATTTAAGTGACCATTTTGAAACTTAATTTAGTTTAAGCGCATAGATAGTTTGAGAATGATAATTGAATTCTTTCATAAAAATTGATTGCTTTATTCAACCCTTCTCACATACTAATAGTATAAAGTGTCGATAATCTTCGGAAAGTGTCGGTAAATACTATGACAACAATACAAGGAAAAACCCTTCTTAATCCACCTAGTGGTGTGACAATGCCTTTCTCTTTCTTCAAAACACTCTCAAAAAAACCTTTTGTATCTTTTTATTAAATAATTTGTGACACTGATTTGGGCTCATATTTGACACCAATTGATTCAGATTGAATCGAGTAGTTCACAAAAGCATTCTTCAGTGTTTATATCACATAGTAGGCATAATTTTTCCAACCAAGCGCTTGACATTTGCATTGCCTATTTGTATGAGAAGAAGAATGATGCTAATCTAAAAACCCTTCTTAATCCACCTAGTGGTGTGATAATGCATTTCTCTTTCTTCAAAGCAGTCTCATGAATTTTTTTTCATTTTATGAAATAATATCTAACACTAATTTTGGCTCATTTTTGATACAAATTTTTTCGAATTGATTCGAGTGGTTCACAAAAGCATGCTTCAGTGTTTAATGTCACATACTCATGAAATTTCCGAAATCGAAAAAAATAATTTTGATACCAAAAGGCTTAAAATTGCATGAAAAGTCGAGATTTAGTGTCATCTCGAAAATATTTTTGTTTAAGAAATCGACTTTTTGGGACTTGAAATCAAGTCCCACAAAGCTGATTCTTCCAAAAAAAAAATTTTTTCCGAGACGACACTAAATCTCGATGTTTCATGCAGTTTTAAGACTTTGGCATCAACAAAAATTTTCGATTTTGGAAATTTCATGTACTCCCTCCTATGGTGCTTTTTCAAGATAGATCGAAAATTTTCAAACCTTTACCGCCGGGCAGTATCCCTTACGCATGTCTGATTTAGCTCCAATTTTGCATGAGGTGCTTAAACTTTTGAGCACTAGCGCTTTAAGAAATTATAGGTGATATACACCCTTATATATATATATATATATCTATATATATATATATATATATATATATATATATATATATATATATATATATATATATATATATATATATATATATATATATATATATATATATATATATATATATATATATATATATATGGCTGAACCGACTTTAAAAAACTTATGTTCGTTTGAAAGCTACTGTCGGGCCATTGATCAAGTTCAAAGATCAAATGGCTGTGACTTTTGGTTCCGGAGATATAATGGTATAAGTGACGTAACCGACAAAACTCGTTGTTTTTCCGCTCTAATGTAGGGGAGAGTGGGGTTAGTTAAACCACGGGGATACGTGAACCATTAGGGATATTTCTTCATTGACTGGAAACTTTTCTACGATCATTAGGTGTGCTGATAACCCTACCAGTAACCTAACCTCACACATATTTGTGAACGCGTCTGAGGTTAGGTGTAACTGTTATGTATTATGAAAGTTATTCTCTGAAGGAAACTGCACGAATCGCGACCTTACGTTATTCTGGAAAATGTTTATTGTGTGCCACCTGTGGTACATAACTGCATAAGATTAATTGTTATCGTGAGTGCATAAATATTTATTGATTTTCACAAAATGTTTGAAAAGATAAAAAATTTTTTGCCGTCTTGAAAACACGTCCAATCTGGTAATAATTTGTGGGGATACATGAACTACTTTTTGTGGGGTTACCTGAACCACTTTCGTCAATGCTGCTGGAGGTTTTCTACCACTTGCGATGGTATTTCCATGGGTTAACTTCATTCCTAAAATGTTGAAAAACACTGTGCCGAATACGCTCGGCCTTGCAAATAAAAGTATACATGGCCTTGCAAATAAAAGTATGCATGAATGCATAATTGTTTTTAAAGGTGTGGAGGGATCTCATTAAATTTTGAACGCGTCGAAAACAAATCTGAAATTATTAAATTTCGATAACCACGAAAGCCACCTGTACGTTGGGGTTCTACTACCACACACTTCTCATAAGATGCAGTCATTAGACAGAACTTGCTACAATTCATTTAACACAGCTTACGACCATTCTCTGGATGTAGTGATCAAGTCTCTGCAGCAACCATTGACAATTTACGAGATTGCAGAGTACGTGAATGCTGCGCATGGCACTGCATTTACTCCAACGAATATAAAATCTGGATTTTAAAAGACGGGAATTTTTCCTTTTAATCGACAAACATTTTCTGCATCAGACATTTTTGGAAGTAAATTTACCAACAAAAGCTTGAGCACCAAGAACATCGTAGAAAATTCTGACATTGTTGCTACCAACGATTCAATTCAGTCTGACATGTCCTCTGACATTGACAATATTCCGTTTTCATCCATAATGCCGAAAAAGCAACAGAATACTGAAAAACGCGTGGATTTCTACAAGCACAATCCCCAGAAGAGGTTCCCAAGGACTGAACCAAGAAAGAGTATAGCTCGAGGAAGAAGTATTATCGCTACAGATTCGCAAACAAAGGCAGATAAAGTCATTTCACACATTATACTAAATAAATCTAATATTTATTTTATACTTAAAAAAAGGGACATGTTCAAAAATATAACTAAATTTTTTTTTTTACAGTTCTATATATTTTTATTCCTTCCTTGAAGGTGGTTCAATTATCCCCATAGAGTGGTTTAAGTATCCCCATGCATGGGGATATTTGAACCATCTGACATAGGATTGTAAAAACCTGGTAGTTATGTCAAAAAGCGAATTTACATTTATTGATTACATTGAATGTCGAAATAGAAGGTTTGCTTTGATTAATCGTAGGTGAAACATATTTACACCAAATAGTTTAAAACATATACCAATTAACAAAAAAAAGTGGTTTAAGTAGCCCCACTCTCCTCACCTCTAATTTCGTAAAGCGCTATTGTTCATAGCCTCGACCTCAAATCTAAATCGACCTCAAATCTTCCTCAATTGGTAGTTCTTTTCTGTACACAGGAAAACAAACCAATTTCGGTTATTTTCTCAAGAATCGAAGATAATTATTTTGAAGAATACCACAGTATTATATATGATAGTATGACTGATATGAGAAAGGCATCATTACACCAATAGGTGGATTAAAACAGTTTTTTTTTAGATTAGCATCACTCTTCTCAAAGTCAAAAATCAAAATAAAAAATGAGCCCAAATTAGTGTCAGAAATTATTTTATAAAAAGATGAAAAAATCATGAGACTACATTGAAGAAAGAGAAAGGCATTATCACACCACTAGGTAAATTAAGAAGGTTTTAGCCTTTCTCTATAGAAAGGTATTAGAATTGCTGGAAAAATCGACTTTCGAACGGAGCGTCGGAGACCCATAGTGTTATATATCATTCGACTCAGTTCGACGAGACCGGAAAATGTCTCTGTGTGTGTACTTTTCGAAGAACTTTGAACGCGCTCAATTTTCTCAGAGATGGCTGACCCGATTTTAACAAACTCATGCTCGTTTGAAAGCCACTGTCGGGCCATTGATCAAATAGCTGTGACTTTTGGATCCGGAGATATGATTGTATAAGTGACGTAACCGACAAAATACGTTGATTTTTACCGCTCTTATATATATATATATATATATATATATATATATATATATATATATATATATATATATATATATATATATATATATATATATATATATATATATATATATATATATATATATATATATATATATATATATATATATATATATATATATATATATATATATATATATATATATATATATATATATATATATATATATATATATATATATATATATATATATATATATATAAGAGCGGTAAAAATCAACGTATTTTGTCGGTTACGTCACTTATACAATCATATCTCCGGATCCAAAAGTCACAGCTATTTGATCAATGGCCCGACAGTGGCTTTCAAACGAGCATGAGTTTGTTAAAATCGGGTCAGCCATCTCTGAGAAAATTGAGCGCGTTCAAAGTTCTTCGAAAAGTACACACACAGAGACATTTTCCGGTCTCGTCGAACTGAGTCGAATGATATATAACACTATGGGTCTCCGACGCTCCGTTCGAAAGTCGATTTTTCCAGCAATTCTAATACCTTTCTATAGAGAAAGGCTAAAACCTTCTTAATTTACCTAGTGGTGTGATAATGCCTTTCTCTTTCTTCAATGTAGTCTCATGATTTTTTCATCTTTTTATAAAATAATTTCTGACACTAATTTGGGCTCATTTTTTATTTTGATTTTTGACTTTGAGAAGAGTGATGCTAATCTAAAAAAAAACTGTTTTAATCCACCTATTGGTGTAATGATGCCTTTCTCATATCAGTCATACTATCATATATAATACTGTGGTATTCTTCAAAATAATTATCTTCGATTCTTGAGAAAATAACCGAAATTGGTTTGTTTTCCTGTGTACAGAAAAGAACTACCAATTGAGGAAGATTTGAGGTCGATTTAGATTTGAGGTCGAGGCTATGAACAATAGCGCTTTACGAAATTAGAGGTGAGGAGAGTGGGGCTACTTAAACCACTTTTTTTTGTTAATTGGTATATGTTTTAAACTATTTGGTGTAAATATGTTTCACCTACGATTAATCAAAGCAAACCTTCTATTTCGACATTCAATGTAATCAATAAATGTAAATTCGCTTTTTGACATAACTACCAGGTTTTTACAATCCTATGTCAGATGGTTCAAATATCCCCATGCATGGGGATACTTAAACCACTCTATGGGGATAATTGAACCACCTTCAAGGAAGGAATAAAAATATATAGAACTGTAAAAAAAAAAATTTAGTTATATTTTTGAACATGTCCCTTTTTTTAAGTATAAAATAAATATTAGATTTATTTAGTATAATGTGTGAAATGACTTTATCTGCCTTTGTTTGCGAATCTGTAGCGATAATACTTCTTCCTCGAGCTATACTCTTTCTTGGTTCAGTCCTTGGGAACCTCTTCTGGGGATTGTGCTTGTAGAAATCCACGCGTTTTTCAGTATTCTGTTGCTTTTTCGGCATTATGGATGAAAACGGAATATTGTCAATGTCAGAGGACATGTCAGACTGAATTGAATCGTTGGTAGCAACAATGTCAGAATTTTCTACGATGTTCTTGGTGCTCAAGCTTTTGTTGGTAAATTTACTTCCAAAAATGTCTGATGCAGAAAATGTTTGTCGATTAAAAGGAAAAATTCCCGTCTTTTAAAATCCAGATTTTATATTCGTTGGAGTAAATGCAGTGCCATGCGCAGCATTCACGTACTCTGCAATCTCGTAAATTGTCAATGGTTGCTGCAGAGACTTGATCACTACATCCAGAGAATGGTCGTAAGCTGTGTTAAATGAATTGTAGCAAGTTCTGTCTAATGACTGCATCTTATGAGAAGTGTGTGGTAGTAGAACCCCAACGTACAGGTGGCTTTCGTGGTTATCGAAATTTAATAATTTCAGATTTGTTTTCGACGCGTTCAAAATTTAATGAAATCCCTCCACACCTTTAAAAACAATTATGCATTCATGCATACTTTTATTTGCAAGGCCATGTATACTTTTATTTGCAAGGCCGAGCGTATTCGGCACAGTGTTTTTCAACATTTTAGGAATGAAGTTAACCCATGGAAATACCATCGCAAGTGGTAGAAAACCTCCAGCAGCATTGACGAAAGTGGTTCAGGTAACCCCACAAAAAGTAGTTCATGTATCCCCACAAATTATTACCAGATTGGACGTGTTTTCAAGACGGCAAAAAATTTTTTATCTTTTCAAACATTTTGTGAAAATCAATAAATATTTATGCACTCACGATAACAATTAATCTTATGCAGTTATGTACCACAGGTGGCACACAATAAACATTTTCCAGAATAACGTAAGGTCGCGATTCGTGCAGTTTCCTTCAGAGAATAACTTTCATAATACATAACAGTTACACCTAACCTCAGACGCGTTCACAAATATGTGTGAGGTTAGGTTACTGGTAGGGTTATCAGCACACCTAATGATCGTAGAAAAGTTTCCAGTCAATGAAGAAATATCCCTAATGGTTCACGTATCCCCGTGGTTTAACTAACCCCACTCTCCCCTACATTAGAGCGGAAAAACAACGAGTTTTGTCGGTTACGTCACTTATACCATTATATCTCCGGAACCAAAAGTCACAGCCATTTGATCTTTGAACTTGATCAATGGCCCGACAGTAGCTTTCAAACGAACATAAGTTTTTTAAAGTCGGTTCAGCCATCTATGAGAAAATTAAGCGCGTAAAAATACACATACTCTACATGTTAGGAACCAATGGGTACGCAGTAAAATTCCGCAATTTTTATTATTTTGTAACTTGATGTTATTGATAGATATTGTCATAGTCACTACGCACGAAGCGATTAAACGCGCGTTGTTTTGATGCAAATGATAATTGAACTAAAGCTGGCGGTTCACCAAGTTCCTCGAGGGATCCTATTCAAATGTTATATTATATTTGATACTATATGATCTTGCATCTAATATTGCTATATATGTGAGTCTGTGCAACTCATTTGTATTAAGCCGAGGAGGCCTCTTCAAGATAACTTTCAGAACTCTATTCCGAATCTTTTGAAGCGTTTCACTCCTGGTGGAAAAACAACTTAATAAAATTGGTACTGCATAACGATTTATTGTTTTTGTTACACTTAGTTTGGATTTTACTTGATCAGACCATATCAGTTTCTAGCCATCTAGTTATATTACAAGATTATTGTTTAGATCAATATTAGTAATTATGAGCTAATGCTAAGAGTCAGTTTATTGTGTTTTGTCACATTGAAGGGTGAAGAAGTATCTATGATTATCTTCTAAACACAACTTTGAACTGAATCCATTTGCAAATCACCCGTATCGCTTGTAAATGAAGAGTCCAGTGTGCACACGACTCCGTCGACAAATCAATTTTTAAGAAATGTTTTAAGATCAAGTTAAATGTGACAAATTCATCAACAAATCACCGAGGTACAAGCGCTCCGAATTGGGCTCAAAAAATCTATCGCAGACAGTTTTAAATTAACATGTTAGTCACCGGAACATGAATATCTATTGAAGAACCAGGCCAACTCTGTAGAAATCAAAATTCAATTTTCAAGTTCGAAGAAGCGAGGTTGCACGCTGTTTTCAAACCTGGGAAATTCTTGGCGTTAGACATTAATTGATAGATTATAAAGAAAATTGATTTTATTAGCCTATTTGCTAATGGTTTATCACCTAAATACAATCTGTATGTGAGCTGATAACGTCGGTGTTAAACAGTCGTTCGCACCGCACGCGTATAGCTCTTGACTCCTGGAAATTTTTTCTAGCTACCTAGAGTTTCATTGATTCACTAACAGTCTTTTTAAAAACTAACAATTAGCCAGCCTTTCTCAAGGCTATACAAATAGTGATATTCTAATATAATTAGTCTTTTTCAAGACTAGCTAATCAAAGAACTATTCTTCGAACTAATGAGTCTTTATTAAGACTACCACAAAATCAGTCTTATCAAGACTTTTTCAAACTAGGAGTCTAATCGAAGACTAATTTAGCCTAGTTAATTTAATTTCAAATTGCATTCATTTAAAAAATGCCTGCGTCGAACCGGAAAAGCAACAAGCCTAAGGCTAAAAATAATTCAATACGGAAAAAATCACAATCCGTTATTCAACATTTTTCTAATAACATTCACGATCTTATAGAATCTTAATGTAAAATGAAAGACAACGGACGGACTTCCCTTCCGATGATTCTATGCCGTCCAACAATATTTACGAGATTCTTCCTGAATCAGATTGTAGCGACATAGAAGAAAATTCTTCAAAAATTCCCAAAATGGACGCTTGTTGTTCTGGTAAGAAACAACAATTTATACCTCCAGTGACGGCGATGATTTCCGACTTCAAAGCATTCCGTACTGAGCTTTCTACTTTTCTACCGAAAGTAAAAGTCTCATTTCAAATCGGACAAAGAGGAGAAGGTCGAGTCTTGGTTGATGGATTGAAAGGGTATGAACGTCTTATCCGATATTTGTCCGAGAAACTTCATAAATTTTATTCATTTGACATAAAATCAGACCCTTCAAGGCTGTCTTGAAAGGCTGATTAAATGATCAAAGTGCTTATGAAATTAAAAATGAACTAAAAGAATTGCTTGGTTTTGCCCCTTCCCAAGTAATACTCATGAAAAAAAGAAGGAATGATACTTCTAAAGCAAGCTTTGGAATTTCCCATGAACTTTACCTAATACACATTAAAATTCATTGGGAACATTATAAACGGCAAAATGGTATTGCAAAATTAACGCAATGTCGTCGTTGCCAAGGCTTCGGCTATGGAACCTAAAAATTGTCATATGGATATACGGTGTTTGAATTGTGGTAAATCGCATTCGGAAGACGTTTGTCCAATGAATGAAACCACTAATAAATTTTCATGTTCGAATTGCGATGAAAATCAAAAATTTTAAACGCTTAGTCAAATCAGCGACCTTAAATTTACAGAACATACCTGAAAACCAAAAAACTTTACAAATGCACGCCTAATTCTTCTAAGGCACTTATTTCATCGAATTTAAAACAAAAAACCCTTTTTAACGAAAACAATTTATTGACAGGTCAAATCATCTTCTTCTAGTGGCAGTTACACTAGTGTACCAGGTAGGCATCTACCTACCAATATTCCTTCAATGCCATTCGCTTCTTTAAACGAAGTCGATTTAGGCGATATAACGGAGAATAAAATGATCTACCTACAAGATCAACTTTTTCAAATGATCATCCGAATGAATTCGACTTCATCACTTTTTGAAGCATTTCAAGTGGGATGGCAATTTGCAATAATATTATAATGAATTTAAAATTTAACATTGATGTTAAATAATTATTTCAATATTTTAAATTGGAATGCTCGATCTTTAAAATCGAGCGAAGATGAATTTTATAATTTTCTCAGTGCACAAATTCAAAAATCCCTCTACAATTGATCTGGTTCTAACAGATCAAAGTCACATTTGTAGTGCAAACAGTGAAATTAAACATAGATTTATTCTTTTGCGAAATGAAAATTTCGCAAAAGAATAAATCTTTTTTTTTTTTTTGAAAAATGTATCTTGTTGGGAATGATGTCTCAAATAAATGAGAATTCAATTTTTAACCAGAGCAGTTTGGGTTTCGTCATGAACATTCAACTACTAATCAACTTGTCAGAGTAACGAACATGATAAAAGCAAATAAATCTTCTGTGTTATCCACTGGAGTTGCTCTTCTAGACATAGAAAAAGCTTTCGACAGTGTTTGGCACAAAGGTTTAATAGCTAAAATGCCTGATTTCCAATTTCCTATTTATTTGATCAAAATGATTCAAAATTATTTAACTGATCGCACTCTTCAGGTTAGCTATCAGAATTGTAAATCTAAAGTACGAGCAAGTGTTCCGCAGGGTTCGACCGTAACTTAAATCTTGTATAATATTTTCACTGCTGATCTTATAAATCTACCCATTCTTTGTCAGAAATCTCTATTCTGTGACGACACAAGTTTGTTAGTCACAGGTAGAAATCTAAGAGTGATCTGCAGTCGCCTACAAAGAAGTTTAAATATTTTCAGTGATTATCTGTCAAAATGGAAAATTAAACCAAATGCTGCAAAAACGCAATTAATTATCTTTCCTCATAAGCCAAGAGCTTCTTTTCTTAATCCAAACAATAATCACATTTTCAAATTGAATGGCTTGGAATTGACATGATTTGATCAAGCAAAATACTTAGGTTTAACGTATGACAAAAAAATCACTTTCAAGGATCACATTGAAGGAATCCAAGCTAAGTGTAATAAATATATTAAATGTTTATATCCTCTTATAAACAGAAATTCTAATCTCTGTCTAAAAAACAAGTTGTTGTTCCACCAGGACGAAAACGCTTCAAAGGTTTCAGAATAAAATTCTGAAAATGGTTTTGAAGCGTCCTTCCTGGTTTAGTACAAATGAGTTACACAGACTCACAAATATAGAACCATTAGATGTAATGTCACATAATATTATAAGCAAATTGCGACAAAAATCGATGCAATCTTCAATTGAATCGATTCGCTCTCTATAAGTTAGTATATAAGTAATAACCAAACCATGTATATGCGTTGCCCGAGCGGCGAGAGGGGGTATTTGGGTATTTCTTTTTAAAACACTTATAAAATCGCACAAATTCCTTTTCTCTCGTTTTTTTTATTCTTCTAATATCTTTTACACTTTACTGTCCTATCTTCCCTACAGCACGTAACTTCGTGCCAGACCTAACTCCTAATTAATGAACAACTTAATTTTTCTTCTTAACTACTGCTTTTGGCCTGAGTAATGGTGTCCAAGTTTGATTACGGTGTTACCCGGTCGCCCAAGGAACATTACTCTACAGTAAAAATTAAGAAAAAAAGCCTCGTTTAAACCAAAACCGACCCTTTTATACTCCAACCTAAGTAACTAACAAAAACCTATACTTATATATATATATCTGGTAGACTAACTACCACCTATAACTACCTACGTGAATTCACTGCGATCGCGTCGCTTATGTACATAATCAATTAATTCGATCGGTTTCTTCGGGCTGATGCAATATGTTGAAATAGCCAGCCGTGGGCATTACAATGACTCAACTGTTCTACTGCCTGTACTAGCTAAGATAAAGATTTTTATGGAAAAATTAGGGCTGCTGCATATATAATACCCGAGCAAAGTCAAACATCAAAACGAGAGCAAATCGAAATCTTATTATGATAGCAACATCAGATTGAAATCTCAATTTGATCTCAGCTCATCAATTTTTCAATTGATATCTCATTATGTTATCTTTTTGCTGTAACTTTTGGAAAAAAAATTTGCGAGGCTAAAATTTTGGGAAACTCCAAAAATGATCATTCACTAAAATGACTAATGACTAATTCGATTAGGCGATACAAAGATGCAAAAATAAATTTTAATGGAACAATTATTCCTTTAATTCTATGTTGCGTTCTACAAAAATGTTTCCTATGGCAGTTGTCCGGAACCATAACCGTGATCAAGGAAAAGATTTGGCAGCTTTTACACTAATAATCCATTGGCAGCTTTTACACTAATAATCCATTATATTTTATCCACATATCTGGACGACATTGGATATCAGAAGATGACGTTTATCAGAAGATAGTTTATTTCCTTTAGTGATCTCCCGGCATACTGATCCTTCACCAGATCCGGCCAAAAGCCCTCATTCGCTTTCGAGGACGAATTTCGCTGATCGTCAGCCACAGAAAGACCTTCTTCAGGAACTTGATCTGAAAAATACATTTGAGATCAACGATTTCCTTCTGGTGGGGTACGTTAAACATCAGATTTTCTAAAAGTTTTCGCGTAAAGTTAAAAAAAAAGATGTTAAATGTTCTGACTATTATTTTCGGTTGTTGTTTTGACCGTTATTGTCTGTGGTTCAGAAATCGACGATCGGCATTGCCAAAGTGATTGTTTTTTCGTGCATCAACTAACAAGTCCTTTGAATAATTCGCTCTTCTTTATATCATACTAGCTGAATTACCCGGCGTTGATTGGAAATGTTTCGTGAAGGCAAGGCCGGAAAAATTTTTTAGAAATTGTTCTGACCATTGAAATACTCAGAGCATAATGAAACACAATTGCTCCACATAATTGCTCAAGATTGTGATAATGATTATTTGATAACGAAAGGCTGTTCATAACTACGTTAGATAATAACACATGGATCAATAAGTCCCGAGACTAACAATAGAAACAACATTTTTTTTGCAAAATTTCTTTTTATTCATCAACATAATCACCTTTTAGGGTGATACAATGGTTCCAACGTTTTTCCAATTTATAAAAAAAATTATCTTTCGCTTCAAAATAAGCTTCAGTTTCAGCGATGACCTCCTCATTTGAGCCAAATCTATTTCCCTAGAGCATTTTTTTAAGATCAGCAAAGAGCCAGTTGCCACTGGGGGCTAAATCTGGCAAGTATGGGGGGTGGGGAAGCAGATCAAAGCTCAATTCGTTCAATTTCGCCATTGTTTTCATCGACTTGTGGCAGGGTGCATTTTATTCCATCGAAAGCAATCGCGGCACCCACTTGGAAAAAAACCTTTTTCATGCTCAATTTTTCATGAAGGATGGTAAATACACTTCCATATGATATCTGTGTCATCTCAGCAATCTCACGGAGCTTCACTTTACGATCTTTCAATATAATTTTTGTCACTTCACTCACATTTTCCGGTGTAACGGCTTCCACAGGTCTACCCGAGCGTTCCGCGTCATTTGTGTCGGTACGACCACGTTTAAACTTGGCGAACCACCGACAAATCGTTGCTTTTGAAGGACAAGAGTCCGGATAACATTTTTTAATCCATTGTTACGCTTGCACGGTGTTTTTACCCATTAAAAAAATGTTTTATCAAAACACGAAACTCGGTTTTTTCCATTTTTTAAACAAACTACAAAACGACTTTACTCCAACCTCGATAACTCAGCTGTTTCTGGTCGGATCGACTTAAAATTTTGACCAGTTTCAATCAAAGATTAGTACTCTAGAAAGACGTGGTTACTGGTTTACTACGAGCGCCATCTCTGCTTTAGTCTCGGGACTTATTGATCCATGTGTTACTTTCGTTCTATAGAATAACGATTCAGTTAATTTAAATGTTGTTAACTTATTTTTATCATCTTGGGTCGACAGTTTTCTTAATTTACATAAAAAATGCACATTAACTTTATGATTTTCCTCGTCGATTCAGATCAATTTTACCTTCTTTGGCTGAGAATATTTATTCCCCCTACCTTGTAAATATTTTTGCGACAAGTAGTATCTGTGCCAAATTTGATAGCAATCCGTTCAGTAGTTTCGGAGTTATGCTGTTACTAACATCACACCCTATGTTTGGCCTTTGCTACATCCACCCCTCGTCATAACTCGATTCTCGTCAAGTTATATGAATTTTCCCATAGGCAGCAGTGAGATACTCGTTCATTGTCCAAATTAATCGAAATAAGTAAGATATTTTTTTGGAATCAAAATGACATATGATCTGGGATTGCTTATTGTCAGATTCCTAATTCACGTCTTCAGCGAGCTTTTGCTGTAAAAGACTTCACTCTAAACCGCTCGCTCTTCTGAGCCTCGAAATTCGTATTTCAAAGTGATTACATACTCGAGTAGAGTGAGATCAAATAACTAACTCAATTTGATATTATGATACTCACATGCTACAGCTTCTGGATACGAGAGAGACAAAGAGCACGTTTTCATACCTATCAAATATCCGCACTGCAATTCACGATGGTTGCGGGACGGATGCGACGAAACGAGTGTACATCGGCTAAAACTATCTGTATACAGCTTTGTGAATCAACACTGCTTGTCATATGATCGAAAATTCTCCATCTACTTACAGCTTAATGTCACAGTCCATAGCATTCGCAGAGAGTTCGGAATCCAAATCACCTAGGCTCGAAACACAAGTCTCTCTCTGTAGAGGTGTTGATGCTTTGACACTTTTTGTACTGTTGCAAGTGATATCGCCTAAAGGTCTATCCCGGGTCTTTTGCGCAATCTATTTTTAGCTTATGCTTGCGACTTGTTTGTTTTCAGTAATGTCATTTTTTTTATTCAATAATATAATTATTTTTAAGGCACACTGCTTAAGCTCTAAGGTGCCAAGGACTTTTTCTAATTTTATTAACGACTAACTTAAAACTAGGATAGTATGATTGGATAATGTTGTATTGGGGTCGCAGTGGTCGACTTTGGCAGATCCAACCTTCAGCTGGCGATCGGCACCGGCCGGTGGATGGAATATATCATGAGTCATCCAGATGACGTTGGCCGTATCCCTCGGTCCGTGTGGGTCCGCGGGAAACACCCCCAGGCTACGAATAGTTCCGATGAAGATGGTGGACAGATGAGGAATCGGGATAATCGGCGGAAGTTAGTGTCGAACCTGCAGGTGAAAATAATTCTTAGCCACAGTTGAAATAACGTCGATAAATAGGAGGAACTTTCTAAGCAAGATGTAACAGATTACACTTGTATATTAATGTGTTTGAAGAACTGGTATATCAGAAGCATATATGAACTATCCCGACTCGCCAACACATCCCGAACCGGAACCTCAGTCGGTCTACCTCGGGCCCTGAGGGATTCCAATAGCTCCGATCTGGCGTCGCGATACTCTACGCACGACCACACGACATGCTTGATGTCCTGATAACCGTCGCCACAGGTGCAGAGCCCGTTCTCCACGATCCCGATACGCCGGAGATGTGCGTTGAATGTATAGTGATTTGACATGAGTCGTGACATAACGCGAATGAAATCACGACTCACGTTCATCCCCTTGAACCAAGGTTTCGTCGATACCTTAGGGATAATGGAGTGTAGCCATCGTCCCAGTTCGTCATTCGTCCATGAAGTTTGCCAACTTTCGAGAGTTTTCTGACGCGAAATACTGAAAAATTCATTGAAGCAGATTGGTCTTTCATAAATGTCACCTTGTAATGCGCTCACCTTAGCCAATGAGTCTGAAACAATGCGAAGGGACCCAGACTAACGATATTGAAGAAGACCGTTCAGATAAAGTTCGCAAGTGTTCCCGTATTTTCCCCAGGAAATATGGGGGATACTTTCCTGGCTTCATTGCCCGGAGAGCTTCTATTGAACTTAGACTGTCCGTGACAATGAAGTAATGGTCTTTGGGCAATGTTTCAATGATCTCGAGGGTGTACTGAATAGCAGCTAATTCTGCGACGTAAACTGAAGCCGGATCACTGAGTTTGTAAGAAGCGGTGATGTTTTGATTGAAGATGCCGAAGCCTGGGGACCTGTCGGTGTTTGATCCATCAGTGTAAAACACCTTTTCACAGTTGACTGTTCTAAATTTATTATAAAATATATTAGGGGCCACTCGAGGGCGTACGTGTTCCGAAATTCCACGAATTTCTTCTCTTATGGATGTGTCGAAAAACACAGTAGAATCAGAAGTATCCAAGAAATGATCACGGTTGGAAGCAAACGAAGAAGGATTAATATTCTGAGCCATGTAATCAAAATACAAGGACATAAAACGGGTTTGAGAATTAAGCTCAACTAACCTTTCGAAGTTTTCAATCACCAGAGGATTCAAAATGTCGCATCGAATGAGCAAACGATATGAGAGATCCCAGAACCGGTTTTTCAACGGTAAGACGCCCGCCAACACTTCAAGACTCATCGTATGAGTTGATTGCATGCAACCCAAGGCAATACGCAAACAACGATACTGAATTCTTTCCAGCTTAATGAAATGGGTGTTCGCGGCGGATCGGAAGCAGAAGCATCCATATTCCATAACGGACAATATCGTTGTTTGGTACAACCTGATCAGGTCTCCTGGGTGGGCACCCCACCAGTAATGTCTTTTTAAAGCAAATCAATAACTGCATTTGAATGCATTCCAGTTTTGTTTTCGTTGTGTGATAATAACTTCAAATTGAGAACTAGTTTTGTTATAAACAAGAAAAATCTATATCTTATTTAGATTTCAGTTTGCTTTCGCTGTTAGCAAAAATAGTTTTCTGTTTGATATCATCAGAATATTTTTTTGCTCCCGATTTTGATTTTTTGCCACTTAAAACGACCAAAACAACAGCAAATTGAGTAAACGATATATGCGAACATCACAACATCAAAAAGAGTTTTCTATTTGATCTCACACTCTGCTCGGGTAGAGCTGAAATGTCACTATGGCTGAACACTCTATTTAAATCTTAATAATTTAATTTTAACTCATATTCCAATATTTAAAAAATTTAAATATTTATTTTAAAAAATGTGAGCTGATAATTTCATTCGAGTGTATAGGACAGTTTTAAACCATACGTTTTATGACAACACATGAACAATCACTTTGTTGTTCATATTTGTATGGTTTTACTATCTGCTTTCGTTCAAACTCAAGTAAATTGAAATAATCGTAAAAAAATTACTAATTGCGTATTTCGAGTATGTCGAAAGGATCAATAATACGCTATCTCGTGCTGACCACGCTGTTAGATTCTTCAAAAGCAAATTTATATTTAATATACTCAAGCAAACACCCTGTGCAGCAGACACGGCTTGCAAATTGAAGTGTTATGTCGAGTAAATTTTACAGCGCAACCCAAGCAAGGAGAGCTGCTTCGTTCGTTCATTAGTTCATGAATATGTGCGCCAGCTGATGACTATGCTTCATGAGGTTAGCATTTAATAAATGGTTCTCATATTAAAGATGTCTATGAGCAAAGCAAAGCCTTGGTATTACATTCCTGTAGTGGAATTTGACCTTCTGTTTCAACAGACTTCGCAGCCGATTAAGAGTGTTCAGAACCATTGCATGGCTGGTGCTACGATTCTACTGACACTACGAATCCTTCCAGGACCAGCGCCATATTTTTGAAATGTGATCAAATTTGGTCTTGGAATGCAAACATTATGTTCAAAAATGATTGTTGTGAACCTACACTGAAACCCGGTTTTAATTTACCTTGTGGTGTAATGATAACATAACATCATAAATATTACTTTGGAATTCTCAAATACAACTATTCATTGAACAGAAATAGGAAAGTTTGTTCGAACTTAATCTAACAAAATCAACAAATCCTGTGTATCCCGTAGTTTCGGAACCGGAAGTAGTATCTACAACAAATTTAGGAATTCTGTATGAAACTGTTTTCCTTTGAACCTATAAGTTTGTAAAAGTCGATTCGGCTATCTTGAAAAAAAGTGTGAGATCTTTTTTGCAATTTTTGATCCCTACTTCCGAGACCGGATTCAGATGACCAGAATTACCGAACTTGGTTCGTTTGCCAGCAACAAATATGATCTACAAATCGGAAAAGTGTTGAACCTAGTTAAACCTAGACTTACTATCTCATGCTCTATTTCGATTAAACCAATTAAACGAAGTTTAACGAAGCTAACCTGCTTTATGTTACTTTTGCATATGTTTTTGCTTTTATTTGCATATGTTTTTGCGGCTGCTCGGCATCCATGGAAGTTGACCATCAATGTCAACTTCCCTTTCTGAGCAGCCTAGATAGCCGTGTAGTGTCGGTAACGGTTTCCCAACTGGCTAAGGCTACGGTCCACCTGTACCGGTGGTATAAGTCCACCAAACAGGTAAGCCACTGAATTGATCCACTGGTTTCCTGTTCCATGTCGTAATAGGCCAGAAAACTAGGAACTCGTAAGTCAAGGTGTATTCCCGTGCCGATGGCTGAATGGCTGCAGGAGGTTAAACAATGAAGTCGTGAACGGAATATCTTAGGGTTTTCCCTTACTGTGTTAAGCAAAGCTCTGGCACAGTGGACGACTTCTTTCTTCGCAACTCGTGGGATTTAAATGATTAAAACATTTTAAAAAATCCTTACATGGTTCGCTATAGGCGACTACAAGCCAATATATTTGGTTTCATGTAGTTGTTGTACGGGTAGTGCTGGAGATGGAATGTTCGTTACTCTAATTGATAATGGTTAGAGTGGCACAAATCAATCTTCAGCATAAACGTACAGCAACTATGAATCTTTTCAGACTTCTGCAAGGAGGTAAAGCTTCTATAGCTTTGGTTCAAGAACCATATTTCTAAACGGGAAACTTCTACGTTGGAAGGTTGTTAAGCCCAGTCTTTGTTGCCTTCAACAACACCGGTATGACTAATCCACGTGAAATGCCTCGAGCATGCATACTTGCAAATAGTGCTCTCGATGTTTCTCTCATATCGGAGCTCACAACTCGGGATATTTGTGTTGTCACAGTTGGTATGACTATTGATGGAAAGACAGGAAATATGTCTATTGTTCGGCATATTTACCGCATAACCAACCTTCGCCAAGCGATGACTACAAAAAGGTTAAATCATACTGCTGCACGAGTGATTTACCGCTTATAATCGGCAGTGACATAAATGCTCACCATATCATTTGGGGCAGCACAGATATAAATTCGATAGGCTCTGGTATGATGGAATTTGTGAGAAGTACAAACCTGCACATAGTCAATGCAGGAAACCGTCCAACTTTTGCGAGATCTGGAAGAGAGGAGGTTTTGGACGTAACTCTCTGCTCTAATAGAATTGCGCATGAGTTGGTGAATTGGCTCGTCTCCGATGAGCTCGAACCTTCGTTGTCTGATCATAAGTACATATTCTTTGATCATTCAAACGTTAAATTTGATATTATCACATATCGTAATCCCCAATCTACAAACTGGGACCTCTATGAAGAGGGCTTGGCGACTACATTTTACGGGTACCAAACAACAATTGAAACCCCAATTGATTTGGAAAATGTTGTCGACGAGACAAATTCACTCATAGTTGCAGCATATGAAAAGGCTTGTCCACTTCGGATTGTGCGAGCTACTAGAAGAACTCCTTGGTGGAATGCTGAACTTGCTAGACTAAGGAAACAATGTAGAATAGCTTGGAACCACCGACGCAGATATGGATCGAAAGCATTCGTGTCGGCTCGAAGGGCTTACAAAAATGCTCTTCGATCGTCTGAGCGAAGTGGTTGAAAAAGCCTTTGCACAAATGTCTCTAGTCTCAACGAGGCTAGCAGATTAAATAAGTTACTTTCGAAAGCTAAGGACCTTAATGTCAGTTTCTTAAGAACTTTAGATGGTGAACACTCGTCTGATGAAGGTGATATACTTCACTATCTTTTTAACACTCACTTTCCAGGATGTATGGATCCATCACCGACAGCTCTTCCCGAGACTTTTTCAGGTAGTTACGATTCTTGGGCCCTTGCTCGAAGCGTTGTAACGATTGAATCGGTCAAATGGGCAGATGAGAGTTTTGCTCCGTACAAGTCTCCTGGAAAGGATGGAGTTTTCCCAGTGTTACTGCAGAAAGGGAATGAACATTTCAAACATGTTTTGAAGAAAATACTTACTTTTAGTCTTGCGACAGGATATATTCCAAGAGCCTGGCAGGAAATAATTGTCAAATTTATTCCCAAAGGCGGTCGCGACACTTATGAGGAAGCGAAGGGTTTCAGACCTATCAGTCTTAGCTTATTTCTTCTTAAAACAGTGGAACGCATAGTCGATCACTATATCAGAAATGTTAGCCTGGGCGTGCATCCGCTACATGGAACGCAACATGCTTACCAGCGTGGAAAGTCCACTACAACCCTGTTACATGATGTTGTGTACAACATTGAAAAAGCTTTCTCACAAAAGCAATCTTGCTTGGGAGTTTTCCTAGATATTGAAGGTGCCTTTGATAACGTGTCTTTCAATTCAATTCTTGAAGCAGCCCGTGGTCATGGCATATCTTCAAGTATCACAAATTGGATACACGCAATGCTTAGCAATCGACTTCTTTGCTCATCGTTTCGGCAAGCAGAGATTAGAAAGCTGAGTGTCTGTGGATGTCCTCAAGGTGGTGTACTATCCCCACTTTTATGGAACCTAGTCGCTGATGGTTTGTTAACGAAACTTAATAACCTTGGGTTTCCGACTTATGGTGTTGCCGATGATTATCATATATTGCTGACCGGTATAAGCATTAACACTCTCTTTGATTAAATGCAGCAAGGCCTGCGATCTGTTGAGCAATGGTGTTGTCAGGTTGGATTATCTGTAAATTCGGGCAAAACATCAATGGTGCTTTTCACTCATCGTAGGATAATCGCAGGAGCTCGTGCGTTACAGTTCTTCGGTTCAGAGGTCACTGTGATCGATCAAGTTAAATACGTCGGGGTTATTCTTGATTCAAAACTGAATTGGTCTGCTCACATTGACTTCAGGATTAAAAGATGGTAGGTATGGCTTTCGGCCAATGCAGACGAGCTTTTGGAAAATCATGGGGACTCAAACCCAGATATATTCATTGGATCTACACAACTATTGTTAGACCAATTTTAGCATATTGATGTCTTGTATGGTGACAGAAAGGAGAAGTCGCGACAGTTCAGTCAAAGCTAAATCATCTCCAAAGGATGGTCCTAATGGCGATGACAGGAGCATTCACGACAACTCCTACTGCTGCTCTAGAGGCGCTACTGTGCATTAAACCACTACATGTGATCCTAAAACAAGAAGCATTATCTTGTGCATACCGTCTTAAGGCCATCGTCCAAGTACCATGCGCGAGGGTGGTTTTAGGAAATTTTCGATGGAAATTTCGAAAAATTTGACAAAACCAAAAACATACAGACCTTTGAAATACTTTTATCTATCTACAGGGTGAAAATGACTGGAAAATTCGGAGGATTTTACGAGTCTTATCAAAAATAGCGCTGAAAAAATGAGCTTTTTTTGTAATTTTTTACAATTATTTGAAAAAATAATTCGATGGAATGAAATTTTTTTTTTCAAATAAAACCTCATGCTGGCAACAAGGATCACATTCGGACACATTTTTGGAAAACCTTTTCACGCTTTTCATGGAAAATCAACGAATTTCATATAACCGATTTCGTGGAAATTTTTGAAATTCGTGGATTTTCTATGAAAAGCGTGAAAAGGTTTTCCAAAAATGTGTCCGAATGTAATCTGTGTATCCATAATAAAGTTTATTTGAAAAAAAAAGTTTATGTCATCGCTTTATTTTTCCAGATAATTGTGAAAGATCACAAAAACACACATTTTTCAGAGCTATTTTTGATAAGACTCGGAAAATCCTCCGAATTTTCCAGCCATTTTCACCCTGTAGATAGATAAATGTATTTCAAAGGTCTGTATGTTTTTGATTTTGGCAAATTTTTCGAAATTTCCATCGAAAATTTCCTAAAACCACCCGCGCGCATGGTACTTGGACGATGGCCTTAAGGGCTTTGGAACAGTAACCCATTAGATTATGCTACCAGCCACACTCGCTCGTGGTCTCAAATGGTTACGTAGAATGAGTATTTACTCGCTCCTAGTGACCTAACTCTCACATGCAGTTTTCCTTCCAAAACATTCAATGTGAGCTATCCTCTTCGTGAGGAATGGTTGTCTGGTTGTCTGGAACGACAACTTGATGAACACATAGTTTGTTATACGGACGGTTCTCTGTTGAATGGTCGTGCTGATGCTGGTGTCTACTGTCGTGAAATGAGGCTGAAGCAGTCTCATTTACTTGGTAGATACTGTACTGTGTTCCAAGCAGAAATCTACGCAATTCTGTGTGGAGTACAATCGGCACTTCAGCAGAGGATCTGTGGTAAACGAATTTATTTTTGTTCCGACAGTCAGACAGCCTTAAAAGCACTCAGTTCGAATGACTCACGGTCGAATCTAGTGATCGCATGTCGAACTCAAATTGAAGACCTCAGCATTTCAAATGCTGTTTACTTCTTATGGGTACCCGGCCATTCTGGTATTACTGGAAATAAATGGGCTGATGAGTTGGCTAGAGCTGGTGCAACGAATGATTTCGTTGGTCCTGAACCCGCTTTACCACTTTCAACTAGTTGGATAAAGCACAAGATACGTTCTTGGGCTGCATCCAAACATGCCAGCTACTGGCGCAGCTTGCAAACTTGCGCTCAGACAAAAGCATTTCTACCAGATTTAAATCTGAAAATGTCAAAGTGTCTACTGCATTTCTCCAAGTATCATTGAAGTATTCTGGTCAGAGCTCTGACTGGACATTGCAAACTCAATTATCACATGGCTACTATTCAACGTGCTGAGTATTATTCGTGTGATTTGTGTGAATGCGATTATGGTACTTCATATCATCTGATATGTAACTGTCCCGCATTGACGCAGCTACGTATCCGAGTTTTTGGTTCTCCATACATGGTTGAGTCTGTGTATGCGGAGCTTAAATTGAAGGATATTCTCTCGTTTCTCACCCAATGTGGTAAGGAGCTATAGTAAGAAGGGTTCATCGTTCTTCCTGGAGTGAATGAATCCCTTCTGTATTCACCTTAAATAGGGTTTAGCAGATTGTTTGGCATCCTTTTGGGGGTACTGAATTTACTTCTGCTTGTTCATACTGCGAACCGTTCTGCATTCTTCCGGGAGTGCAGAATGGTGTCGCTTTTGTAAGATCTCTAAATCCTCTCGGGGGTTGGAGGTTTTATTAACAGCAGACTGTTCGGGACCTCGTAGAGGTTCCGAATTTACTTCTGCTTCCAGTAAATGTGATCCTCAGCAGATTGTTTAGCATCCCTTAGGGGTGTAGAATTTACTTCTGCTTTTATGTGTTTTTGTGTCGTCAATTTTTCCCATTCTCCTAGTCCAACCCTTACCATTTCCTTTCAATCCTTCCCTCTTATATATCGGGAAAATGATGCTAAAAACAAATTGATGGCAAGGCACAAATCTCCAAATATCAAGGGGAACGTGCCATTTGAGCCAATTTGTTCTGATTCCTGGTTCCTGAAACGAAGTTAAACAAACGAAGCTAACCTGCTTTATGTTACTTTTGCATATGTAAGTCAAGCAAAACAGCACAAATTAGCAGCATAAAACATGCAGTAAGATTATTATTATTGATAATATTACTATTACTGTTATTAATATTACTATTATTATTATTATTATTATTATTATTATTATTTTTATTATTATTATTATTTTTATTATTATTATTATTATTATTATTATTATTATTATTATTATTATTATTATTATTATTATTACTATTATTATTATTATTATTATTATTATTATTGACATCACTACACAACGTGTACGAAATAGAACAAGCACGCCTTGTTCGTTTAGTGTTTTCTTCTTCTTTCGGTGTTGTACATATTGTCACTCTATATGGCGATTTGAAAACTTTGAGACTCGTTGCCCTGCAACTGCGGAACCGGAAGTCGGATCCGGATGAAATTTCACAGTAGGTTTAAAGATAGTATGAACTTTAATTCAAATCAAGATTTGTGAAACTCGGTTCAAGCATCGCAGAGAAATCAAAGTCAATTTAGTTTTAGGAATTGGAAACTCTTGGAACAGGAAAAGAGGGGACCAGTAGTGCCGAATTAAGTTTTCATGCCCACAAACTAACAAGCTCTGTAAACTAGAAGAATTTATCGGACAGTTTTATGGGATTTGTACCTGTGTTTGTTCGTGGAAAAATACTAATAAAATTGGTAATTTTCCACTTATCACGCTTTAGTTCCGAAACCGGAAGTCGGATCCTGATAAAATGTTCCACAAATTTTCAGGATATTATAAGACCTTTCATTTGAATCTTAGTTTGCAAAACTCGGTTGAGTTTTGCAGAGATAATTGAGTGTAAACTTTTTCCTAAATTTTCACATATTGCCATATAACTCCGGAACCGGAAGTCACATGCAAATGAAATTCAATAGCAGGCTATGGGACTATGATACCTTTCATTTGAATCTTTGTTTGTGAAAATCGGTTTAGCCATCTCTGAGAAAAGTGAGTGCATATTTTTGTTACATACACACACATACACACACACGGACACATACACACACAGACATTTGCTCAGTTCGTCGAGCTGAGTCGAATAGTATATGACATTCAGCCCTCCGGGCCTCGGTTAAAAAGTCGATTTTCACAGTGATTACATAGCCTTTCTATATCAGAAAGGCTAAAACCTCACTTGTAATTGAACCACAACGTCAAGAAAAATAAATCTGTGTGTGAAGCCTCTTTTGATTAAAACTCAATTGTCGGTTTGCTGTTTTCTACCAGTCACAACATAAACTGGTGCCGTGACCAGGATTAGCTAGAATCTACAACTTAGAAACTCACAGCCGCCATTTTTACCCCTTTATGGGCTACTCTGGCCGAGGGGGGTGGTACAACGATCCGCACTTTCCATACCGGACGAACTAGGCAATGGTGCCCAAATGAACACTAGTAACGAAGGAGGAAATTCTCCAGCATGTAACCCAAGCGACAGATTCCTTTACGGCTATCAATTTGTAACAAAAGATACGAATATCTTCTATTGCAAGTTCGCCAGAGAATTTGTCACTTGGGCAGGAAGTGTGTGCTTCACCCTGTAACCAGTCAATCATTGAGTCGTGCGTCTGTATCGTATTGGTATTTTGTCATCCTATCAACTGCTTCTGTGTCTTAAATGTCCGCGTCGATGAAGCTTTGCAAAATTTCGCATTGTAACCGCTTCGGTCTTGGCCCTGCTTTCCTATATAGTCCTTTATGTCTGAAGCGGTACTTACGATTATTACTTTAGAACTAATAAATAGATGTAGATATGTTCAGTCTACTCTATTCTGATTGTTTCTATCTTTGTCGATGTTTCGTTACATTTCCTTTTGCCCCACTGCATTGCTTTTTACTATGCCGGAGAAACCTGTTATTTAATTTATTTATTTAATAAGATTAATAATAATGGTTACAATAATAATAACAATAATAATATTAATAATAATAGAAGTGATAGTAAAAATCGTAGTGCATTTCACTTACCAAAAGCTAGGTAATTACATTTATTTATTTATTTTTTTTTCTCTAATTCATCCGACAATAAAAGGTCTTAATGAATATAATGTAGTCAAGTTATAAAATAGTGGAACGTAACACTTTCTGCGCAAATTTATGTGTAGGTTCGCCGAAATCGAAGAGATGTTCAACAGTCCCAAATGTTCTGATGCATGCTGTTATCGGTTCATAGAATCCAAACGTCGTTCGGTGAAATCTCGGTTGAAGTAAACCAGTAGAACGTAGCGATCGTTGTGAAGCACGGAAATCAAGACTCGATAAAAGCTTCGAAGAGTCAATATCGCCGTTTACTATTTTCGCAACAATAATTGCTTGCTGAATTTTTCTGCGCCGTTCCAGTGTGTCCAAACCAATCAGACGGCAGCGATCGGGATACGGTGGAAGATCTAGCGGATTTTGCCAGGGTAGATACCTTAGAGCGAATCGAACAAATCTTTTCTGCACACGTTCAATTCGTAAACTCCAAGCTAGTTGATACGGACTCCAAACTATGCTAGCATTTTCAAGTATAGGCCGAACTAGCGAGCAGTATAATGCCTTCAAACAATATGGATCCTTAAAATCACGTCCGATCTTAGCAATAAATCCTAATTGTCGAGTCGCTTTTGTAATTAATGTGGAACGATGTAAATTAAAAGTTAGTTTGGAATCCAACAAAACACCAAGGTCATTAACACGATCTACTCTTTGAAGCGTTTGTCCGTCAATTTTATAGTCAAAAAGTAATGGATTCAAAATTCGGTGGTATGTTATGACCTGACATTTTGCTATGCTGACGATAAGCCAGTTCCTTCGACACCAGGTAACAAATTCATCCAGAAGCTTTTGAAGACGCACGCAGTCGTCAATAGAGCGTACCTCAAGGTAAAGTTTCAAATCGTCGGCGTAAACTAATTTGCAGCCACTATCGAGCAGCAAAATAGCGTCATTAAAAAACAGCGAGAACAGAAGTGGACCCAAGTTGCTGCCTTGAGGTACACCAGATATGTTCGAGAACGAGGATGACATATAGGAATCAAGCTTGACTCGTAAGACTCTACCACTTAAGTAAAAGCAAAGCCAGTCAATGAACTTTTGTGTTGCGCCCAGACGCGATAACTTGCACAAAAGAATACGGTGATCAATTCGATCGAATGCCGCTTTTAGATCAGTATATACGGCATCAATTTGTACTTTTTCCTCCAAACGTGAAATACAGGTCGAGGTAAAATCCAGAAGATTAGTACTGACCGAACGCCCGGGCATAAAGCCGTGTTGATCAACTGAGATGTAATGTTTTGTACGAGAGAACAACTCATTGCTCACTATTATTTCGAAGAGTTTTGATGCAGCAGACAAATTCGTTATACCACGATAATTCCTTACATTATTACGATCACCGGTTTTGTACACGGGAAACATATAAGACTGCTTCCAAATTGTCGGAAAGATTCCTTCCTCAAATGATCTGTTGAATATCAAGCAGAGAGGAACGGCTAAAACAGTTGCACAGTTGCTGTAGACTGCTGCTGGTATACCATCAGGCCCGATCGAGAATGAACATTTCAATTTCTTTGCCGCTGCAACAACCATATCAGGAGTAATATCGAAAGTGTCGATGTGCACTAAGTTCTCAGGAACATCCAACGCTGCAACCTTAGCTTCGATATCAGAGGCAGTATTTCCAGCAAATACCGAAGCAAAGAACTTTGCAAACAAGTCTCAAGACTCCAATGTTGATTTGGATACAACACCATCGTAACAAACAGATGAAGGAACTGATGAAGATTTACGTTTAGAATTCACAAAATTCCAAAAATTTTTGGGATTCCGGCGAAGATCAGTTTGTACCCGCATAACGTAGGCTTTGTATAACCCCGCATTCAACCTACGATAGTTTTCACTAGAACTTTTGAACATTCGTAGTGTTTCAGAGCTATGCCATCGACGATGTTTACGCTGCCAAACATTGCGAACCCGTTTTAATTCACGCAACCTTACTGTGGACCAAGGAGGATTGATGGGCCGTTTAACGAATGGTAAATTTGAGCTAAACCATTGAAGTAACGCATCGCAGAAAACGCTTGCCATTTCATTAACATTATCGATCCCTTGTAAATATGTCCAATCAACATTCCGCAAATGTTCTAGTAAAGCAGTAAAATTAGTTTTACGATAATTTAACATCCTCGATTCATGAAAAGTTGGAGAAATCTAAGTACATTCAAATCTTTCCTGATTTGAGAGTGTATTTACACCTGATCAATCAGTTTCGCCGTCATTGCAAGTTGTAAACATTACCGATATCGAACCGGATCGGAAAGGTTTGAAAGTTCCTAAACGGTTCATAAGATATCAATTTACTCCTATTCCTGATAACAACAGTTCTCCTATTTGAATTAAATTCACCAGTCCAGAACGACTATTTTATATTAATATTCATCCCAACTAGATCAAAATAATTCAATTTGGTGACCAATTCCAGGCACAAGAATGCTCGAAACCATCTAATGACCTATTATCAATTTCAAGCAGTACTAGTCCTGTCCACTCCGAGATCGATCTAGATAACATAATAATTTTCATCTTTTTATTTTTATAAGCGAACGATCGATCGATCTCGGTATGGTTCGACTTTGTTAATACGAAGTAAAAATTGACTCCCACCCTCATCCGCCAAAGGGGGGTACGCGCCCTGTAGCTCATCATCAAAAGCCTAGGGAACTTAGAAACTGACAGCCGCCATTGGTATCAAATATCAGGTTGGAATATTGTTTTGCACAATAGTCTTCATAAGACGCCAGCATCGGCTATTGAATCGACCGCCATCACTCTCGATTTGGATGTAATTTGCCAATTACACTGTCGCTATTATAACATACATGGCTTCGTTCTTAAAGCCACCAGGTAATTGGCTTTCCAACAACGTTTAATACCTTCACAGGTGCATTTAGATTCGCTTTCTTCTTGTTTTCTCGAGAATTTCAACCGCTGATCTAAGTTCCGCTCATTTGGAACATTTACACATTGGTGCATAAAGGATAACGTCGTGATCATCGACTGGCATATCTCAACTACCACCAATTTCAACGATTTGCTGCTACCTAACATACACGTGAGCCGCCTTTGGCAGGAGCTGACATATTATTGTACAAGGCATATTTAGCCTTGGATTAGGTAAGTACCTTTCCAAGCCTAATTCTTTCCATCGCCAGTGCTACCTGGTCTTATTTTCTCAGGTGCTGATTACTAACCTCGCCGTTATACGAAAAGGAAAACATGAGCTACGATAGAAGAGAACAGCAGCTAAAGGCACGAAGAACTACACTGCTTGCTGCAATTGATCGCACTGACACATTTCTGCAACGTTTTTCTGGCCGAACGGGATGCGTTTGAACTGTCTTTTAGACTAGACAATCTGGATGTGCTATGACAGGGACTTGAGGAAGTACAAACAGAGTTGGAAGAAATGGAAACAAAAGACGAAAGGATGGTAAGCAAATTGCAGTTTCGTTCGGAGTTTGAGACGAAACTTTTTAGAATAAAATCTGGCCAAATTTCTAAGAAACCTTCTACTCTTTCAATGGTGGCCGACATACAAAAATTCCACTATTTGCGTGCTGCATTGAAAGGTGATGCTGCCCAAGTGATTTCAATTAGTACGTCAAACTATCAACTTGCATGGGAAGCCCTTGTGTCCCGTTATTCGAATGAATATCTTCTTAAAAAGCGCAAGCTACAGGCCGTACTTGAAACGCCAAGAATGAGAGAAGAATCCGCCATCGCTTTGCATGAACTTGTGGATGAATTTGAGCGACGCACAAAGGTGTTAAGGCAATTAGGCGAGCCGACTGAGGCCTGGAGCACAATATTAGAACACTTTCTGTGCATTAGACTTCACGATCAGACACTTCGGTCCTCGGAGGATCACGCTTCTACTCTTGAAAACCCAACGTATGCAAATTTGATCGAGTTCCTTCAACGAAGAATGCGCGCGCTTGAGTCCATCTTAGTGAACCATGATTCATCACAGTCGTTGGCTACTTCTAATGGCTTTATAAAACCTACATCATTCGCGGCCGCCTTCACAAAACACAAGCAAAAAAAACTTCAATGAGTTTTACTACCAATGCCATTACTGAAGAAAATTCATTGAAGAAAAATGACATCAGTCGTTCAGGTATTCCTTGGAGACAGTTCAAACGAATGTCTCTACAAGATAGGCTAAAGTTGGTCAACCAGAAGCGACTTTGCTTCAACTGCTTGCGTGACGATCATTTTGTCGGTAACTGTCCCAGTCAGACTGGCTGCCGTACCTGTGATAAATGTCATCATACCACTCTTCATCCGGGTTATGCAGAATTCACTTTGAAAGAGAATCCGTTTCAGACCCTTACCACTACCGACAATCGTCCACAAATGTCAGTCAAAACAAATGTTGCGACAACCTGTAATGTGAATCACACACCAATAATAACTGATACTTCAACGACTAGTGTTTCTTATTCTGCACTTTCCACCCAAGCAAAGCAAATAGGAAACGTATTCATGTTGACTGTTGTTCTTAGTGTCGTCGATACCTATGGTCAGGAGCATTTAGCCAGGACGCTATTAGACTTTGATTCTCAACCAAATCTCATCTCTGATCGTATGGTGCAAATTCTTCGACTGAAACGTAAACAATGCGGGCAACAGACACTGCGTTTTCGACAATTCGTTCTCGAAACAAAGATTTCTCCCGTGAGATTGAATTTCTTGTCCTGCCACAGGTCATAGCGGACATGTCCGAGCACGATGTGCCCATCGATGACTGGAACCTTCCTAAGGATCTTTTCATGGCGGATCCAAATTTCTACAAGCGAGGCCAAATCTATATGATAATCCGCATATCGCATTTTTTCGCGTGTTTCAAATCATCAGCACGAGTAGTCCTATCAGGCGGACTTCCCGAAATAGTGGACAGTGTCTTTGGTTGGGTTGTAGCTGGTTCTGGTCATTTGAATGTGACATCTTCAGATACGGTTAATTGCCACAAAACGACTGTATGCTTAGACACGTTGGAAGAACAATTAGAACGTTTTTGGCGAGTTGAGGAGCTATCAGCAAAAGGTGATTACTCCATGGAAGAAAGAGGATGTGAGCAATATTATTGTTCTACTGTTACAAGAGACACTACAGGACACTACTGTGTACGAAAACCTCGCCGTTCTGATTTTGATGCAATGATAGGAGAATCATAATCTGTTGCTTTGCGACGATTCAAATATTTAGAGAAACGATTGGCACGGGACTCTGAGTTAAAAATAGCATACCATCAATCCATGCATGAATACATCTCGCTAGGTCACATGCGGCTTGTTGTTCCTGAGAAGCATTCACTCGCAAAATGCTTTTACCTTTCGCATCATCCCGTCGTGAAAACCTCAAGTACTACCACTAAGATACGTGTTGTTTTCGATGGTTCAGCCAAATCGTGTACTGGATTTTCCCTCAATGACGCTCTACATGTCGGATCGGTTGTTCAAGACGTCATATTTTCGATACTTTTTCATTTTCGGACATTCCCCGTAGCATTAGTAGCAGGTATTGAGAAAATGTACCGACAAATGCTTATACATTCAGATGAAACCGCCTATCAGCGTATATTCTGGAGATTCAATAATTCTGATCCTATCCAATCGTACGAGCTGTTGACGGTCAGATACGGTCTAGCCCCTTCATCATTCTTGGCAACCCGCACACTCGAACAACTAGCACGTGACGAGGGAGCAGCATATCCAATTGCTGAATACACTCTTCGAAAGGGATTCTACGTGGATGATTGCTTAGCAGGTGCTGAGAATGTCGAAAAAGCCATTCAGTTGCGTGAAGCACTGAATAATGTACTTTCCAAAGGTGGATTCACTTTGCGAAAGTGGACGTCAAATAAGCTCGACGTACTGAAGGGACTTGAACAGCACCAGATCGGGACGCAATCAACCATCATGTTTGCTTCCCAAAAATCAGTAAGCACCCTGGGAATAAGATGGGAGCCAAACACCGATTCACTACAATTTGGATCTAAAATTATACGAACGGAAGTAGCTGATACCAAACGAAAAACTTTGTCAGCCATCTCACAATTATTTGACCCACTCGGATTAATCACAAACAACTACACAAAATTGTTGAATACAAAACCGACCGATACGCTTTTTTGCCAAATTCTAAAGTTGAACTGCATACTTTTTCGGATACATCAGAGTCTGCCTACGGGGCATGCATTTATGCGCGATCTGTCGACGAACACTGCAACATTCGGGTTCAGCTACTGACATCCAAATCGCGTGTAGCTCCTCTGAAACGCATAACACTGCCTAGACTCGAGTTATGTGCAGCCGTAATAGGATCTCTGCTTTTCTTGCACGTAATGAAAGCTTTAGAATTGAATATGTCAGATGCTTGGTTCTGGTCTGACTCTACGATAACACTGCAATGGCTTCAAGCACCTCCACATACTTGGAAAACATTGATCGCCTACAGAGTTTCGGAAGTACAGACTAACACTCATGGGTACTAATGGAGACACGTATCCGGTAAAAGTAATCCAGCAGATTTGATCTCTCGCGAAATAAATGTAGAGAAATTGTTGGTAAGCGATTTGTGGTCTTTGGGAGGCGGCCGTCAAAGTTGCAAAGGCACATCTTCATCGTCAACTAGGAAACACTCGGTTGTCATTTGAAGACATGTCAACGGTCTTATCCCAAATCGAAGCGAGTATGAATTCACGACTTTTAACGCCAACACACTTCCTCATTGGATCCACGATTCATACATTGCCAGATCTAGATATAAATTTTGAACCAAGTAGTCGTTTGGATCACTATCAACGCTTACAACAATTTCATAAACAATTTTGGCACCGATGGAGAACAGAATATTGGCTAGAACTTCAACGGGATCATAAAATTTGCGATGCGAACATCTGCATTCAGCCGGGCCGAATGGTCCTCGTAGTGGATGAATTTCAGGCACCACTTAATGGCCGCTTGCTAGAATTCTGGACAAATATCCAGGAGAGGACAATTTGACTCGTGTAGTAACTAGTAAAGGCATCACAAAACGTCCGATCGTGAAAATCTGTTTGTTGCCAATAGACACAGCTGAATCAACACACGCAGAGTCGACTGCAGGAAAGGACAACAACAGTTTCAGCGATTACCTTTTCATTGCTTCTAAATTTTTTACCAGCGAGCATTCTCTTGAGGTCTGAGAACAGAAAAAAGTCACTGGGGGCCAAATCTGGAGAATACGGTGAATGAGGGAGCAATTCGAAGCCCAATTCGTTCAATTTCAGCATGGTTTTCATCGACTTGTGACACGGTGCATTGTCTTGATGAAACAAAACATTTTTCATTTTCAAATGAGGCCGTTTTTTTTTAAATTTCGTCCTTCAAACGCTCTAATAACGCTATATAATAGTCACTGTTGATGGTTTTTCCCTTTTCAAGGTAGTCGATGAAAATTATACCTTGCGAATCCCAAAATACAGACGCCATAACCTTACCGGCCGATTGTTGAGTCTTTCCACGCTTTGGGTTCGGTTCATCGCGTGCAGTCCACTCAGCTGACTGTCTATTGGACTCCGGAGTGAAGTGATGGAGCCATGTTTCTTCCATTGTTATATATCGACGAAAAAAATCGGTTTTATTTCGATATAACAGCTCCAAACACTGCTCAGAATCATCAATTCGTTGTTGTTTTTGATCGATTGTGAGCTCACGCGGCACCCATTTTGCACAAAGCTTTCTCATATTCAAATATTCGTGAATAATATGTCCAACACGTTCCTTTGATATCTTTAGGGTGTCAGCTATCTCGATCAACTTCACTTTACGGTCATTGAAAATCATTTTGTGGATTTTTTCACGTTTTCGTCGGTAACAGCCTCTTTTGGACGTCCACTGCGTTCATCGTCTTCGGTGCTCATATGACCAGTACGAAATTTTGCAAACCACTTACGAATTGTTGCTTCGCCCGGTGCAGAGTCTGGATAACACTCATCAAGCCATTTTTGGTATCGGCGCCACTTTTTTTCATCAAAAAGTAGTGTTTCATCAACACACGAAATTCCTTTTTTTTTAATTTTTTTCATAATAACAAAAGTAGCTTCACTCAAAATGCAATATCTCACAAACTAATAATCAGACAGCTGTCAAATTTAAACACGTATCTTTTGAAGGTTGGTACTAACTGAAAATGGTATGGATTTAATTCTAGTTGCGCCCTCTCCTAGAAACGATACGAACTTTTCAGCCGATCTGTTATTTATGTAAACAACAGACTTGTTCGTGCAACAATACGATCTTCCTCACAATAAGAAATTCTATAAACCTTCTCTTCTACGAACACATATGTGTGAATGTGAGTGATAGTTTACATCATAAAACGTAATGAATTATTTCGCACTGTAAGATTTTAGTTATGCTTAGATATGCGATGTGACTCAATCATCTGTAAGATAAAAGAAGAATGCATTCGTCTGAAATCGGGCTTATCAACAGCTATGGTATGGATGAGAGTAGGAAAACTCGGTAAACGATCCACAAGTTTCAGATTCGAGCCTCGATCCGTAAAAGCTCGTTGTTATTTTTTGCTTATTAGCAGGATGTATGGTTAGAATCGCATAGACACTTGAATAAACTCTTACGATCGCATACATTACAAAAGAAAATCACTGAAGCTGATAAACTGAATCACATTAAATGCTTTACTACATCGCATCTAGCTTTTGATTTTTCGAAATTGCATGTAATCGCCTCCACTTTTGCACGCATAGCCCATATTTGCAGTATGCTCTGCGATTTTATTATAATATATAACAGAACGCATAATGCGATTATAGCTTGCGATATAGGTACGAAATGGTTTTCTGGGAAGCATTACAGGGCAGTAATAGCGCTCTTGCTTAAAAGGTGAAAGAGAAGAAAAAAGTGGGTAGGTAAATGTTATATAAGGGTTGGTGATAGGGTGGGGTGGTAAGGGAGAGTGGGCTAACGACGGTGTTAGAATCGACATGTAGAACTAATTAGTGACCAAACATATGGTGGAAGACAGAGAAAACGACGAGGTTAGAATCGGCATGAAGATCTAGTTAGTGATCAAAACGGATGGTGGATGACAAAGAAAAAGTAGAAAAGACGACCGGGTTAATTTCGACGAGCGAATCTAGTTCAGGAATCAGGAATCAGAACAAATTGGCTCAAATGGCACGTTCCCCTTGATATTTGGAGATTTGTGCCTTGCCATCAATTTGTTTTTAGCATCATTTTCCCGATATATAAGAGGGAAGGATTGAAAGGAAATGCTAAGGGTTGGACTAGGAGGATGGGAAAAATTGACGACACAAAAACACATAAAAGCAGAAGTAAATTCTGCACCCCTAAGGGATGCCGAACAATCTGCTGAGGATCACATTTAGTGGAAGCAGAAGTAAATTCTGAACCTCTACGAGGTCCCGAACAGTCCGCTGTTAATAAAACCTCCAACCCCCGAGAGGATTTGAAGATCTTACAAAAGCGACACCATTCTGCACTCCCGGAAGAATGCAGAACGATTCGCAGTATGTACGAGCAGAAGTAAATTCGGCACCCCCTAAAAGATGCCAAACAATCTGCTAAACCCTATTTAAGGTAAATACAGAAGGGTTTCATTCACTCCAGGAAGAACGATGAACCCTTCTGACTATAGCTCCTTACCACATTGGGTAAGAAACGAGAGAATATCCTTCAATTTTAGCTCCGCATACACAGACTCAACCATGTATGGAGAACCAAAAACCCGGATACGTAGCTGCGTCAATGCGGGACAGTTACATATCAGATGATATGAAGTACCATAATCGCATTCACACAAATCACACGAATAATACTCAGCACGTTGAATAGTAGCCATGTGATAATTGAGTTTGCAATGTCCAGTCAGAGCTCTGACCAGAATACTGCAATGATGCTTGGAGAAATGCAGTAGACACTTTGACATTTTCAGATTTAAATCTGGTAGAAATGCTTTTGTCTGAGCGCAAGTTTGCAAGCTGCGCCAGTAGCTGGCATGTTTGGATACAGCCCAAGAACGAATCTTGTGCTTTATCCAACTAGTTGAAAGTGGTAAAGCTGGTTCAGGACCAACGAAATCATTCGTTGCACCAGCTCTAGCCAACTCATCAGCCCATTCATTTCCAGTAATACCAGAATGGCCGGGTACCCATAAGAAGTAAACAGCATTTGAAATGCTGAGGTCTTCAATTTGAGTTCGACATGCGATCACTAGATTCGACCGTGAGTCATTCGAACTGAGTGCTTTTAAGGCTGCCTGACTGTCGGAACAAAAATAAATTCGCTTACCACAGATCCTCTGCTGAAGTGCCGATTGTACTCCACACAGAATCGCGTAGATTTCTGCTTGAAACACAGTACAGTATCTACCAAGTGAATGAGACTGCTCCAGCCTCATTTCACGACAGTAGACACCAGCACCAGCACGACCATTCAACAGAGAACCGTCCGTATAACAAACTATGTGTTCATCAAGTTGTCGTTCCAGACAACCAGACAACCATTCCTCACGAAAAGGATAGCTCACATTGAATGTTTTGAAAGGAAAACTGCATGTGAGAGTTAGGTCACTAGGAGCGAGTAAATACTCATCCCACGTAACCATTTGAGACCACAAGCGAGTGTGGCTGGTAGCATAATCTAATGGGTTACTGTTCCAAAGCCCTGTAACCTTAAGACGATATGCACAAGATAATGCTTCTTGTTTTAGGAACACATGTAGTGGTTTAATGCACAGTAGCGCCTCTAGAGCAGCAGTAGGAGTTGTCGTGAATGCTCCTGTCATCGCCATTAGGACCATCCTTTGGAGATGATTTAGCTTTGACTGAACTGTCGCGACTTCTCCTTTCTGCCACCATACAAGACATCCATATGCTAAAATTGGTCTAACAATAGTTGTGTAGATCCAATGAATATATCTGGGTTTGAGTCCCCATGATTTTCCAAAAGCTCGTCTACATTGGCCGAAAGCCATGCAAGCTCTTTTAATTCTGAAGTCAATGTGAGCAGACCAATTCAGTTTTGAGTCAAGAATAACCCCGACGTATTTAACTTGTTCGACCACAGTGACATCTGAACCAAAGAACTGCAACGGACGAGCTCCTGTGATTATCCTACGATGAGTGAAAAGCACCATTGATGTTTTGCCCGGATTTACAGATAATCCAACCTGACAACACCATTGTTCAACAGATCGCAGGGCTTGCTGCATTAAATCAAAGAGAGTGTTAATGCTTATACCGGTCATCAATATATGATAATCGTCGGCAAAACCATAAGTCGGAAATCCAAGGTTATTAAGTTTCCTTAACAAACCATCAGCGACAAGGTTCCATAAAAGTGGGGATAGTACACCACCTTGAGGACACCCACAGACACTTAGCTTTCTAATCTCTGCTTGCCGAAGCGATGAACAAAGAAGTCGATTGCTAAGCATTGCGTGTATCCAATTTGTGATACTTGAAGGTATGCCATGACCACGGGCTGCTTCCAGAATTGAATTGAAAGACACGTTATCAAAGGCACCTTCAATATCTAGGAAAACTCCCAAGCAAGATTGCTTTTGTGAGAAAGCTTTTTCAATGTTATACACAACATCATGTAACAGGGTTGTAGTGGACTTTCCACGCTGGTAAGCATGTTGCATTCCATGTAGCGGATGCAGGCCCAAACTAACATTTCTGATATAGTGATCGACTATGCGTTCCACTGTTTTAAGAAGAAATGAGCTTAGACTGATAGGCCTGAAACTCTTCGCTTCCTCATAAGTGTCGCGACCGCCTTTGGGAATAAATTTGACAATTATTTCCTGCCAGGCTCTTGGAATATATCCTGTCGCAAGACTAAAAGTAAGTATTTTCTTCAAAACATGTTTGAAATGTTCATACCCTTTCTGCAGTAACACTGGGAAAACTCCATCCTTTCCAGGAGACTTGTACGGAGCAAAACTCTCAACTGCCCATTTGACCGATTCAATCGTCACAACGCTTCGAGCAAGGGCCCAAGAATCGTAACTACCTGAAAAAGTCTCGGGAAGAGCTGTCGGTGATGGATCCATACATCCTGGAAAGTGAGTGTTAAAAAGATAGTGAAGTACATCACCTTCATCAGACAAGTGTTCACCATCTGAAGTTCTTAAGAAACTGACATTAAAGTCCTTAGACTTCGAAAGTAACTTATTTAATCTGCTAGCCTCGTTGAGACTAGAGACATTTGTGCAGAGGCTTTTCCAACCACTTCGCTCAGACGATCGAAGAGCATTTTTGTAAGCCCTTCGGGCGAACACGAATGCCTCCGACCCATTTCTGCGACGGTGGTTCCAAGCTCTTCTGCATAGTTTCCTTAGTCTAGCAAGTTCAGCATTCCACCAAGGAGTTCCTCTAGTAGCTCGCACAATCCGAAGTGGACAAGCCTCTTCATATGCTGCAACTATGAGTGAGTTTGTCTCGTCGACAACATTTTCCAAATCAATTGGGGTTTCAATTGTTGGTTGGTACCCGTAAAATCTAGTCGCCAAGCCCTCTTCATAGAGGTCCCAGTTTGTAGATTTGGGATTACGATATGTGATAATATCAAATTTAACGTTTGAATGATCAAAGAATATGTACTTATGATCAGACAACGAAGGTTCGAGCTCATCGGAGACGAGCCAATTCACCAACTCATGCGCAATTCTATCAGAGCAGAGAGTTACGTCCAAAACCTCCTCTCTGCCAGATCTCGCAAAAGTTGGACGGTTTCCTGCATTGACTATGTGCAGGTTTGTACTGCTCACAAATTCCATCATATCAGAGCCTCTCGAATTTATATCTGTGCTGCCCCAAATGATATGGTGAGCATTTATGTCACTGCCGATTACAAGCGGTAAATCACTTTTGCAGCAGTATGATACAACCTTTTTGAAGTCATCGCTTGGCGAAGGTTGGTTATGCGGCAAATATGCCGAACAATAGACATATTTCCTGTCTATGCCATCAGTAGTCATACCAACTGTGACAGCACAAATATCCCGAGTTGTGAGCTCCGATATGAGAGAGACATCGAGAGCACTATTTGCAAGTATGCATGCTCGAGGCATTTCACGTGGATTAGTCATTCCGGTCTTGTTAAAGGCAACAAAGACTGGGTTTAACAATTTTCCAACGTAGAAGTTTCCCTTTTGGAAATATGGTTCTTGAACCAAAGCTAAAGAAGCTTTACCTTCTTGCAGAAGTCTGGATAGATTCATAGTTGCTGTACGTTTATGCTGGAGATTGATTTGTGCTACTCTAACCATTATCAATTAAAGTAACGAACACTCCACCTCCAGCACTTACCGTACAACAACTACAAGAAACCAAATATATTGGCTTATAATCGCCTATAGCGAACCATGTAAGGATTTTTTTAAATGTTTTAATCATTTAAATCCCACGAGTTGCGAAGAAAGAAGTCGTCCACTGTGCCAGAGCTTCGCTTAACACAGTAAGGGAAAATCCCAATCCCAGGGAAGACAGAGAAAACGACGAGGTTAGAATCGGCATGAAGATCTAGTTAGTGATCAAAACGGATGGTGGATGACAAAGAAAAAGTAGAAAAGACGACCGGGTTAATTTCGACGAGCGAATCTAGTTAGTTTCCAATGGATATTGTGGAGAGACAGAAGGGGAAATATCACAATAATCCAGCAGATACCATGTTTTATACTTGTTACTGATAATTTAAACTGCCCCTATTGTTAACCTTAATATTTAAGAAGTAGAGAAGTAATTCAGAAACAATTTTTTCACGGTGTTGAGAGATAGGTGAACATCGAACATGTGAGAACATCGATTAAATAGACGGACTAGAACATCGATTATATAAACATACTAGAAAACGGTTCGTTATTGCCGTAACTAGTGCAGGCAGATTGAATTCTGAGAAATGGATAAGATCGGAGGTTGCGAAAATTAATAGCTAGATTCAGTTTATGTAACAATTCGGGGCAATCAGATTGAGATTGTAACAAATCTGCCACGAAAATAGCTCTGCAGATGTCTCGGCGTACGGATAACAAGTCTGAATCGATAAGTTCACAGCGCTCGCTATAGCTGGGAATTTTGTTGGGATCCCTCCAAGGAAGACTGCGAAGGGTAAATCGAATAAATTTATGCTGAATAGCTTCTATGCGATGGATGTCGAGTTAATCATAGGAAGCCCAGAAGACTGCAGCATATTCGAGTATAGAGCGAACCAGCGCACAATAATATTTCGGTTTTATCTTACTATAATAACATATATTGTCTTAAAGCACAATAATAATATAGTGCTTCAAGACAATATATGTTATTGAAGTTCTTTGTAATACGAATTATGAATCCTAGCATCTTGGAAGCCTTAGAGATCGTATATCGACGTGAATCTTGAAATTAAGTTTTGAATCCAATATAACTCCTAAGTCCTTGACAGTCGATTCTCGTTTGAGAATAGTCTGGGAAATGGTATAGTCGAATACAACTACTGTGCGTTTACGTGAGAAAGAAATCAAGAAACATTTTTAAGCGTTCAGGACCATTCTTTTGAGGTCGCAAAAACTGGAGAAGATATCTAACTCTTTCCTCAATAGTCTGGCATCTTCCAGGTCTTTAATAGAATGATACAATTTAAAATCGTCGGCGAATGATGTTTTTTACATTGCAGCGCAAGGTTCAAATCATTCAGATACAGCAAAAATAAAAAGGTTCCGAGGTGACTACCTTGAGGTACCCCCGAGTTAGTAAGTAAAGGTGCGGTTTTGCAGTCACCGATTTTTACTATCATCGTACGGTTTATCAAATAAGAAGCACTAAATCCAAGTCTCCCTAGTTTAGTAATAGATTTTGGTTATTTACTTTAGCAAAAGCAGCAGAGAAGTCGGTATATATAGCGTCAACCTGCTGTCGCGCCTGTGACGACTGAATGACTTAGAAATCCAAAACGACTAATTCAAAGAGCTTAGATACAGCACACAAAGCGGAAATTCCTCTGTAGTTCAATAATTCACATTTATTGCGTTTTTTAAATACGGGGAAGATGATTGATTTTTTTCATGGTTCGGAAAAAACTCCAGAGCATAAGGACATATTAAAAAATATCACCTATGGAGCTAATAAAATTTACGAACACTTTTTGCGAACTATAGCCGGAATGCCTTCAGGCTTCATTGTATCCATTGTGACAACAGGGTGTGATCTAATAGGGGAGCGAACATTATTCGCAGCTTCAAAAATGTGATAATCAGTCAATGATTCTTCGCAAAAGACACTGCTGAATTGTTTGCAAAAAAGATCACAAATATCGGGCGTGGTTGATGCTTGTAGATTGCCAAGAGACATATGATTAGGCAGACCCACTTCTTTTCTTTGATCATTTACGTAGCTCCCAAACTTTTTAGGATGAGTTCCAAGATTGTTCTGGATGCGACGATGATACTCATAGTGGAGCGCTTTATTTAATCGTTCCGGAACAGAAGATATCCCGCGTCGCGACATCGAATACAAACGAAACAGCGTTTTCGATGGTAGGGTTCTCAATTGCGCTTTTGTCGTGTAACAATAAAACCCCGGGGATAGACAGAAATAAATTCATCTTGTGAAAAATCTGCCCGACTTTGCTAAAAGGCTCTTGTTGAATGTATTCAACAAGTTCTTCGACGGTAATATTGTTCCACTTGACTGGAGACAAATAAGAGCTATCGACATTCAAAAACCTGCGAAACCAGTCTCCGCTTAAAACTCGTTTCGGCCGACTGCCATGCTTTCCTGTATCCGAAAGTTGTTCGATAAAATGATTCTCTTTCATTTAGACAATTTGATCGAGACATATGGCTTGCTTTCAGATTTAGTTTCCGCGAAGCAGGTAGTGACTATTTGGAAAGCGAAAGCAAGGGAAAAGGAAAAAGGTAGAGCGCAGTGATCGTTGTAAAGCACGAAAATCGAGTTGAGACAAAATCTTCGATGAGCTTGCTTGCTGAATTTTCCAGCGTCGTTCCAATGAGTCGAGTCCGATCAGTCGACAGCGATCGTGGTACGGTGGAAGCTCAAGCGAGTTCTGCCAGGTAAGGTTTCGTAGAGCAAGACGAACAAATCGTTTCTGAACGCGCTCAATCCATAAGTTCCATGTAAGTTGATAAGGACTCCAAATTACGCTAGCATTTTCCAGTATTGGACGAACCAAAGAGCAATATAACGCCTTTAAACAATACGGATCTTTGAAGTACTGCCTGTTCTTGCAATAAAACCTAGTTGCCTTGTCGCTTTTGAAATTATAGATGAACGATGCAGATTGAAGGTAAGTTTGGCATCTAACAAAACACCAAGGTCATTAACATGATCAACTTTCTGGAGCGTTTGTCCATCAATTGCATAGTTGAATCGAATTGGGTTCAGTATTCGGTAAAACGTTATGACCTGGCATTTTGAAATGCTGACACCAGTTTCTACGACACCAGGCGACAAATGTATCAAGAAGTTTTTGAAACCGGATTCAGTCGTCAATAGAGCGAACTACAGGATATTATTTCAAATCATTGGCATATACTAATCTGCGGCCAACTCCGAGCATCGAAACAGCATCGTTGAAGAACAGCAAAAACAAAAGTGGACCCATATTGCAGACTTGAGGAACTCCTGATAAATTTGAGAACGGTGATGATACACAAGAGCCGACTATAATTCTCAGGGCTCTACCACATAAGTAAGAGCGTAGCCAGTCAGTAAACTTTTCTGTTGCGCCCAGCCGCAACATCTTGCACAAGAGTATTCGGTAGTCAATTCGGTCGAAAGCTGCTTTCAGATCAGTGTATACTGTATCAATTTTCACTCTATTCTCCAAACTCGCAAAACAACTGGAAGTGAAATCTAAGAGATTCGTGCTGACTGAACGACTTGTCAATGCTGATCGATAGAGATGTAATTTTTTGTACGAGAAAGTACCTCAGTGCTCACAATTATTTCAAATAGCTTAGATGCAGCTGATAAATTGGTTATGCCTCGATGATTTCGAACATATGTACGATCTCCGCTCTTGTATACAGGAAACATGAAAGAAAGCTTCCAAGTCATCGAAAAAATACCTTGCTCTAATGATTTGTTAAATAAAGTGCACAAATGATCGGCCAAAGCAGAAGCGCAATGACTGTACACCGCCGCAGGTCCGGCAGAAAACGATCGTTTCAACTTCTTCGCTGCGGCAACAATCATATCGGGAGTAACCAAAAATATGTCAATGTGCACTAAATTCTCAGGAACATCTACCGCGGTGGTCTCCGCATCGATACCGGAGGCTATTTTTTTCTGCAAACACCGAAACAAAAAATCTTGCATACAGATCACATGACTCCAAGGATGACCTGGATTCAATACCATCGAGACAAACTTTTGAAGGAATTCATGAGCATTCGAGTTTTGAGTTTACAAAAGTCCAGAAATGTTTGGGATTCCGACTAAGATCAGTTTGAACCCGCATTACATAGGATTTGTACTACCCCGCCTTTAACGTGCGGTAGTTTCACTGGAACTTTTGAACATTCGTTTTATTTCAGAGCTCTTCCAGCGACGATGTTTGCGCTGCCAAGCATTTGGAATTCGTTTTAAATTACGAAGCAAAGCAGTGCCCTAAGGAGGACTTATTGGCCGTTTTACTGAAGGCAAATTTGAACTTATCCACTGAGTTATTTTGTTACAGAAAAGGATGCCATTTCACTTGCGTTGTCGGTCTCTTGCAAAGAACTCCAGATAACGTTTTGCAAGAATTCAAGTAAAGCAGAAATATCAATGTTTCTATAATTTAATGGCCTTGATTCCAGTCGGTGTTGAACAGTCGTTCGCACCGCACGCGTACGGCTCTTGGCCCCTGGAAATTTTTTCTGGATACCTAGAGTTTCATTGATTCAAGGCTTCAGTCTTTTTCAAGGCTACCTGAATCACTAACAGTCTTTTTAAAGACTAAAAATTAGTCAGCCTTTCTCAAGGCTATACAAAGAGTGCTATTAGAGTGACTAAGTGATACAAAGAGTGATATTAGAGTGACTAAGTGAAACAAAGAGTAATATTAGAGTGACTAAGAAATTAATCAGCCTTTTTTAAGGCTAGCTATTCAAAGAACTATTATTCGAACTTCAAACCGGAAAGTCAACAAGCCTAATGCTAAAAATAATTCAATACGGAATAAATCACAATCCGTTATTGAACATTTTTCTAATAACATTCACGATCTTATATAATGTTAATGTAAAAATAAAAGACAACGGACGAATTTCCCTTCTGCTGATCCTATGCCGTCTAACAATATTTACGAGATTCTTCCTGAATCCGATTGTAGCGACATAGAAGGAAATTCATCAAAAATTCCCAAAATGGAGGCTTGTCGTTCTGGGAAGAAACTTCAATATATGCCACCAGTGACGGTGATGATTTCCGACTTCAAAGCATTCCGTACTGAACTTTCTACTTTTCTCCCGGAAGTAAAAGTCTCATTTCAAATCGGACGAAGAGGAGAATGTCGAGTCTTGGTTGATGGATTGGATGATTACGAACGTCTTATTCGATATTTGTCCGAGAAACTTCATAAATTTTATTCATATGATATAAAATCAGACAGACCCTTCAAGGCTGTCTTGAAAGGCTTATCAAATGATCAAAGTACCGATGAAATTAAGAATGAACTAAAAGAATTGCTTGGTTTTGCCCCTTCCCAAGTAATACTTATGAAAAAAAAGAGCGAATGGTACTTCTAAACCACGCTCTGGAATTTCCCATGAACTTTACCTAATACACTTCAATCGAAGTGATGTAAACAATTTGAAAACTTTATAAAAAGTACGTTACATTTCCCATATTAAAATTCATTGGGAACATTATAAACGGCATAATCGTATTGCAAACTTAACGCAATGTCGTCGTTGCCAAGGCTTCGGTCATGGAACCCAAAATTGTCATATGGATATACGGTGTTTGAATTGTGGTAAATCGCATTCAAAAGACGTTTGTCCAATGAATGAAACCACTGATAAATTTTCATGTTCAAATTGCGATGGAAATCATAAATCCAATTATTTGAAATGTCCTGTCAGGGAAAAAATTTTCAACGCTCGTTCGCTTAGACAACAAGTCAAATCAACGACCTTAAATTTACAGAACATACCTGAAAATCAAAAACCCTTACAAATGCTACGCCTAATTCTTCTAAGGCACTTATTTCTTCGAATTCAAAACAAAAAACCCTTCTTAATTCACCTAGTGGTGTGATAATGCCTTTCTCTTCTTTCATAACAGTCTCATCAAAATATGTTTCATACTTTTATTAAATAATTTTGGATACTAATTTTGACACCAAATAATTCAGATTGATTCGAGTAGTTCACAAAAGCATGCTTCAGTGTTTATGTCACACAGTCAGCATCATTTTTCCAAACTAATGCTTGACATTTCCGTTGCCTATTTGTATGAGAACAGTGCTGCTAATCTAAAAAACCCTTCTTAATCCACCTAGTGGTGTGATAATGCCTTTCTCTTCTTTCATAACAGTCTCATGAAAATATGTTTCATAATTTTATTAAATAATTTTGGATAGTAATTTTGTCACCAATTGATTCAGATTGATTCGAGTAGTTCACAAAAGCATGCTCCAGTGTTTATGTCACACAGTCAGCATAATTTTTCCAAACTAGTGCTTGACATTTGCGTTGCCTATTTGTAATCAGTTATGCTAATCTAAAAAACCCTTCTTAATCCACCTAGTGGTGTGATAATGCCTTTCTCTTCTTTCATAACAGTCTCATGAAAATATATTTCATACTTTTATTAAAAAATTTCGGATACTAATTTTGACACCAATTGATTCAGATTGATTTGAGTAGTTCACAAAAGCATGCTTCAGTGTTTTATGTCACACAGTCAGCATCATTTTTCCAAACTAGTGCTTGACATTTGCGTTGCCTATTTGTATGAGAACAGTGATGCTAATCTAAAAATCCCTTCTTAATCCACCTAGTGGTGTGATAATGCCTTTCTCTTCTCTCATAACAGTCTCATGAACATATGTTTCATACATTTATAAAATAATTTTAGACGCCAATTGATTCAGATTGATTCGAGTAGTTCACAAAAGCATGCTTCAGTGTTTATGTCACACAGTCAGCATCATTTTTCCAAACTAGTGCTTGACATTTGCGTTGCCTATTTGTATGAGAACAGTGATGCTAATCTAAAAAAAGCCTTCTTAGTCCACTTAGTGAAATTTTCATATATCTTAAAAACTCACCATAGGGGGGAGTACATGAAATTTTCGAAATCGAAAAAAAATTTTTGATGCCAAAAGGCTTAGAATTGCATGAAACGTCGAGATTTAGTGTCATCTCGAAAAAAAAATTTTTGAAAAATTCGACTTTTTGGGACTTAGAAAAAATACGAAAATACGTCCCAGAAAGTTGATTTTTGCAAAAAAATTTTTTTTTGAGATGACACTAAATTTCGATGTTTTATGCAGTTTTAAGAGTTTTGGCATGAAAAAAAATTTTCGATTTTGGAAATTTCGTGTACTCCCCCATATGGTGCTTTTTCAAGATCGAAAATTGTCAAACCTTTACCACCGGGCAGCACCCCTAAAGCATGTCCGATTTAGGTCAAATTTTGCATGAAGGCTTTTTTCGAGGTGCTTAAACTTTTGAGCACTAGAACTTAACGAAAATAGAGGTGATCCCAAAATTTTGGCACCCTTATATATATAAGAGCGGTAAAAATCAACGTGTTTTGTCGGTTACGTCACTTATACAATCATATATCTGGAACCAAAAGTCACAACCATTTGATCTTCGAACATGATCAGTGGCCCGACAGTAGCTTTCAAACGAGCCCAAGTTTGTTAAAATCGGATCAGCCATCTCTGAGAAAATTGAGCGCGTTCAAATACAACGCTTTTTGTCGATTACGTCACTTATACAATCATATCTCCGGAACCAAAAGTCACAGCCATTTGATCTTCGAACTTGATCAATGGTCCGATAGTAGCTTTCAAACGAGCCCAAGTTTGTTAAAATCGATTCAGCCATCTCTGAGAAAATTGAGCGCGTTCAAATACAACGCTTTTTGTCGATTACGTCACTTATACAATCATATCTCCGGAACCAAAAGTCACAGCCATTTGATCTTCGAACTTGATCAATGGCCCGACAGAAGCTTTCAAACGAGCCCAAGTTTGTTAAAATCGGTTCAGCCATCTCTGAGAAAATTGAGCGCGTTCAAATATCTTCGAAAAGTGCACACACATACACACACATACATACTAGAGATGGTCGGGTATCGGGTATTTTACCCGAAACCCGACCCGTACCCGTACCCGACGGGTTTTTGATCGGGTACGGGTAAAAATTTTTATTTTCAATCGGGTACGGGTCGGGTACGGGTAAAAAAAATTTACTGCTTACTCGGGTACGGGTCGGGTCGGGTAAAAAAATTTACTACTCACTCGGGTACGGGTCGGGTACGGGTAAATTTTTTTTCTGATCGATTAACCGACCATTTGTACTTTACATAAATATGTTTACACGTTGACGAGAATTTTTTTTTGCAAAACAGTTGTTCCGAAAAATAAACAATTTGATTCAAGGGGTTTTGACATTCGCACCTAGAACTAGACCTGAAAACTGGCATCTTTTTCCAGAAAAAAACATTTCTTTTCTTCATTTAAAAAAAACGATCAATCATAGTTACGTGAAAAGTTATGTGAATATTTTCCACCCTACTTTTTTATAACATATTTAATAAGACACACTGCCTTAGCTCTAAGATGTTGCGGCCAGACCCTACTTTTCACGTAGGTTTTAATGGACTGCCATTTTAAAGCTGTTTAATGCACAATCCAGTAAAAATTATTTGATTAATATATAAAATGTAGTGTAGTACTCATATCACATTCAGATAACAGAAAACTGTTATTTTAAATATTGGTTGGAGATTTTCAAAATTTACATATAAATCATTAGGATTCTACCCATAAAAACATGAACATTTATTTCAGAAAATCTGCATAGAAGTTCTTCTTATTCTTCACTTCTGGGTGGTGTCACCTCACTTGAAATGACACCGATTGATGGCACAGCAAGTTGAGCTATATTGCCAGTTCGATGTTCAACATTTCATAAGGGCACATAAACCAATGAGAGTTTCTCTTTGTTTACTTTCTCTTTTGTGAATATCTCTTTAATTTTCACGTGTACCTACAAAGTATTCGTGTAGAATGAAAGATAATATCTCCATGTTTCCAACATTACCAAATATGTAACGAACGTTTGTATAATAACGCAGATATAGTCGAAAGAGAAAGTAAACAAAGAAAATCTGTCAATTGTTTTTAGGCCCTTTTGAAATGTTGACGTCGAGTTAGTTTACGTTTCTTTTCACTAAAAATCTCGATGCGTGACAGTCGCAAAAGTACGGGTGAAAATCTTTTCACGCGAAATGCTCAAATTATCACCATGTTCACTCGTTGAGGGTTCCAAAGGAGGTGGAACAGAAGTTCAATGGCTGTAAAAACCACCAGCTCCCGTTAACATCGTTGGTGTGGGTTTGTGAGGCTTACAAAACGGGCATATTTGACAGATTAATTTAAATCAAAATCATAATTCATTTTGCTTTGTAGTAAAAAAAATGTAACCAAAAAAAATTTCTCACAAATGTTCAAACTACTTACACTTGAAGGACTCACAGTTCACCATTTTCAAAATTGAATTTTTCACACCGGGAATACACGTGAATTATTTGATGTTTGGTCAATTCACGTAAACGAACCGATGATACTCTATTAATTTTAGGGGATGTTCGTGATTTTTCAAGTGATTCTAATGTGAATTTTTATTTGTGTGTCAAGATAATGAGCACGTTTACTTGTGGTTCTAAAGAATTGGATCAAAAGTCGCACTGTTTCGTAAAAACCATACCTACCCAAAATTGAATACAACGGGTATTACGACATTTTGGATAAATATGCTTCTCGAAAAATTTGAGTAGATATAACTCCCTTTTGTTGACATTTGTAAATGAGTATAAAGTACCAAAGACATTGGAAATCTATTCATGCTTCACAGTGTATTTATATGTTTAAATGTAAACAAGCATTTTAATGTATTTTACTTACAAACTAGAGCCTGATACGCTCTATCTAGCTCGCTATCTAAAACACTTTATTTTTTCCATCCTGAATTTTGTTAAACTTTTTACTACTCATTCGGGTCGGGTACGGGTACAGGTAATTTTTAATCGGGTACGGGTCGGGTAAGGGTAAATTTTTTTATTTTTTATCGGGTACGGGTCGGGTACGGGTAATTTTTTTTATTATTGATCGGGTACGGGTCGGGTACGGGTAATTTTTTAAATTTTTAATCGGGTACGGGTCGGGTACGGGTATTTTTTTTTGCTGATCACTCGGGTACGGGTCGGGTTCGGGTATAAGAATTTCTATACCCGACCATCTCTAATACATACACACACACAGACATTTTCCGATCTCGACGAACTGAGTCGAATGGTATATAACACTATGGGTCTCCGAGGTTCCGTTCGAAAGTCGGTTTTTCCAGCAATTCTAATACCTTTCTATAGAGAAAGGCAAAAAGCCTTCTTAGTCCACTTAGTGAAATTTTCATATATCTTAAAAACTCACCATAGGGGGAAGTACATGAAATTTTCGAAATCGAAAAAAAATTTTTGATGCCAAAAGGCTTAGAATTGCATGAAACGTCGAGATTTAGTGTCATCTCGAAAAAAAATTTTGTTGAAAAATTCGACTTTTTGGGACTTGGAAAAAAAGTCCCAGAAAGTTGATTTTTGCAAAAAAATTTTTTTTTGAGATGACACTAAATTTCGATGTTTTATGCAGTTTTAAGAGTTTTGGCATCAAAAAAAATTTTCGATTTTGGAAATTTCGTGTACTCCCCCATTAGGTGCTTTTTCAAGATCGAAAATTGTCAAACCTTTACCACCGGGCAGCACCCCTTACGCATGTCCGATTTAGCTCAAATTTTGCATGAAGGCTTTTTTCGAGGTGCTTAAACTTTAGAGCACTAGAGCTTAACGGAAATAGAGGTGATCCCAAAATTTTGGCACCCTTATATGTATATATATATATATATATATATATATATATATATATATATATATATATATATATATATATATATATATATATATATATATATATATATATATATATATATATATATATATATATATATATATATATATATATATATATATATATATATATATATATATATATATATATATATATATATATATATATATATATATATATATATATATATATATATATATATATATATATATATATATATATATATATATATATATATATAAAGCGGTAAAAATCAACGTGTTTTGTCGGTTACGTCACTTACACAATCATATCTCCGGAAACAAAAGTTACAGCCATTTGGTCTTCGAACTTGATCAATGGCCCGACAGTAGCTTTCAAACGAGCCCAAGTTTGTTAAAATCGGTTCAGTTATCTCTGAGAAAATTGAGCGCGTTCAAATACAACGCTTTTTGTCGGTTACGTCACTTATACAATCATATCTCCGGAACCAAAGTCACAGCCATTTGATCTTCGAACTTGATCAATGGCCCGATAGTACCTTTCAAACGAGCCCAAGTTTGTTAAAATCGGTTCAGCCATCTCTGAGAAAATTGAGCGCGTTCAAATTCAACGCTTTTTGTCGGTTACGTCACTTATACAATCATATCTCCGAAACCAAAAGTCACAGCCATTTCATCTTCGAACTTGATCAATGGCCCGACAGTAGCTTTCAAACGAGCTCAAGTTAGTTAAAATCGGTTCAGCCATCTCTGAGAAAATTGAGCGCGTTCAAATATCTTCTAAAAGTGCGCACACACCCATACACACACAGACATTTTTCGATCTCGTCGAACTGAGTCGAATGGTATATAACACTATGGGTCTCCGAGGCTCCGTTCGAGAGTCGGTTTTTCCAGCAATTCTAATACCTTTCTATAGAGAAAGGCAAAAAGCCTTCTTAGTCCACTTAGTGGAATTTTCATATGTCTTGAAAAATCACCATAGGGGGGAGTACATGAAATTTTCGAATCGAAAAAAAATTTTTAATGCCAAAAGGCTTAGAATTGCAGGAAACGTCGAGATTTAGTGTCATCTGGAAAAAAAAAGTCCCAGAAAGCTGATTTTTTCAAAAAAAAATTTTTTTTTGATGACACTAAATTTCGATGTTTTATGCAGTTTTAAGAGTTTTGGCATAAAAAAAAATTTCGATTTTGGAAATTTCATGTACTCTCCCCTATGGTGCTTTTTCAAGATCGAAAATTGTCAAACCTTTACCACCAGGCAGCACCCCTTACGCATGTTCGATTTAACTCAAATTTTGCATGAAAGCTTTTTTAGAGGTGCTTAAACTTTTGAGCACTAGAGCTTAACGAAAATAGAGGTGATCCCAAGATTTTGGCCCCCTTATATACATAAAAGCGGTAAAAATCAACGTGTTTTGTCGGTTACGTCACATATACCTTTATATATCTAAGCCTAAGTTCGTTAAAATCGGTTCATCCATCTCTGAGAAAATTGAGCGCGTTCAAATACAACGCTTTTTGTCGGTTACGTCACTTATACAATCATATCTCTGGAACCAAAACTCACAGCCATTTGATCTTCAAACTTGATCAATGGCCCCACAGTAGCTTTCAAACTAGCCCAAGTTTGTTAAAATCGGATAAGCCATCTCTGAGAAAATTGAGCGCGTTCAAATACAACACTTTTTGTCGGTTACGTCACTTATACAATCATATCTCCGGAACCAAAAGTCACAGCCATTTGATCTTTGAACTTGATCAATGGCCCGACAGTATCTTTCAAACGAGCCCCAGTTTGTTCAAATCGGTTTAGCCATCTCTGAGAAAATTGAGCGCGTTCAAATATCTTCGAACAGTGCATACGCGTACACACACAGAGACATTTTCCGATTTCGTCGAACTGAGTCGAATGGTATATAACACTATGGGTCTCCAAGGCTCCGTTCGAAAGTCGTTTTTCCAGCAATTCTAATACCTTTCTATAGAGAAAGGCAAAACAGGTACGCCTGCCAATTCCTCTTCTAATGAAAACAATTTATTGACAGGTAGATCGACATCGTCATCATCTTCTTTTAATTTCAGTTATACTAGTATAACAGGTAGAAATCTACCACTTAATTCTTTTAATGTAAATAATTAAATCACAGGACCGCCTTGCAGTTCATCTTCTAACGAAAACAATTTATTAAAAGGTAGATCGGCCATATAATCTTGTTCTAATGGCAGTCTACCTACAAATATTCCTTCAATGCCATTCGCTTCTTTAAATGAAGTTGATTCAGGCGATATAACTGAAAATAAAATGATCTACCTACAAGATCAACTTTTTCAAATGATCATCCGAATGAATTCGACTTCATCACTTTTTGAAGCATTTCAAATCGGATGGCAATTTGCAAATAATATTATAATGAATTTAAAATTTAACAGTGATGTTAAATAACTATTTGAATATTTTAAATTGGAATGCTCGATCTTTGAAATCGAGTGAAGATGAATTTTATAATTTTCTCAAAGTTCACAATATCCATATTGCCATTGTGACAGAAACTTTTCTTAAACCAAATGTCAAATTGAAAAGTAATCCACATTATGTGGTTCATCGATTTGACAGGTTTACAGGAATGGGTGGTGGAGTTGCCATTTTTGTCCAACGACAAATCAAACATCGAATTTTATCTTCTTTCAATACTAAAGTTATTGAAAGCTTTGAATCGAATTTGAAACCATTCATGGAATTCATCGCTGGAGCGTATTTGCCATTCCAATGCACCGGCGAACAATTAAATTTCATTAAAGGCGATTTGCAAAAACTTAAAAGATATCGACCGAAATTTTTCGTAATAGGGGACTTAAATGCTAAGCATGTCCAGTGGAATTGTAGGCAAAATAGCAGTAATGGTAAAATAGTTCATAATCAACTCTCAGCTGATTACTTCACAGTTCTTCATCCCACTAATCCGACTTGTTTCTCTTCCGTGAAAAACCCGTCTACAAATGATCTGGTTCTAACAGATCAAAGTCACATTTGTAGTGAACCGATTACACATACTGATTTTGACTCAGATCATCTTCCTGTAATATTCAGACTTTCCAACGAAGCTATAATTAATCCAATTAGTTCTATATTCAACTATCATAGAGCTACTTGGTTGGATTACAGATCTCACATTGAAAATCATGTGGATCATGAAACTATTTTAGAAAATTCTGCGGACATCGACACAGCAATTGAAAATTTGAATCATTAAATTATCGAAGCTAGAAATCTTTCAGTTCCCAAAGCTCAAACTAAATTAAATTCTCCTATCATCGATGACAATCTTCAACTGCTCATTCGGTTGAAGAATGTTCGTCGACGACAATATCAACGTTCTCGTGATCCTGCTATGAAAAACATAGTTAAGCATTTACAAAAAGAAATTAAACATAGATTTACTCTTTTGCGAAATGAAAATTTCGCTAAAGAAGTTGAACAAATTAAACCATATTCTAAACCCTTCTGGAAACTTTCTAAGGTTCTTAAGAAACCTCATAAACCAATTCCTGCTCTTAAGGAAGGAAATCAAATACTTCTTACAAATGGCGAAAAAGCTCAAAAACTTGCTCAGCAGTTCGAGAGCGTCCACAATTTTAATTTGAACGTTGTGAGTCCTATTGAAAATGAAGTCTCACTGAAATATGATCATATTTCAACCCAAGTGTTATTACAAGATGACATTATTGAGACGAATTTTGATGAAATTAAATCAATTATTAGGAAACTTAAAAACATGAAGGCTCCTGGTAATGATGGAATTTTTAATATTCTTATTAAAAATCTTCCCGATGTTGCCTTGAGACTCCTGGTTAAAATTTTCATCAAGTGTTTTTCATTAGCTTACTTCCCAAACAGATGGAAAAACGCTAAAGTAATTCCTATCCTCAAACCTGATAAAAACCCAGCAGAAACATCAAGTTATCGACCAATTAGCTTACTTTCTTCTATCAGTAAACTTTTTGAAAAAATTATCTTGTTGAGAATGATGTCTCATATAAATGAGAATTCAATTTTTTTACCAGAGCAGTTTGGATTTCGTCATGAACATTCAACTGTCAGAGTAGTGAACATGATAAAAGCAAATAAATCTTCTGGGTTATCCACTGGAGTTGCTCTTCTAGACATAGAAAAAGCATTCGACAGTGTTTGGCACAAAGGTTTAATAGCAAAAATGTCTGATTTCCAGTTTAAATAGGAAACTGATCAAAATGATTCAAAATTATTTAACTGATCGTACTCATCAGGTTAGCTATCAGAATTGTAAATCTGAATTGCTACCCGTACAAGCTGGTGTTCTGCAGGGTTCGAGCGTAGCGTCCAATCTTGTATAATATTTTCACTTTTGATCTTCCAAATCTACCCGTTGGTTGTCAGAAATCGCTATTCTGTGACGACACAAGTCTGTTAGTCACAGGTAGAAATCTAAGAGTGATCTGCAGTCGCCTACAAAGAAGTTTAAAAATTTTCAGTGATTATCTGTCAAAATGGAAAATTAAACCAAATGCAGCAAAAACGCAATTAATTATCTTTCCTCATAAGCCAAGAGCTTCTTTTCTTAAACCAAACAATAATCACATTCTCAAATTGAATGGCTTGGAATTGACATGGTCTGATCAAGCTAAATATTTAGGTTTAACGTATGACAAAAAAACTCACTTTTAAGGATCACTTTGAAGGAATCCAGGCAAAGTGTAATAATTATATTAAATGTTTATATTCTCTTATAAACAGAAATTCTAAGCTCTGTCTAAGAAACAAGTTCTTAATTTATAAACAAATTTTCAGACCAGCCATGCTTTATGCAATACCAATTTGGTCGAGTTGTTGTTCCACCAGAAAGAAAACGCTTCAAAGGATTCAGAATAAAATTCTGAAAATGATTCTGAAGCGTCCTCCCTGGTTTAGTTCCTTTTCCCCATTACACAATACAAGTAGGTTTAGAATTTTCCCTACACAAAAATCTCTGAATTGCGGAAGCAAATGATGTCTTCATGGTAATAACCAAACTACTGGATCCTCATTCATTTCAAGATTGGCTCGCACCATAGCAGCAATCTCATCATTTGTGACGTCTGGGCGTATACGAGACAAATATAGCCAAAATTTGTCGGGTTGCTGTTCAACACCTGGAACACAAACAACGATGTTTGGAACACAAAAAACGAAGCTTTTAACTATGCAGAAGGTAAATCACAGCAAGCAAACGGTTCGTCGATTGTTTATTGTCAAACTGCAACGATTGCAGCAGCCCTAATTTTTCCATAAAAATCTTTATCTTAGCTAGTACAGGCAGTAGACCAGTTGAGTCATTGTAATGCCCACGGCTGGCTATTTCAACATATTGCATCAGCCAGAAGAAACCGATCGAATTAATTGATTATGTACATAAGCGACGCGATCGCAGTGAATTCACGTAGGCAGTTATAGGTGGTAGTTAGTCTACCAGATATATATATATATATATATATATATATATATATATATATATATATATATATATATATATATATATATATATATATATATATATATATATATATATATATATATATATATATATATATATATATATATATATATATATATATATATATATATATATGTATATATATATATATATATATATATATATATATATATATATATATATATATATATATATATATATATATATATATATATATATATATATATATATATATATATATATATATATATATATATATATATATATATATATATATATATATATATATATATATATATATATATAAGTATAGGTTCTTGTTAGTTACATAGGTTGGAGTATAAAAGGGTCGGTTTTTGGTTTAAACGAGGCTTTTTTCTTAATTTTACTGTAGAGTAATGCTCCTTGGGCGACCGGGTAACACCGTAATCAAACTTGGACGCCATTACTCAGGCCAAAAGCAGTAGTTAAGAAAAATAAAGTGTAATTTGTCAGTTCAATTTTGAAAAGAAAAATAATATTTAAAGTTCGTTGAGTTGAAAGAAATTAGTGCATTGTATTTAAAAAGGAATAGAAATAAAGTGTAATTTGTCAGTTCAACTTAGAAAAGAAAATTAATATTTAAAGTTCGTTGAGTTGAAAGAAGTTAATGCATTGTATTTAAAAACGGAATAAAAAAATAAAGTGTAATTTGTCAGTTCGACTTAGAAAAGAAAAATAATATTTAAAGTTCGTTGAGTTGAAAGAAATACCCCTCTCGCCGCTCGGGCAACGCAGATGACAGTAAGAAGAACAGCCGCAGGCACGACACAAATGAACGTGAATTACTACTTGACTAGCCCTTGGCGGTTCAGAATAACACCTCACTTCGATCCATGCAGCATACAGCCATTCACTGATATAAACTTTATTGATTAACCAACGCGGAAACGGCCTGAAACGGCAAAAATGCGGTATGTAAAAAACACAATAAACTTAACTGTGGGGCGTCTTTTCAAATTTTACCCTGTATAAGAATGGACAGACCTTTTTCGCGAATAAAAGATGTGCTTAACCCAACAACATAATTTTTTCTACAAGTTATCGGAAATATGATCAGGAATTTGTGCATACTTCATTTTATTAGTATTCATGACGTCCAGTTCTGTATCTGACATAACACACCCGTACTCTTTTGTATAATCTATCGTCCGGGAAAAACATGTGTTTCGCGCATTGGAATATGTCAACAAAACGATTTTTACGTAAACAACATTGATGAATGTATCAATACATCTTGCACACTAAGACAACTTGCCGACGATAGCGTTGTGTCTAGTACAGGGTCCGCCATGTAACATTTTTAAACATGCAATAAAACACAAACGGTTCATTCGATTTCAAAATTTATTTTTTCATATTAAAGTACAATCCTTCCGGTTAATTGTGGAACATAATTTCATTCAAATGGCTGCCTTTGCTGGCCTTTCAGTACCCATACGGTCGGTCCAGTTTTTTAGTACATTTTCGATTGCATGCAGCTTTATTTCAGCTATGACGGCACGAATGTTGTCCTTCAAGGCTTGAATTGTCTCTGGCTTGTCCACATAACACTTATCTTTGACAGCCCCCCAAAGATAATAGTCTAACGGCGTCAAATCACAGCTCCGAGGCGACCAAACGACATCCGAATTTCGCCGTCTTGTTGGAACCAAACGGTGTCCAAGTCTTCCTCTTCAAGTAACGAGAAGAACCAATCGCTAATCATGGCGCGGTAGCGCTCGTCATTGACCTCATTTGCCTCATTTCGAAGAAAAATGGCCCAATGATGACGCCAGACCAAAATCCGCACCAAACCGTCACTCTCTGAGGATGCATCGGCTTCTCCATGATAACGTGCGGGTTTTCCGTCCCCCAGATGCGACAATTTTGCTTATTAACATACCCGTTGAGATGAAAATGTGCCTCATCCGAGAAGATGATTTTTTGGCAAAAATCGGCGACTTCTTCAAGCTAATTTTCAAAGTAAAACTGCACTATTTTCACGCGTTTCTCGAACGTATACACAACCATTTTCGTTCAGCGGAAAGATAAAACTGTCCAATCAGAAGTGACATTAAGGTTACCAATGTCGAAATAACCGCTAGTTAAAAAAAAATTAAATGGCGGACTGTGTATAGGACCCAAAGCTGCCGATCTCCAAGAACCATTACAAGATATCCTCAACAACTTATCCACATTGTCTCTTCAAATGGGTTTTGAGGTCTCCACGGAGAAAACTGAGCTGGTTGTATTTTCTAGGAAGTGAGAACCAGCATAATTACAGCTTCAACTAAGGGGTGAAACCATAATCTACACATTTAAATATCTCGGGGTCTGGTTCGACTCCAAAGGCACCTGAGGATGTCACATTAGGTATCTCTTAAAACTGCTTTCCTTAGACCGATCAAAACACTGTTTATTTGATGTCAAATAGACTCGAGACTTACGCAATTGAATTCGATACACAAATTGCAAATATAGCTGAATGGTACATTTTAGGTACTAATTTATTTAGAGACCAGCTTTAAACGACACTGTCACGCTTCACGTGTAGTATTTATTTTGTTGTTAACTTATTCTCTCATCTATCGTCTTTCCGCGACAGTGTCAGGCTAAGTCGGTGGGTTCACTCGCTATTACATACCCCCTCCCGTGAAGCATTTTTATGCTCTAAATCGGCTTCACTATAAGATTTGACGTCGAGTAACGCCAACTTAACTACTGGTCGTCTGATGATTCCACTTGCTGTTTTGACCCATGCCTGCCGGACATGTCCATCTGGGCTTGGAACTGTTTGCTCAACTTTTCCCCGCAACCATTGATTCCGGATTGTTCCATCGACCACCAACACTAGATCTCCCACACCGATCTCCTTGACTTCTTCGAACCATTTTGATCGCCTTGAAATCACGGGAACATATTCCTTTAACCATTTCCTCCAGAATTCATCCACAAGATGCTTCGCAAGTTTCCAGCTACTTCTCAAAGTACTTCGCTCTTGTGTTGGTTGTACTGGAAGTTGTTTTACTCCGTTGGAACTGCCCAATAAAAAGTGGTTAGGCGTTAATGATTCCTTGTCAGCTGATTCAAGCGGTATATATGTGAGAGGTCTGGAATTGATCATTGCTTCTGCTTCTAGAATAATAGCTTCTAGTGTTCCGTCATCTCGTCTACGATGCGATTCCAGCAAACCACTTATTGCTACTTAAACTGATTTGACCAAACGCTCCCAAGTCCCTCCCATGTGGGGCGCTGCGGGGGGGGTTAAAATTCCATTTGGTATTCGCGTTTGTGAGTATTGACGCCATGGTGGTATTACGCTCTTCGATTTCCTTTTTAATTGTCTATCCGCTCCCTGAAAGTTAGTCCCGTTGTCACTAAATATTTTAATAGAAAACGCTTTACGTATGCTTGTGTACGAATAAGTTTCTCCCATTTGCTGAATCGATGGACCTCAATGAGTGTAATTTCAATGGAACGATGTGTAAGGCAAACTTTTGTATCCTGTAGTGTATTATCTAGACCTTCTGGCAGCAAAGGCCATGCGGATTCGGGTTGCAGTAAAACTTCAGGACTACGAAACCATCGGCTATCCGGGTAAATTTTTGGACCGGTGCCCCATTTGGTTCCATAATCTGCGACGTTAGAGTTACTCGGAAGCCATCGCCACTCAGTAAGCTTACCTGTAGACAAAATTTCGCTTACGCGGAAACCAACAAAAGGAGGATATTTGCGCTGTTTACAGTGTATTCATGAGAGCACTGTTTTGGAGTCCGCCGTTAAATAATCACGAACTAGTTCATCGAGATCCTCATCTAGCTTTTTATTTAGAGCAACGTGAAAACCGCTTATTACATGCTCCGTTCCGTTCAGTGAATTGCCATACATACTCCAACCAAGACGACATTTAGCGGCTATCGGGTCATGCCACCCTTATTCTCGAACTTTCAACGGAATAGTGAGTTTCAGGTTGTCGAGACCGATCAGCACCTTGGGTTCCACTTTCTCGTACTCGTTCAGTGGAGACTGCGGTGTTCACCGCCGCTGGGTGTAATAAAATGGCGAAGCCTACAACCTTCAATTCAACACCCCATCCACGTCTTACAGGGCCATTTACCGTGGTAATTAAGGCACACTCTGCTAAACCAATTTTAGTGTCTTGCCTTGCATCTTTCGTCCAACGTTAATGATTTGAATTCAAAACAGTCAGCCACCCGATGACCTTCCGTTTCGCCTACATAACAACTTTTGTGTGCGATCGTTCTGACATATTTCTGCGATTATTTTCCAGGAAGCCCAAATTGTTTTCAGCCTCGGAATGCGTTTGAAAAAAGGCTTGTTTCTTTGGTCGTGGTTTGCTGTTTTCCTTCACTGGGGGGTCGTCTGCAACCTCATACGCAAGCTCCACTATTGCTGACATAAATGAACCAAAGGTTTTCAAGTTGGGTTCTGTAATCGTTCCTTTGTATGCTGACCACTTCAACCTATGGTCAACTGACAACTTCAGTTCGCTTATAACAAAACCGTTTACGTTCGATATAACAAAACCGTTTACGTTCGGGACGGAAGAATCCAAGTACAGTATTGTGTAGTGAACAATAGAACGACCTCGAAATGAATGAACCAAACGAACAAAAGCTACCGCCGACACGAAAGAATACAATTGTTGTTTACTTCAGGCAGTGCAAAATTCGACCTTCGATACGAGAACTTAAAGGTTTGCTTAAGGAGCAAATACATCTTGACATTAAACGTGTGCATTTACTTCGATGACATTAGACGAATAATGGTGTTTACATCCAGTTTTATAAGGAGTTGGATGCAATTCAATTCGCAAAAACAATAACAATGTGCACTAGGTGCAGCACGAGAACATTAAGTACACCATTTCTGTATATATGGAAGATAGTGCTATAGAAGTGCGTGTGCATGATCTTCCCTCAAGCGTCACCTATCCTTATATTCGCAAAACTATGTCCCAATACGGAGAGATTCTCTCTATCGAAAAAGAAAAGTGGAAAAACTTTTCCCCGATATTCTAAATTGCGTACGTTTGTTACGCATACACTTGAAGAGGCCTATGCCTTCTTATGTGATTTTCGGTCAAGATACAAGAATTTCGTGCAGATCACCTGTTACCTATGACAATCAGATGGCCACATGGCAATATTGCCAAAGAGCTGTTCACTATGGTAAGCCATGTGATAAACAGGACAAGGAGACAACTACACCAAAGGACTACGGTGCTTCCTTCACACCAACCCCAAGCAACCCCAGTACACCTGTGGCAGCCACCAACAACAATGAAGCATCCCCTTCAACGAAACCATCAGTATCCCCTATAAAACAAAGTACACCAGCTGCAATTAACAACTTACCCTCCAACCAACCAGCAACTGCAACCAATGTACAACAAGGCGCATCTACAGCAACTCTCAACGAGCCCAAGACAACGATCAACAAGGAAAACGAAAATAAAACGGAAATCACACACAACACCGACGATGAAGCAATGGATGATGAGATAAGCCGCGGACGAAGTGACCCCCGATCCTCGTTGGATGGAAATGGAAACTCATCTCACCCTAGAAAAAGGGTGACAACGAGATCCAATAGCAACAAAAGCCAATCGACCACGTAAAGCTTTTACGCAAAAAAGGCCAGAATAAAAATTTTATTACAAAAAAGAAACTGACAACTTAGCCACCATATCGTGACGAAGTGTGGGATTAGATAAGTGCGCACTCATCTTAGTATTTTTTATGTGTTCCACTAAGTTGTCCACTGCATTTCTGAACTCAAAAACACTCTCCATGTTATTCATTTCTGGTGATGGCATCAATCGTATCTTTTCTATTAATGTACGAATCAGCGTTTCTGAACGTCCGCATCTCATCTGTAAAGTTTTAATTACATGTCGTACACTATCAGGAGAAATCCCATTTCATCGTCACAAAGAGCTATAAGCGCTGAACCTGCTGCCAGGTAAAGGCAGTTAGGAATGTCCGATACCGAGTCGATACTTTGAGGTATCGATACTTTTGTCGTGAATACGACTTACTTTACTATGGGGCGCCTTTTCAAAATTTACCCTCTGAGAGAGTGATTAGTTTTTGGTCGTGAATATTTCCTGTTGTGTCTAATGAATCAACATAATTCTTGCTACATGCCATGGGAAATATGATCACAATTTTATGATAAATTTTCAGTTGTGTGACATAATCTCAAATAGTTCAAAATCAAACTTTTCTGAAATGTTTCGTATAAACGAGTATCAAAAAGGATAATTCATAAGGCGCGTTTGCCTTTCTCGTATTTTGAAAGCTCATAGCTCAGTGATCTGTGGAAGGATTTATATAATCTAACTACCAATAGAATCGAAAATTTTCAACTTGAACGTGTATTGCAACAACAATGAAGTTTTTCAATAGTACACTATTGAAAAACCTGTTTGATTTAACCCATGACAGCACCAGCCAATCAGAACGCGAGATATCTGCATCTATACAAGAGTATCCATATAAAAGTTGAGTGGTTCAGTTTTCCTACCATTTGCTGAGCAACTGTTCCCGAAACAAGACACACACGAGTGCAACATCGAGGACCTGTCGCCTCACTGTTTCTGGTTCTGCGAACAGGAAAAGGAATTTTGGCAAAGGAGCTGTCCGTACACCGCTGCCAGTTGCAGGTATAAAATGAAATGTGATGTGAGAAATAGCGTCATTTAGATTTAAGCAGCTCCTCTGAATGTACGAGACACCGTCAGCCCGATGGCACCGAAAACCGGTAGAAAGGCAGCCAAAAAGTCCAGCAAGGCCCATTCAAAGCACTTTTCAGTGCTAAAGGAAATCCTAAAGAACTAGCTGAATTTTGTCGCTTTCCTACCATTTTCTGAGCAACTGTTGCCGAAACAAAACACACACGAGAACCATCTCAGATCTAAATGAAGATCTTGTTGATTGTGACAATTCAAGGCACATTTTAGTGCCACAGATAATCATTAAGAGTTAATTAAACTTTCAATATTTCCTACCAAAAGTTTCATTAAGATGGAAGTTAAAATAATTTGCACCGTCAGTTCGGTTTCACATCGCATCCAAGTCAGTCGATGAACCAAAACCGCTTACGTTCGGGACAGAAGAAACCAAGTACAGTATTGTGTAGTGAACAATAGAACGATCTCGAAATGAGTGAACCAAACGAACAAAAGCTACCACCGGTACGAAAGTATACAATTATTGTTGACTTCAGACAGTGCAAAATTCAACCTTCGATACGAAAACTTGAAGGTTTGCTTAAGGAGCAAATGCATCTAGACATTAAACGTGTGCATTTACTTCAATGCAATAAGACCAATAATGTTGTTTATATCCAGTTCTATAAAGAGTTGGATGCAATTCAATTCGCTAAAGACAATAATAATGTGCACTATGTGGAGCATGAAAATATCAAGTAAAACATTTCAGTATATGTGGAAGATAGTGCTATAGAAGTGCGTGTGCATGATCTTCCCTCAAGCGTCATCGATCCTTATATTCGCAAAACCATGTCCCAATACGGAGAGATTCTCTCTATCGAAAACGAAAAGTGGAAAAACTTTTTCCCCGGTATTCTAAATGGCGTACTTTTGTTACGCATGCGCTTGTGGAGGCCTATACCTTCTTATGTAACTTTCGGTCAGGATACAAGAATCCCGTGCAAATCACTTGTTACCTATGACAATCAGATGACCACATGTCAATATTGCCAAAAAGCTGTTCACTACGGTAAGTCATGTGATAAATTCCACAAGGAGACAACCACACCAAAGGACAACGGTGCTTCCTTCACACCAATCCCAAGCAACCCCAGTACACCTGCGACAGTCACCAACTACAGTGAAGTATCCCCTTCAAAGAAACCATCCAACGTATCCCCTATAGAACAAAGTACACCAACTGTAGTTAACAGCTTATCATCAAACAATCCAGCAACTGCAAACAATGTTCAACAAGGCGCATCAACGGCAACTTGCAACGAAATCAACAACAATACCACACTCAAAATAATAATCATGTTATAGTTACGTGAAAAGTTATGTGAATATTTTCCACCCTACTTTTCACGTAAGTTTCAATGGACTGGCATTTAAAATCTGTTTAATGCATAATCCAGTAAGAGTTACGTGTTTCATATGTAAAATATAATGTACTGTTCATATCACATTTACCAATCAGTTCATATCAAATTAAGATACCAGGGAATTAATATTTAATATTGGTTGAAGTCAAAAGGGAGATATTTCAGATTTTTATATAAATCTATGAAATGAAAAATACTATGAAAAATAAAACATTTATTTCAGAAAATTAGCATGGAATTGCAATGGCTGAAAATAAAAAGCAACTGATTACGTTGTGGGATCTCGAATCGACAAGCCGCCAGAAATCGTTTTTGTTGTCACTGCCATCCAACTGAAATCGAAGTCTCGATCCGAGAAATCCCACAATTACATGAATCCAGTGTCTCTAGCTTCCTACCGATTTTGAACCCGTGTTTCGGTGGACCAACGGCTTGTTTGAAGTATTCGGCAGGAGCGGGCACACTTCCAGGCTCACGCAGGCACTGGGTCAAGTCGAACAAATTGAAACTTGTATACTGGGAATGGTCCGGTCGATGTAGTAAAAAATTGTACTTAAATAACATTTCTCGCAAATATTTACACTACTTACACTTTGAGGTGCACTGTTCGCCATTTTCAAAATCGAGTTTTTCACACCGGAAATTCACGTAGATTGTTTGACGTTTGGTCAATTCACGTAAACCTTATGTGATGACTCTATGCATTTTAGGTGGTGTTCGTATAACATTCATTTTCGTCACGTAAAATATTCAATTTGACATTTGAAACCATTGTACGTGATTTTTCAAGTAAATCGAACGTGAATTTTTATTTGAGTGCACGGCAATGGATGACGAGACGAACCACGAACAAACTGCCCCTCAATCCTCACAGTAGGAAAATGGAAGCTCCTCTCCCCCTAGAAAAAGGGTGACAACGAGATCCAGTACAACAAAAAATTATCTAAAAACTCAGCTAAATCGGCCACGTAAAGCTTGTACGCAAACAGGCCTGAATAAAATATCTTTTGAATAAAAAAAAATTGCACCGTCACTGATGATGTCCCCCAGTGATGATGTTGAACACATCTTTATACTAGTATGGGGTCGTGTGAAAATATGACATGCGAAACAGGGTTGCCATATATACAGATTAATCTTTATTATAATTATAATTATTATTATCATTATAATTATTATTATCATTATGATTATCATTATCATTATAATTATTAAAATTACTCTTGCATACCGAAGATCGTCGATTGCTATTGTCTCCGACTGAAATTTCGAGAAGAATCAGATATCTTCGAACTTCATAGCTTCAATAAAAATAAACTACCAATTTGTCGTACCTAGCCTTCTACATTAGCTAATTTAAAAGGAATTGTTTCAACTTTGGAATATATAGTTGTAGAATAGTAGCTGTATAATGTAACTAATCTGTACTTTAATGTAGATACATCGCTTCAAACTCTATTAGTGAAAAAGGGGAAAGCTTGCACAATTCATACAATCAATCAACTAACAGATATTCGGAAAAGTGATGGGAGCGTGCCAGTTTCTTTCGTATTCACGACATCCAGTTATGTCTCTGACATTACCCACCCGCCTTTTTTCCAGAATCGGGTATTTTTGGTATCGAATAATAGAATAGAAGAATAGTACACTATTGAAAAACCTGTTTCATTTGACCCATGTCAACACCAGCCAATCAGAACGCGTTTTGAGAAAGAGAACAAAATATCTGCTGTTGTACAACAAATCGCTCGAGAAAATGTTCCGAATAGTGTTTAATATCGTAGTGAGTTTCACAATTTGATCCTTCTGAAAGACAGGAATGAGTCCCGTACAGCATTCGAATAGTTTCTTTTAATGAATTGCAAATCCGAAATGAAATAATCGATATTAAAATTCTATATACTGCTATTTTTATAGCTGTTAGGACCGCCCATTGATGAAAAAGCTACAGACGAAATCACGTAAAAAGAAACCCCTTTAACAAAAATTGTATCAGTTTGGATTCTATCACCACTGCGAGCAGATGTACTTTGTGTCGTTTGCAAAGCTAGTTTCGCTTTCGGGGAAAGCGATTACGTCACAGCTGCATTGATGAAAAAACAACGGTGGAGAGCATTACACAAAATCAGCCGTTCTAATGGCTCTAAAAGTTTTCTAAAGAACTATTAGGATTTGTTGTTCGCAAATCGAATGTGAATATCCTCAGCTTAGTGTAAATCTAGAACAGTTTGGTTAGATTCGTGCACTTTTGGCTGTGTGACATTCACAGTAATCGAGATCAAGTGAAGCCTTCTTTGTTTTTGCGAAAAATGTTCCAGAGTTTAATGTCGTAGGGAATTACGCAATTTGACCCTTCTGAATGCTAGAAATGAATCCCTGCAGCATATTGATAGTTTCTTTCAATAAATTATGCAAATCCGAAATGAAATAATCGACATTAAAATTCTGTTTGCGGCTATTTTTATAGCCGTTAGGACTGCCCATTAGTGAAAAAGCTACAAACTAAATCACGTAAAAAGAAACATCTTAACAAAAATGGGATCTGTTTGGATTCTGTCGCCAATGCGAGCAGATTTATTTTGTGTCGTTTGCAAAGCTAGTTTCGCTTCCGACAAGAGCGATTACGTCACAGCTGCCAGTTGTTTGCATTGGTAAAGAACAACGAAAAGTGGACAACGGTGGAGAGCATCACACAAAATCAGCCGTTCTAATGGCTCTAAAAGTTTTCTAAAGAACTATTCGGATTTCTTGCTCGCAAATCGAAGGTAAATATCCTCAGTTCAGTGCAAATGTAGAACTGTTTGATTTGATTTGTGCACTTTTCGCTGTGTGAAACACTTTTCGAGATCAAGTGAAGCCTTTTTTGTGTTTGCGAAAAATGTGGAAAAGGGGAATGCTTGCATAATTCATACAATTGATCAATTAATTGATACTCGGAAGTGTTAAGGAACATGTCAGTTGCTTTCGTATTCACGACATCCAGTTATGTCTCTGACATTACCCACCCGCCTTTTTTATTTCAATTATAGATGCTTTAATCTCAAGATCATTCGCCTCTTCGGGCCAGCAAAACACGGAAGTGTAACGAAATTACTCCAGATTTATTTTTTTATAACTTTTTCCCTATTTGAGTATTTTCTCTATTTTTTCACGAAACGAATGAAAATGATGAAAGATTGTTATTAGTACCACGTTTAGTACGAAAACATTGTTATATAGTGACAAAACAGGTCCAAACACGAAACATCAAAATAAACCGAATCTATAAATAGACCCTGTTGCACGTTTGCTAGCTTCAGTCTTAGAAAAGCCATGAACAGGCTGCCATCTACGCCAAGACAGTTGAACTACACCCGGCATTATTCAACTGGTGTTTCAGTCAATGACGAATATGAGGTTCCGTTCATCTAGCCTAAACGCAGAAAAACAAAAACTAGTTCTTCTGTGAGCATATCTGCTGTTGGACATTCGCAGTGTGAGTTTCGCTTCAAACAAAAGGGACCGTTCGTAAACCACGTAGACCAAAATTTGGAACTTTCTTACCCCCTCCCCTCCCCGTAGACTTCCGTAGACTTTTCGTTTCCACAAAGCATGATGGAAATTTTGTTAAATCTATTTTCATTGCCACATATTGTCATCATGATTCCATTCACTGATAGCTAACATTGAGTTTTAGAGTTTCCCTGGAGAAATTCATGAAAACGATTGAAAAAACAAATATCCAGTATAGCTATAACCAAGAACGACAACGCTTCGAATTTGTGCTACTAATAAACATAATCGGTCAGTTGTGTTAACGCTCAGTGAATTTCGTGACTGTACAACGAGACAATATGTTGTTTAGCCTTTTTTTAGCCCTAGTCTTGTAGTAGATCGGAAACAATAGTATCCTGTTCCCGTTGTTCAAATGAAATGTTTCAGTTGATGATTTAACCGTTCATCTTCATTACTGGCGAGACAATCAAAGGTGATTGATAAATTTTAAATGTTTGTGCACTTAGGCTGTGAATCATCTCGCGAATGATCTCAGCTTTTGAGTAAAATTTGACAAAAGCAGTCGAATTATTTTGTTCGAGTAGTGCAGTTTAACTAAACCGAATTTAAAGTTTGATGAATGGAAAGGTATTTGGATTTATTTTGCACTGCAAATGAAATGATAACAAGTGGTATATTGATTGGAATACATAGGGGGTATGAACTTCAAGTTTGACAATGTATTGAAACTTCTTATTGGCTTTTCTTACTGTAAATATAAAAGAAGTTACACAGAATTATTTTTTGTGAAAGCGGAGACGGATATAGCGTGATGGGATAGTCGATGCCTTTCACGCAGCCCACCTGGGTTCGATTCCCAACCCCGCACATTGGGTCAAAAAGATTTTCTGGTCCGAAGATGTTAAAAAATCTACAATTGAAACAAAAAAAAGTAATTTTTGGGATGCAAGTCAGTTTAGTTATATCGTTTTTAACTTTGAAAGGTGCCATCAACTCTCAGCTATTACAGATACACAAATGGCAATCAGATACAATGTTTTTCACACGTCTCTACGACATGAACAATAGGAAACAAAATGTGTTTTCATCGTAAAGAGATTCAAAGGAACAATTTTACTAGAGAGGTTCTAGTTCTGCCTCTGAGGTGTATATTTCGCAAATTTGCACTTCCGTAATGCTGGTCATTTACTTTTTTGGAATCTGTATTAAGCTGATGAAACATTATTCTGGCTTGGTTGACTGATTTTCGTAATTTATTTTTGAAAATAAAAAAAAGTATGAGACTACGTAGACTTTGCAGAAAACCCCCCGTCCCCTCGTAGACAAACGTAAACTTCCACTTGTCGCTGTGCGCAATTTGCACCAAACGAACGTTAACTACAATTTTGCTGCATCGCGTTCGATAAAAATGTTTCGAACAGTGTTTAATATCGTTCAATAATTTGGTCTTTCTGAATGCCAGAAATCCCGTACAGCATTTTAATAGTTTCTTTCACAGAAATGTGCAAATCCGAAATGACATAACCGATATTAAAATTCCATATTTTGCTATTTTTGTGGCCGTTACTACCGCCCATTTGCGAAAAATCTACAAACAAAATCACGTAAAAAGAAACAAACCTTGGTTTAGTTTGGAATTTGTCGACAGTGCGAATAGACGTGTTGCGGTTTTTTTCGCAAAGCCAGTTTCGCTTCAAACAAAAATGATTGCATCATCCAGCTTCTGGTCGTTTGCATTGGAGGAAAAGAAAACGAAAAGTGTACAATGATGGGGAACATTATACAAAATTATCCGTTCTAATGGTATTAAATGTTATCTAAAGAACTATTAAGATTACTTTCTTTGCAAATAAAAGGTGAAAATCATCAGTTTAGTGCCAATCTAGAATAATGTGATTAGTTTCGTGCACTTTTCGCTGTGCGAGATTTGCACCAAACGAATGCTGATAAAGCCAACATACGGCATATCAATATCGTAGAAAATACCACTTTCTGAAAATCTGAAATGAATCCCACGATTACATCATTCATGCGTGCGAGTGACAGAAAAAATACATTTAATCGGCTCGAAAAATGAGGATTTGAAATGTAGTAGTCAACCTTAATATTATACACGTTGGTATTTTTGTAGCCGTTAGAACCACTCTTTTGAACGTTTGATCTATTATGTTCAATGTTCGCTCCGTTCGCAGTGTGGCTTTCGCCTGTCCCTTGTCGACAGCAGTCCTACGTCAATCTCGCGGTTATGTCACTAACATTACCTACTACAAGTTTTATTTTGAAATGACTGCTGTGAAACTATCAGTTGATACTTGCAGGTATCGATACTTTATTGCCTTTTGATACCTTATATCGATACCCAAAAATTACGGTATCCGGTACGCGGTATGCGGTATCGATACTTTGCCTTCCGAGTACCAGAAGAGACTCAAGAGACAAAATTGAACATGTGAGATGTTCACTTAATGCGAACAACTCACATTTTCAATTTACATGCGAAAAGGAGTACAATAACCTATTGCCGTTCTTGGATATGGTTCTAATCAGAACGGAGAGACAAACAATCGTCACCGACAGATCCAAAAAAAACCCATCGAATCGGGGCGGTTGTTGAATTATTCCTCGTTCCACCCGCTGTCGCAAAAACTAAACACGGCTACCGATTTTATTGGGGGAGTTTTTCGGTTTATCAATCAATAGATTTGTAAACAAATCCAACGTGGACAACCGAACGGACGGTGCATGCAAAAATTGTAAAACGAGACCGGAAAAATGTTCGTTTAGGTTTCAAATGTTTGAAAACCAACGCATCTCTTTTCTCTAAATTGAAAGATCCGACACCGAAACTTGTCAGACGCAATGTAATCTATCGAATTCCCTGCGTTGATTGCGATAGTTCTTACATTGGTCTGACTACACAGCAACTGAAACAACGGTTGTCTGGACATCGTTCATTGATACAAAGATTTCAAAAATTGTCGGATTCCGTAAAAACAGAGAGCTAAAAAACACCGCATTGATGGTTCATATGATCGACAATGAACACAGTTTTGGTCTGAACAAAACCAGAATTCTCAATCAAGAAAACAGAACTAATGTTGTACAAAAAGCATGGGCGTGTAATGTCCGAGACATAACTGGATGTCGTGAATACGAATAAAACTGACACTCTTTCTTTATACTTCCGAATATCAGTTAGTTGATCGATTGTTTGAATTATGCAAGCTTTCCCCTTTTTCACTACTAGAATTTGAAACGATACTCCCTAAAGTTCAGATTAGTTACATTAAACATTCTGACACACAATTAAATATTATGAAATGACCAGCATAGTTATTTATGATAAAATAATGGTGGTTCTGAACAAAACCTTTTATGAAGGCGTTTGTGATGGAGAGTGACGAGATGAGTTTTTCTCTATTCTGAATCGGTGCAATGCATGTTATATAGCAAATCAGCAGAAAATTATACTACAAACTACAAATGGTTGAAAAATAGGCCGTATACAATATAGTGAAGGAAAAATTCGTATAATTTTTTAGGTATACAATCATGGTTCAAAATAGAAACATGCAGTATTTTGATGTCGATTATGTCATTTTGGATTTGAATATCACAGTGAAAGAAACTATCAAAGTGCAGTACCGGATAAATTTCTGGCATTCAGAAGGACCAAATCATGTAATCCTCTAATATATTAAACACTGTTTGGATATAAACGATATTAAACACTGTTGTTTACACTGCAAAAATTGTACAAAGCTAATCAAATTATTCCAGATTTGCACTACACTAATGGTTTTAATGACCGATTTGCAAAGAAGAAATCGTTATAGTTCTTTAGATAGCATTTGGGTCCATTAGAAGTTCTTGCTGATGATTTTTGGGAGAAATTCACCTCGACATCCAGTTCCGTCTGAAGCACTAGAAGAAATGAACGATTTTCAATAAAATTTATCTTTTATACTCGCCCAGTAGATACACGGAACTGAAATGTGCCTGACTACCTCAAAACCGTCGTCCGGGTGCGAAAACGGTAATCAAGCGTGATGAATTTTCCTCATTATTTTCAAAAGTTTTAGGAAACGTTGTTTTTTCAATAAGTACTTGTGGCACTGATGGTAAGTACGGCGAACGAGATCACGACCTCCAATTACCCAAAACCTTAGCCGCATTATGATGAGCGTTAACTGAGGTTCTGCATGTAGTAGTTGTTTGTGGTAATATGTACACAGCAATGTAGATAGCGGATGTTTCGCAAGTAGCAATATCGGATGTTTCACATCTTCGGGGACTGCGGCGTGCTTGATTCTTCCATCGACTCGAATAATACCATCTGGGTAAATGCTCGGCTTGAGCCACTTTAACGATGCTGATAGAGAATCTTGTCGTGTTACCTTAGAGAGATAGAGAATCTTGTCGTTATCCTTCGAAAACATCTCTCGTTGTGCTATGCGATACAAAGTTATATCAGCCTCGCGCAGATCGTAGGTTGTAAGTGACTCAAACGGCTCTGGTTTGGTCTTATGGTCTGGTTTGGACTGTTCGAAGACAGCGGAGATATCGCATCCAATATGCGATGGAACGGCGAAGCTTCGTAAAACTGGAGTATTGACTAAACAAAAGATCGGAGAACGACGGATCGATAGCCAAATGGCTATCCGAATCGGCCAGTGGGTCCCATCCACTAGACATCTAAATTCCCGATATCAGTTGGGTTGATACCTCGAGAGATGAGATCTGCAGGGTTTGAATCTACGGAAACGTGTCGCCAAGTATAGGATGCGGTGGTGGATTGAATTGTGGACACACGATTTATCACGAACGTCTTCCAACGGGATGGGCAGGATTGAAGCCAATGAAGAACAACTGTTGAATCAACCCAAAAGAATACTTCGCATGATATCTTAATGGAATTCATCTCCTTACAGGTTACAGGTTGAATCTATCAGTTGAATCTATCAGTACATCTTCTCGATGTTGGCTAGAATGGCGATCGTGTGCGTACGAAATCTCATTACGATCGATAGTAAATCTTCCCGGACAACAGGACCAACAAGCTGTTTGTTGTTGATGGAAAAATAAGACGCTGTCTTACACGATGCATGAAAGACAACCCGGACCTTGGTTGTCGTACTGGATTCCTTGAATACATGACGGTGGAGAAGATAGCAGTGCGGATTCACATCGTCTAATGGATCATCGAGCCTTTTCATGGGCGACATCTGTGCGTATTCGTCCATGAATTTGCAGTATGCGTCCTTGGTGGGTGGATCGCGCTCTAATCGCCTTTCAAGACTCAGGAAGCGACGTTCTGCGATGGCTCTGGATTCGCTGAGTTTGATTAGCGGATCTCGAGTAAGTAGCAAACGAACGATATATCGATCGAACGAACCGCGAATGGTGGTAACAGAAAAAAGTTCTTCGCCCTGAGTTTCTTTGACGGAATACACTGAACGAGGCTCGACGGGTTCTAATTCCCAAATTTCCTGAAGGGCGTTCTCCAAAAAAACAATCAACACTGGTTAGGTGACATGTACGATGAACGATGGGAAGATCAACGAATACCTTTTCGGAAACAGTCCATCCAAATACAGTTTCAATCAGTAACGGTAGTCCCTTGCCTAGGGAATGCTTGCTGCCTGGGTGCAGCTCAAGGTAGGCTGCACCGCCGAAAACCATGTCAATGTCGGACGGAATGTGGAGTCTATGGTCTTACAAGGGTAATTCTGGAAGCTTCCAAGCAAATACATCAACCGGAACGGTTGTAAGATTGACTGTTGGTCTCTTGAGGATCAGGAACTCAATCTAGGTGGAGTACTGAGTCACTCTCGATTTGATACATGCGATCAACTGACATTTGATCTGCTTCGTGGATTCACCGATTCCGGCTACTGCGATGTCTACTTTGGTACGACGGGGACACAGCGAATTACAAGTTTCTTCGCAATGTAGTCATGGATCCGGAATCTAGGAGTGCGCGTGCGGGGATTGCGGTTTCTTGTTTACAACAAGTAATGAAACGTTTTCTAACAGAGCTGTACTGTTCTCAACCTGAACTGGCTTATCGGGTTAGAAGGTCCGACAGTGGTCGAGGTTGATGGACTTGGCTGTAATTGAGGGATTTCGGGCGTGGACATCTTCGACGGTACAGATTCGTGTAATAGAGAATGATGTTTCTCATGGCAGCTGCGACTGGAAAACTTGGATATGCAGTTTCGCGCTTGGTGTCCTGTACGGAAGCAATTCCAGCATAAACGTTTCTGGGATACCATCTCACGGTGCTGGCGGACGGGCGATTCGGAAAATGCTGGGCATTGGAAGAGGAAATGCTTCTCTGGGCAGGCGAGACACGGGGGAGAGCTATTCTTAGACTCAACAGTAGCACCTTGGCTACAACCGGTTGTTGGGATCGATACTGGAGATCGGTTACGACGGACGTCAGCATGTGGGCACGTTGGTAGAAGAATTCGTTCAACATCTCATATGTTACGTTGTCGTCATTACTGGTTTTCTCCCCCCAAGCACGTAGCGTAATTGGATCAAGCTTATAGCTAACGAGATTGACCAACTGAATATCCCAATTATGAACTGGCTCGTCTAACTTCGCCAAAGCTCTGACATGTCGGTGGAAATCGTCAACCAAAACTTTGATTTCTTTTGGATTCTCTCGCTTCACCGGCGGGAGGTCATAGAAAGCTCAAAATAGCTGACGTTTCAAGAATCGCATGTTGTCGTACCGCTCGACGTATACGTGTCACGAGATACAAGCCAGCGCGACAAATCGCCATTGAATTTCGGCAGATCGATCTTGGGTAAGCGAAGATGGAACGACGAATGGTGAGGTTGAGCGGGTGTAATCATGATACTATTTAACACATTTTGGCTTTAATCAGCAACTCGATTGGATAGCAAAAAACCATTGATAGTGCAGTAGCGGGTTTCGAAATCCATGCGCTCTTCTAGATGAGCCTCCACCATCTCCGGTTTATCGCACAATTCGATCTTTCCATGTACCTTCAGAAATTCATTGTAGTTCCAGTGAATCTAGGCGAATTGGAATTTGGCACGCATCTCGATCTCGGTCAAAATCTGCTACGAATTTCATCACTGCATCCCCAATTCCCTTTTGTTGGATCACGCACCCCTTTTGTTGGATCACGCACCCCGACTTCAAACGATTGAGCGGTAAATTCGAACGGAAAAACGGAAGATTTTGATAAATCGGAATCCTTTCCGACACGGTAAAGGCGGTACTTTACACGACACGGATTAAAAAAATGATACAATCGCACGTAAAATCCTTCCCGTCGATATATGCCACTTTTTTATTTCGCGGAACGACCGAGAAAGGCACAAATCGAACGAATTTATCCTTACCGTCGCGCTTGTAACAATCTTCGCGAATTAATCACTTACCGCCATTTCAACAAGAACATGCAAATTTTCGTTGAAACGAGAAATTATTTAAAAAAAATCTCGATTCCAACGTGGCCATACTCAACTGCGATGAAAGCAAATTGCGCTGAACAGCTTGGATTCACGATAGTGTCAAAAAAGGGAATTTCACTATAGGCACCTTAGGGGGCTAGGACGGGCATCGTCTATGCCGTAGAGTCGCGTCAGCACAAAATCGCAATGGTGTATTCACCGCGCCAAGCCAACCAAAGAGCTTCAATTTGTGAAGCACCCTGGTAGTCTAATACTACTAAAAGAAAATCTTACGTTACAATAAATATATTGATAAACGCTGAGATGTTTGTATTTTCATGATGTGCAATTAAAAATTATTAATAAATATTGCGGAATCCCAGTAGAATTGATTTCCTTTTAAGGGATCCACAATGATACAGGCTACCTAAAAAAATTATACAAGAATGAATTACTGTTGACAGTTTGTAAAACAAGGAAATACATTAATTGAATATCTCGCACAGTCTATGCTTAAAATGATACTTCATTCTAGCCCCGAATAAGGCACGGCTAGATGTTCTTTGTATGTCAAGTGGAAGTGCGTTATATTATTTTGGACCAACAAAAAGAATCTTTCTTTGACCAATGTTTGTGACTGCTCGAACGCGAAGCAGGTTGTTACTACGACGGGTAATTCAAGAGTGAGTTAAAGTTGGAAACTGTAAATTATGGTAAGTTGTGGTGGGTTTCCTACTGGATGAAAATATCACTCGACAGAGGATATGCGCACTATACGGGACTTGGTTTACTACTGCCGAAGGATACCTGGTATGTTCAACAATAATGTATCGATCTCAATCAGGCTTCAAAAACCTTTATCTGTTTATATAGAGTCACATTATCTCCAAACCGTTATATCTTCTTCACAGGTAATCTGAGTGCAACATGGCTGGCAAGAATGAATTGTTTTTCTTGAACTAAATAAAACAGTACCTATTACTAACATATAGTCTGGGTCCCGGCTCATTGCTCCATTCCAGGCAATGAAAGAGCCGATATTCTTGCCAAAAGTGGTGCTATTGAGGGTGAAATTTATGAGCGACGATTTGTCTTCAACAAATTCTATAGCGCGTCTCGCCAGAGAACTTGTCAGCTTACAAGCTTCTTGGGATAAAGATAATCTGGGTATATATATAAAAATATATACAAAGGCCTGGTTCAAGGGACTGGATGTGAGTAGAGATTTCATTCGTATGATGTCCAGAGTCATATCCAATCACTACAAGTAAGACGCACAGTTTTTCGAATTGCACTTATCGAGACTAATCATTGTGTTTGTGGCGAAGGTTACCGCGATATTGATCATGTCGTTTGGACATGCGTGGAGTATCGCGATGTCAGATCTAAAACTAATAAATTTCTTGCGTACCCAAGGTAGACTATCCAATGTCCCAGTTCGCGACATTCTTGCTTTTCGTGACCTTCCTTACATGAAACTTCTTTATCATTTCATTAAATCCGTTGGAGTCCCATTTTAATTTGTATGTTTTGTTAGAGTCCTTCGTATTCCATGAGTTCAATCAATAGCCAGCTATCTTATATTGTATAAAAGTAACGAATTAATACAAACAAACCTGAAATAGTTATAAGATCATGTACAAAATAAATGTTTTTGATTTAATATAATTAATAAAAGCAAATCGCTTGATAAAAACAGTGTTTAGAATAACTGATGAATATCGACATACTTGTTAATATATGAAATATATTAGGTTTTAAGTACTATTTATTGTGGATGCTACGGCGAATAAAACATATGTATATTGCCTTATGAAATAAACGTATTTATGAAAACAGAAGATTTTGTCTCAACGCGATTTTCGTGCTTCACAACGATCACTGCACTCTACCAGTTTACTTCATCCCGAGATTTCTATAGCGAACGACGTTCAAGTGTTACGCGCCATCCCACAAATTCGCACAGAAAGTACATCGATCTATAATTTTATGACTTGTCTAATACATATTCTCTAGGACCATTTTAATGTCAGTTGAATAAATCTAATAATAAATAAATAAATTTATGAAAACAATATCATTGCAAAAGTTTAAGATGGTAGTGTTTTAGAAGAAGCATTCCTCATTCAGTTCTCTAACTGCACTCTGAGATTGAATGAGAAGGAATACGCCAACACAAACTTCGAAACACAACCATTTATCTCTACTACTAGATAACCACAACAGAAGTAATAAACCACATCCCGTTATGGTATTTATAAGAGCTACACATACAGACGACTTTTAACTAAAAGGGGAGTCGTCAAGGAAAACTCCATGCCACGCGGGACGTTTATGAAGCAGCAGTGTCAGCGAAATGGTATTTTAAAAAGGTTACGAGCACATGGCTCACTCTTCTTTCGTCGCGCGACTTGTTGAGCAACGGTGGTGCTGGTACAGTTACAGATATATTGTACTAATAGATATATCAGCAATAGATGTCATAGGCTCAGGAAGGTTCATATTAAATTAACAACATAAGAAAACAGCATATTTTTCAGCTATCTGATTATGAAAAAATTAATAGATGTTACTTGAATCAATATATTTTAAATTGAAACAGCCTAAACAAGGATCAACAATTGCAATGTTGGTTTTTGTAAAATAAGGCTTCAATCAAAACCTAGACAAGAACTTAAGGTCATGTCAGCTTAACGAGTGTTCCAAATTTTACTTACCGCTTGATTAAGTCACTATTTGTAGGCAATTGTATTATGGTTGCGTGCAAAGGCTTCATCTTGAGTCCATAGCCTTCATTGCCCTCTAACAACATTGTTGTTTTTATATCTGATAGAATATAAAACGAATACCAGCCAGTCTATAACAAATAATAACATGCTTGAGTAATTGGTATATGCAGTTGAATGTATAGTTACCTTTAGAAGTATCGATTGTAAAGCCGCAAAGATCTCACGAGAGGATGGCTGCAATATTGCTTGCGATTTCGACATAAGCTACGGAATAAAAACATGCATTAATCCTGCGATCCACGCAATAACGAAATTATATTTTAATGGAATGGCTTTGTTTTATCGCGGTTGGAACACTAAGAAGGGTTTTGCCTTTCTCTATAGAAAGGTATTAGAATTGCTCGAAAAACCGACTTTCGAACGGAGCCTCGGAGACCCATAGTGTTATATACCATTCGACTCAGTTCGACGAGATAGGAAAATGTCTTTGTGTGTGTATGTGTGTGTGTATGTGTGTGTGTGCACTTTTCGAAGATATTTGAACGCGCTCAATTTTCTCAGAGATGGCTGAACCGATTATAACAAACTTGGGCTCGTTTGAAAGCTACTGTCGGGCCATTGATCAAGTTCGAAGATCAAATTACTGAGACTTTTGGTTCCGGAGATATGATTGTATAAGTGACGTAACCGACAAAAAGCGTTGTATTTGAACGCGCTCAATTTTCTCAGAGATGGCTGAACCGATTTTAACAAACTTGGGCTCGTTTGAAAGCTACTGTCGGGCCATTGATCAAGTTCGAAGACCAAATGGCTGTGACTTTTGGCTCCGGAGATATGATTGTATAAGTGACGTAACCGACAAAAAGCGTTGTATTTGAACGCGCTCAATTTTCTCAGAGATGGCTGAACCGATTTTAACAAACTTGGGCTCGTTTGAAAGCTACTGTTGGGCCATTGATCAAGTTCGAAGACCAAATGGCTGTGACTTTTGGTTCCGGAGATATGATTGTATAAGTGACGTAACCGACAAAACACGTTGATTTTTACCGCTCTTATATATATAAGGTTGCCAAAATTTTGAGATCATCTCTATTTCCGTTAAGCTCTAGTGCTCAAAAGTTTAAGCACCTCGAAAAAAGCCTTCATGCAAAATTTGAGCTAAATCGGACATGCCTAAGGGGTGCTGCCCGGTGGTAAAGGTTTGACAATTTTCGATCTTGAAAAAGCACCATAGGGGGGAGTACATGAAATTTCCAAAATCGAAAATTTTTTTGATGCAAAAACTCTTAAAACTGCATAAAACATCGAAATTTAGTGTCATCTCAAAAAAAAATTTTTTTTTGAAAAAATCAACTTTCTGGGACTTGATTTTTTTATTATTTATTTTTTTGATATTTTTTCTAAGTCCCAAAAAGTCGATTTAAAAAAAAAAAATTTTTTCGAGATGACACTAAATCTCGACGTTTCATGCAATTCTAAGCCTTTTGGCATCAAACATTTTTTTTCAATTTCGAAAATTTCATGTACTCCCCCCTATGGTGATTTTTCAAGATATATGAAAATTCCACTAAGTGGACTGAGAAGGCTTTTTTTAGATTAGTATCACAGTTCTAATACAAATAGGCAACGCAAATGTCAAGCACTAGTTTGGAAAAATGATGCTGACTGTGTGACATAAACACTTAAGCATGCTTTTGTGAACTACTCGGATCAATCTGAATCAATTGGTGTCAAAATTAGTATCCAAATTTATTTAATAAAAGTATGAAACATATTTTCATGAGACAGTTATGAAAGAAGAGAAAGGCATTATCACACCACTAGGTGGATTAAGAAGGGTTTTTTTAGATTAGAATTACACTTCTCATACAAATAAGCAACGCAAATGTCAAGCGCTTGGTTGGAAAAATGATACCTACTATGTGATATAAACACTGAAGAATGCTTTTGTGAACTACTCGATTCTGAATCAATTGGTGTCAAAAATGAGCCCAAATTAGTGTCACAAATTATATAATAAAAAGATAAAAAATGTTTTTATGAGACTGTTTTGAGGAAAGAGAAAGGCATTATCACACCACTAGGTGGATTAAGAAGGGTTTTGCCTTTCTCATATAGAAAGGTTATGCAATCACTTGAAAAACCAACTAGTGAAAATTGGCCCGGAGGGTCAAGTGTCATATACCATTCGACTCATTCCATCGAGCTGAGCAATGTCTCTCTGTGTGTATGTATGTATGTATGTGTGTGTGTATATGTCAAATAATCTCACTAGGTTTTCTCGGAGATGGCTGAACCGATTTTGACAAATTTAGATTCAAATGAAAGGTCTCGAGGTCCCATATAGAATTCCTGAATTTCACCCGGAAACTACTTGATGATGATGATGATGGTCCCGCCTCATACCCCTACAAAGGTGTGAGCTGGACGATTTATCTAAATGATAATAAATATTGCATCACACATTTTAACCAGTTAACTAAATATAAAACGATCTGGTTAATCCAGCAGGTATAGATTCTCCTTCTGAAGTACAACTGAGAACAAGAAAACATTCAAATATTTCCGATTAACTATCTAGGGTCATTCAAGAAAATTTCCAACCCGGGAAGACCTTGAACAAATCAGGAATCGAACCCGATATCCTTGTCAGTATCAGACAGTGAATACCTGGCCCTTCCCGCCGGACCAGTTTATCGCTACACACATCAGCTACGATGGAGTAACGAGACTGCGGATGAGCAGAGCCAAGCTCAATTCCATCAACAACTTCCGATCCCTATTCTTTCCGAAATATAATCAATAAATAATTCATCAAATCTTACAAAGCTAAGATTCGAACTCGACACGTAGAATGCTAAAGCTCTCAAAAATAAAAGAGAACATATCCAGTTTCAGTTATATTCAATTTCCAAATTGCCTCTACCTGCTTTGCGCGCGCGAGGCTCATACTTTTGTAGACGACTCATTTAATTTTTTTTAAACAGTTAAAAAAAAAATTATTATAAATCCATCATCATCATACAGAACATAACAACCTAATGCGTCTTACTTGAAAAAAAAATAAAATAAATACAATCTTCGTCATTTTACACAGTTTTCGAAAAAATCAAGTTGCACTAATTCATTAAAGATCTAATTACAAAATAGATTTTATGTGTGAAATACACAATTTTTTGAACTCCTTCAAAGTTGCAGCCCGCTTAATTCGTCCAGGCATTGGAATTGAAAAAACTAATCCCTTTGTACAATAACGAGTTTTGCGATCTGGCTGATAAAAAGTTTGGTGTTCTCGCATCAGACGCATTTCTAGTATATTACCTATGCAAGTCACTTCCTCTTTCAATCCGATCACACAAATATCGAGGCAGCTTTCCATTTAAGATTTTGAAAATGAACACCATTGTTATATAATATACTCTCTGTTTCACTGAAAGCCATTGTAATGCGTTCAATAGAATATTAGAGAAAGTATATCTATTACATTTCAAAATCAATCGCATGACCTTATTTTGCAATCGCTGGAGTCTCAATATTTGTGTGTTGTTAACAAGGAACAGAATCGATGAGCAGAAGTCAATGTGAGGAGAGATTATTGATTTATACAGGAGAATTTTATTACTGGTCGTTAAATCATTTTTCAGGCGGCATAATACACCGTACTTTTTGGCAACCTTCTTGATGATGTTGTTAACGTGAGATTTGAATGTTAGCCTTTCATCAATTATGACTCCAAGATACTTCAACTCTCTAACGCGATCAATAATCTCTCCATCAATTTCAATATTGGCTTTACGTCCAGTGCTTAAAGCAGAAATAACTATATATTTTGTTTTTGCGACATTCAGTTTTAACTGCTTGAATTTCAACCACTGAGCCAGAGAATGTAAGTCTTCGTTCAAATGTGCAACCGCTTCATCCAAATCCTTAGCTGTAATGAACAGAACAGTATCATCAGCAAACAAATTTATTTCACAAAACCGTAAAACTCGCTTCATGTCATTTATGTACATAATGAATAAAATCGGACCTAAAACACTACCCTGTGGCACACCAAGTGAATTACCCTGGAAACTAGACACAACATCGTTGAAAATAGTTCTCTGAGTTCTATCAAATAAATAGCTTTCAAACCATTTTGTTATTTTGACGTTGCTTCTCCTCCGATACCAAAGCGTTGTAGTGTTTGTAGCAGTATAGGTCTAGAAATTGTTTCGAAAGCGCGCTTGAGATCCAAGAACACTGCAAAAATAGTCTCTTTAATCTCGATTTTCTCCTTCCATTTTGCTAAAACCAGGTTTAAAGCGGTTTTGCAAGAGTGACTTTTCCGATATCCCGATTATTCCGGTATTAGCAAACTGTTAGAGTTTAAATAGTTAATCAGCTGATCTTTAACAACAAGTTCCAAAATTTTTCCAACGTGTGCAACATGTTAATGGGACGGTACTCCTCGGCTTTATCCGTTCCATTAACCGGTTCCGGAGTTATAGGGTTAAGTGTGTTCAATATTGTACACCGTCACTTAAACCGGCGAAACAAAAGACGTAAAAAAAATTCTAAACTGGTCTCAAAACTACACAAATCGATAACACACTGTTTTATTCTGTGTGTTATGCATAAACAATCTCTTGGTTTCTTTCAAAACTCGAAGAGAAAAATTTTGAATACAATACCACAATATTATATGTACATGAGAAAGGCATCATTACACCACTAGGTGGAGTAAAACAGGTTTTTTAGATTAGCATCAATCTTCTCATACAAATAGGCAACGCAAATGTCAAGCGCTTGGTTGGAAAATGATGCCTGCTATGTGATATAAACACTGAAGAATGCTTTTGCTTTGCTCAAAGTCAAAAATCAAAAATGAGCTCAAATTAGTGTTAGAAGTTATTTTATAAAAAGATTTAAAAAATCATGAGATTATTTTGAAGAAAGAGAAAGGCATTATCACACCACTAGGTGGACTAAGAAGGGTTTTCAAATTTTGATCTGTTTTTCGAATTGGTCGTATGTTTGCTGTTGATGAAACCGTTCATAACAATCGAATGATTTATTGCTGAATTTATGTAAATCCACTTAGCCCCTAAGTTGAATAAAAGACGTCACGCTTTTTTTTGACGATTTTTGACTCCCCATCCCCCCTTTGTCACAAATTGTCACCGAAGCAAAGACCCCCCACCCCCCCTATGTCACATGTCACGAATTCAAAATAAATAAAATTCATCTCAATACATTCTCAATATGTATGAAAAGCCATACAAATATGAGAGAAAAATCGATTTATTACATGCTGTCATTAGATTTAAAAATATCCCTAAAACTACAAAATCATCGCAATTATTTTATTAATATCAATTATATAAATTAACAAAAGTATTTGGTTGGAATTGATTAAACATTTTAATCATCTGTTTTATTCCTCCTAGGGGTACACAGATATATTATTGTTTTAGGTAAAGAATAATATTTCCTTAGTGTAGCATACAGGGCTGAGAAAAAAAGACCAAAACCTCATCAAAACGAGATCACTGTCGGAGAATCTTTTCAGGATCAGTTTATCAGTGAATTTTAAATCACATCGATCAATATCGATACTGATCTTCCGTCACACAATGGGTAGTGATTTTGAGCTAAAATGATTCTTGATTTATGTAAGTTCAATCATTGGATGATTCGATAAGCATTGATGTCGGTGGAGGAAAATCACATATGATCAAGATAAGACATGACATGATCTACGTCTGAAATCGTTGATCTCCCGCCCTTTTTCAAATGGAGTACAATTGAATAAACTGCATCAGAATCAGATAAGAGAAATTCTTATGATATACTATTATCAATGCTAGAAAATCAAATTACCGAAAAAATTGTCAGTGCATAACTTAAGTTAAACCGTTTGAAGGCATCTTTTTTTTTTTACTCATAATAGGCAAAATTTATTAATTTCGCTAATTTACTCGTCCCTCCGTGCACTTTTGCTGATCACAACAGAAATGATTTCCTGCATCATTCATTTCCGAATTTACACGAAGAAGCTTTTACATAAACAAATACACGTTTTCCTATAGAATGTAAACGTTTATTGTGAAGATTTTATCAGGAAATAGGGCGAAGCAGTAATATAATTAGGTTTTTCAAAGATGCGCTCATTGAAAATATTGGACATCACATTCCAAAAACCTCCCCCCCTCCCCCCTGTCACAAAAGGTCACGTTTTATGAAACATCCCCCTCCCCCATGCGGCGTGACGTCTTTTATGGACAGCCCCTTACACTGATTACACCAGAAATTACCGAGCGTGCTATTTTTTTTTGAAATAAATTCCGAACTGTAAAACATGTCGCAACATTGGTCGTATGTATGCAGATCAAAGATCATTCCGGGATTAACCTTATTTTGTGCTAGGGCACATGACAAATTTCACTATCTTTACGTTTCGTTTTAAACTCGTCAGTGTGGAGCAGTTCAAATTGAACTGCTTACTGCAAACATAAACAGTTCAATTTGAACCGCTAAGCAGCCGTAAGTTTATTGCTATTTGCAACACACTTGTAATAAGCAAAGAAGAATGGAAGATAGAATAGGTGCAGTTTGGATTTCAGTCGGGTTGAGTGTTAAAATGCAAACGTGTCTGAAACTTTCACCCCTAGAGAACAACGGTATCCCATGGCTAATTTGAAAGCACTTATTGAATCCTCAAAGATCAAATCACTGACGATTTCTGGCCCGGAGATATCATTATTTAGCCCGCATCCGTCCGTCAAAAATTATAACTCAAATTTTCTACTGTATCAATTTGATACATGCCATCGGAGCGTAAACCACAAGATAACATTTTTGCTCAAACTATTACAATGATTGTTCATCTTTTCTAATTATGTAGGATTAGATACAAATAGATAGATTCTATTTGTTTCTATAATAGTCTGAGGGCAGTCAATTCACCAAATGCATTGAATTCATAAACGTGTAAAATATTTTCAAATATAGCAACTAGCCACAGATCTCCATTGCGAGAACACCGATAGTTGCATACTCGAACGTTCAAAACTTCGACAACAATTTTGTCGTGAAGACGACTTATTTTACTATGGGGCGCCTTTTCAAAATTTACCTTCTCAGAGAGTGATAAGATTTTGATCGGGAAAATCTTTTGTTTTTTCTAACGAATCAGCATATGATCTGCTACATGCCATCGAAATTATGATTACAATTTACTGATAAAACTTTCAGTTGTGTGACATAACCTCAAATAAATCAAAATTAAACTTTTCGGAAATGTTTAGTATCAACGAGTATCAAAGAGAAAACCACACGACACGTAGAAAAATTTTCCGGAAAAATGGGAAAAATCCATAAAGTTGTTTCGTATGGACAATGGAACTTTCCGTTGAAAAAAGTTGCCAATGATTGCTAGATCTACGATTGATGTTTGGCGCGCAAAAAGATGCGCAGTATTTCGCCGTTGAAGAAAAGAATACTACACGCTGCCAAAAAAACCCAACGGTTGACCTAAATTTACCTAACATGAAGTAATCAAGCATGTTTTTTATTGTTGGGTGAAAAGTACTGTATCGATTGAGTAGTTTTCACTCAACAGTTGAGTTTACTTCAATAAGTTGCTGTTGGGTGAAAATAATTTTGTGTGTTGCGGTCAGATTTGGAGCGAGGGAAATTATTTTGTAAAATTGCCGGTTTTGGGAGAATAAATAAATAACTGTCATCAATCGTAGTGTAAGTAGCTTTGTATAATTTCTTTTTAAAACTATAATTACACCGTAATATCATTTCAGGCGATGGAAAATATTGAGATGCGTTCGATCGCTCAACGGTGCAGTTCCAGCAGCTCAATAGAGCAGCCTTGGCAGTTCAATGGTAAGTCAATAATATTATTATTGATTTGTTTGCTTGATCCTCTCAATTAGGAGATAATGAAACAACTGGAATCCAACATACTCAGACTGTTTTGTTATAATATAATTATATTTGTAAAATCTTTAATTTTATTCGGATCAAAACGATTTGTATTGTTTAATGTTAAAATAAATGTTTTAAAGAATAACGTAATCATAGTTGACATCATTTTTTGTGTTTCAAACCATCGAACGACAACTGATATCAAATTACCCAAGCTGATTTCTATATCGCTTGCGTAGTTTCTACCTAATCAGTGCTATTGACGCTTTTACTCAAAAATAAGTGAAACCCATTTTACCCAAAATTGACTTCATGCACACAACCCCTCAATTGAGTAAAAAGTACTTAAAATTAGGTAATTTTTTGGCAGCGTGTAGATCGTTGGAAAATTGATTGGCGCGCAACGAGTAGTTTTGGGTGGAGATTTTACATGCATGTGATTCGTTATTTTGAAACACGTACTGAATAGGGTATCACAATCATTGCTTACCAAATGACTGGTGGAACGCATTTGACTGTTCTTAATATATCATAATCAGAATCAAAAGTTCTGACATCGTTTACCAGCTGATGCATTGTGTACAATGTGATCAGTTGGATAAATAATGTTGACTATTGTGAGTTTCTTTTTATAACGTTTATTTATACCCGGCTTTAACTATTGTGAGTTGAACATGTCAACATATAGAACGATTTTTTAACGAATTAATGACAGGATTTTACTGCTGAATTAATGAGGTCAAATAAAGGGATTTTTCTTTCATTTAACATGCTGAAGTTCCTTCAGCCGTTTCGAGTAAAAATTTAAGGGTGGATTATAGGATGCTTAGGCTGCTTATGACAGCATGACATTTGTAAGCTGCTTAAGCCAAATCATTCCATTTTTCGAACTTTATATTACTTGACCAATTACCAAATGCAAATCGTGAATACCATATCTGGAGGAGAATATGTGGCATCAAAAACCATTACTACTACTGATTTATGCATTGGTTTGAACGATAAGAAGAATACTGGTATAATCACTCCTCATATTCACTCCGCTAGAACAGAAAAATTGCACATTCTTTCATATAATTTTTCCTGATATTCACCCCTATTCTGTACATCGATCGATTCGAAATATTCCGATCGAATATGCAATTTCCATTCTGCATTCCGTTCGAGTAGGTTATGAACTCGAATATCATTCGTTCGAGTTGTTAAATTTTCGAACATTACTCGATCGACTTGCGTACGTATTGCTTCTGTTCGGTTTAGAATTGTTCTAATTTGTTTATACAAGTGTGACCGTTTTCTTTTACCACGAAATGAATCATATAAAAAGAAAAAGAACGTGTAAGTAGTGTTGACAGCTTTGATAGTTAGTGTTCGAAATTTCAAGTATCCCGAACGAATCATACAAGTCGAACGGAATAAAGAATGCAAAATTCAAACTCGAACGAAAGTGGAGAATCGTTCGTATCACAAATCCGTCGGATTGCAGAATCGGGGTGATTGACTCTCAAGACCGAACTCAACGCCATTCGTTAATTGTAGATCGAGTACTAATTAAAATGATTAGGTGACTCTCACCCCTATTCTATACGTCGATCGATTCGAAATATTCCGATCGAATGTGCAATTTTCATTCTGCATTCCGTTCGAGTTGGGTATGAACTCGAATTTCATTCGTTCGAGTTGTTAAATTTTCGAACATTACTCGATCGACTTGCGTGCGTATTACTTATGTTCGGTTTAGAATCGTTCTAATTTGTTTATACAAGTGTGACGGTTTCGTTTACTAAGAAATGAATAATATAAATAATATAGAACGTGTAAGTAGTGTTGACAGCTTTGATGGTTAGTGTTCGAAATTTCAAGTGTTCCCGAACGAGAGTCGATCGAATCATACAAGTCGAACGGAATAAAGAATGCAAAATTCGAACTCGAACGAAAGTGTAGATTCGTTCGTATCACAAATCCGTCGGATTGCAGAATAGGGGTGTCTATTAATGACATGACTATTGATACAATTATTTAAAAATTTAATTCAATTTATCAAAACGATAATTTGAGCTTTCGAATGTTCAATATTTCAATATATTCAATTGTTAATCGGAAATTGATCCTGTGATTGTCATGCTACGAACATTCATCAAACAAGATTCAGTATTATCATCAGACTAGCGGTGAAGCAGCTAATGGACAACCGCTCAAAACAGGTTCATTCCTTCCAATAATCCAGTATTATTCACCATTAAATTTTTTAAGGTCTTCAGTCTACAATTAAGCCTTACAATGACAAACAACAAGTCACTTTTGGAAATTTGCGGAATCAATTTCAAGTATTTATCTTGGTCATCTCTGCTACACCGCTCATTTCATATGTCGAAACAATTAGTTTAACACGTTGACTGCCACGACCATTCTCAGAATTCCGGTCTAAAAAGCCAATTGCATTTAATCATTTTATATTATTAAAGACTATAATTATATTACATAGTAATCATCAAAAAGCATAGAACATTGATTTTTTGTTCTCTTCCCAGAAGCCATCTATCCATATTAGCACTGATATGCAACGAGTTTAAGCGTAGCTACGCGACAATGGCAAGTAAACACAGTACGAGATAACTCGTAGTCGGCGTCCTAGCAAAGAACGGAATATACGAGTTATGTCGTAGTTGGCAGTCAACGTGTTAAGGTTCTATAAACAATCTCCGGGAAACAGCCATTGTTGAAAAACTCAATGCCAGTTTTCTCCACTATTGCCCGGTGAATCGAAGAAAACATCAGTTTATGCAGAAAAAATGTTCCAAACAAATTGATATTTCTGTTTTGAATTTCCGCTCAAAGACATCTATGAAAACTACTTTTGCGTTTTGCAACAATGGCTGTTTTTCTGAAAAGGTAAATTCCCCCATAAGAGAGATCTACAATCTCTTTCAATGCACTGACTCAAAGGATAAGATGGCGATCAGTGCATTCACTTAATTTTTCCGTAACGAAATTTTATAACATGTTCACAATAATTTTGAATGAAATTTCTTTTTCGGGCCGAAGTTAATGTGTTGGATAAGAATTAGTCGTAATTCATTTATTTTGGGCTAATTAATCAGTAAAATAATGGAAAGAAGCATTACCGTTTGACAATTCTGCTGTTAGGAAAGTTAAATTTAAAAAAATAATTTCAAGCGAAACGAAGTTCGACGGGTCAGCTAGTATAATATAACTACCAATAGATTTCAATTTTGAATGTGTATTGCAACAACATTAAAGTGTTTAAATAGTACACTATTCAAAACCTCTCTGATTTGACCCATTTCAAAACAAGCCAATCAGAACGCGTTCTGAGAACGCTTCTGCTACATCGATATAAAAGATGATTTTACCTTTTCTATCATTTTCTGAGCAACACTTGCCGAAGCGTGATATAAGAGAAAGAATAACACCTTTATTACAAAAGCGTAAGGTCTTCCGCTTTTGTAATAAAGCCAGCGCCGAACAGCAGAATTGTGCCGAAGAAGTCACAGTCTCCGTCGGACACACACACACACACACACACACACACACACACACACACACACACACACACACACACACACACACACACACACACACACACACACACACACACACACACACACACACACACACACACACACACACACACACACACACACACACACACACACACACACACACACACAAAGTCTACCAAGACAAGGAAGTTGTCAGTCGTCATGAGAGCGCTGCTCAGTTAATTTGTCCGAAATAAGAATCGGATTTTATTGTGTGCTCCAGCTGCACCAATTGATTACATCCAACATGGATTGTTTTATCTTTGGAATTCATTTAAATAACACAATGAATTCCTAGTCAAATTTCAAACGAGTTCACGAGTGTATACGCCAAGAGCCGTCTCAGTTCTGTCCAAATGTAGATTCTGCTGGTCGTGACAATTCAAGCCTCTTTACAGTTCCATAGATCATCATTAAGAATTAGTTTAATTTTCTCTATTGACATGTGGTCATCTGATTGTCAAAGGTACCAAGTGATTTGCACGGGATTCTTGTATCCTGACCGAAAGTTACATAAGAAGGTATAGGCCTCTTCAAGCGCATGCGTAACAAACGTACGCCATTTAGAATACCAATGAAAAAGTTTTTCCACTTTTCTTTTTCGATAGAGAGAATCTCTCCGTATTGGGAAATAGTTTTACGTATATAAGGATCGATGACGTTTGAGGGAAGGTCATGCACACGCACTTCTATAGCACTATCTGCCATATATACTGGAATGTTGTACTTAATGTTTTCGTGCTCCACATAGTGCACATTATTATTGTCTTTTCCGAATTGAATTGCATCCAACTCTTTATAAACCTGGATGTAAACAACATTTTTTGTCTTATTGCATTGAAGTAAATGCACACGTTTAATGTCAAGATGCATTTGCTCCTTAAGCAAACCTTTAAGTTCTCGTATCGAAGGTCGAGTAAGCGTAAGCGGTTTTGTTTTATCGACTGACTTGGATGAGATGTGAAAGCGAACTAATGAATATAAATATTGATTGTAATGGTTTGTTTACTTATCCTGAACATATTTCTGATGTTATTTGTTCTAAAAAAAAGTAATAATAATAATGAAATAATAGTAATACTGACAATCCTAAGATATTGTTATTATCACTGTTGGTTTTCCTATACTTTGAATTCGTGCAAGATTTTTCAATACGAACTATGAAGTGCTAGTGATAATATTACGGATAGCGGAGTTAAAGTTCTTGATGTACTCCAATAATTTTCCATCTTGTTGATAAGCTTGAATCCGCGCTGAAAAAAACGATATTTCTAATAATTGATTTTATTATTTCAAAATTCCATATGAAATTTGGTCATTTGTTCATTATTATTAGTATTATTTTCATAATAAGTGATAATAGTTATTATTATTATTATTATTATTATTATTATTATTATTTTTAATTTTATTTTTATTATTATTATTGTTATTATTAATATTATTATTATTATTATTTTTATTATAATTATTGTTGTTTTCATAATTATTGAAATCACTATTTCAAATAAAAAATAGTCGAATTTTCCCAAAATCAATCGTGGAGCAGGAATCTATTGGATTGATCCGCGATGACCTCCTCATTTGAGCCATATCTTTTTCCCTGGAGCATTTTTTTAAGATCAGCAAAGAGCCAGTAGTCACTGGGGGCTAAATCTGGCGAGTATGGGGGTGAAGAAGCAGATCAAAGCCCAATTCGTTCAATTTCGCCATTGTTTTCATCGACTTGTGGCAGGGTGCATTTTATTCCATCGAAAGCAATCGCGGCACCTACTTGGAAAAAACCTTTTTCATGCTCAATTTTTCATGAAGGATAGTAAATACACTTCCATATGATATCTCACGGAGCTTCACTTTACGATCTTTCATTATAATTTTTGTCACTTCACTCACATTTTTCGGTGTAACGGCTTCTACCCGAGCGTTCCGCGTCATTTGTGTCGGTTTTTGATGGACAAGAGTCCAGATAACATTTTTCAATCCATTTTTTCGCTTGCACGGTGTTTTTACCCATTAAAAAACAATGTTTTATCAAAACACGAAACCCGGTTTTTTTCATTTTTTAAACAAACTACAAAACCACTTTACTCCAACCTCGATAACTCAGCTGTTTCTGGTCGGATCGACTTAAAATTTTGACCCGTTTCAAGCAAATGTTAGTACTCTAAAAAGACGTGGTTACTGGTTTACTACGAGCGCCATCTCAGCTTTGGTCTCGGGACTTATTGATCCAATTGACAAATAAAACAAAATAAGGCTAACAGAGTCCTTGTTCTTGGTTTGCATGTTCTCAAGAAAAACTCAAAGCTTTATCCCACATTATCGAAATGACAGAACTGACAGTGACATTATAAATGTCATCGAGTTTACGAAATTTTATTGCATATATATATATATATATATATATATATATATATATATATATATATATATATATATATATATATATATATATATATATATATATATATATATATATATATATATATATATATCTATATATATATATTTAAATATATATTATATATATATATATATATATATATATATATATATATATATATATATATATATATATATATATATATATATATATATATATATATATATATATATATATATATATATATATATATATATATATATATATATATATATATATATATATATATATATATATATATATATATATATATATATATATATATATATATATATATATATATATATATATGTGGCGGAATTACGAAACCACCACGTTTTCCACGTTAATCCCAATGTTTTATTCCGTTATCAAGGTCATTCAGTATTCTATTGTCTGTACCAATGCGGTCGAGTGATGATTCGAAATAATCCGTTCTCAAAGTCGATTGTGAGCTTGTGTAAAGAAGCACTGCGTGTAGTACCCGTTGGGCGATACTGCTTTATTGTTTACAAACACATTAGACATCCACATAGTGGTGTAATGATACCTTTCTCATGTATAATATTGTGGTATTCTATTCAAAATTTTTCTCTTCGATTTTTGAAAGAAACCAAGGCGCATGAAACAGTATAACATACAGAATGAAACAATACTTTGCTCGCGTAGGTTATTCTTAAAAAAAACGAAGTGGGTTCACCAATATATGCACTTCCGGCACCGAAACCCGAGAACCGGTATAATAGAAGTCGGCTCGTACGGCCACCAATTAACATGTCGTACAAACTCTACTAGTTTTTATTCAATGTGGCCTGGTGAACTACTGGCAAAGATATCGAAAATACTTGAATTTTCTCTTCTCTTCAATCGTTCTTTTAAAGTCCATGCTTGCTACTAAACTCATGCATATACATGGCTAGTAAACTAGTCAATACATATACATTTAACCTTATGTTAGTCATTCATAATTCTTCATGATTTATAGCTCTAGTGTAAGAGTAATCACTAACAATAACGATTGAATTAGCATATATTCAAAGTGTGAAGGATTCAAAAATCCATTACGTCCAGTCTTTTTTACAAGCCAACATAACGAGAGGTAAGCCCACTGCGCTCAATCACTGGAAAAGTTCTGGTTTATATGTGTCGGTTTTTCTCGTTATGCTTTGTGAGACGGTTCGTTCAACTGAAGCGGATACAATTTTGCGCGTATTTCATGATGCTACATTTCACCTTAAATGTTTGTTGTATCCGAAAATATGCAGTAATTTTTGGTAGGACCATAAGACCTTTCATTTCAGCCTAAGATTGGTAATAAGGGTTTTAAGCCCAGTTTAATTGACGGTGTACAATATTCAACACACTTTACCCTATAACCAGAAGTTGGATCCGGATGAAATTCAGGAATTCCGTATAGGACTGTGAGACCTTTCATTTGAATCTAAGTTTGTGGATATCGGTCAAACCATCCCTGAGAAGAGTAAGTGAGATCCATTTTGGTATATATGACCACTATATCCGGTGCTTCCGGAACCGGAGTTTAGACATTTTTTTACGTTTTTTGTTCCGCCGGTTTAAGTGACGGTGTACAATATTGACACCACATTACCCTATAACTCCGGAACCGGAAGTCGGATCCGGATGAAATTCAGGAATTCCATATGGGACCATGATACCTTCGATTTGAATCTTAGTTTGTCAAAATCAGTTCAGCCATCTCCTAGAAAACCTAGTGAGTTTATTTGACACATACACACACACAAACAGACATTGCTCAGCTCGGTGAACTGAGTCGAATGGTATATGACAATTGGCCGGGCCAATTTTTACTAGTCGGTTTTTCAAGTGATTGCATAACCTTTCTATATGAGAAAGGCAAGCGTGTGAGGTTTCATTGTAGAGTGTAGCGAGAGACTGCAAAAAAGTGCTTTTTCCTCAAGAAGTTTTTGGCACTTCATTGAAACAAATATTCACCGATTTCCTAGGACGTTCGCCCTGTTGTTCAACACCACTACCTTTGACATCCAATCTTTACCCGCACGGACATATTTCCGTACCATGACAAAAGGCTCAAATTTGCCGCTGTCCAGATGGCAAAATGGAATCATCTGATTTCAATAAATCTGGCATAAAAATTATCCCGATGAGCTTGCACTTCCGGCCGGACCGTACGCGGCTTACATCTGGACCAAATTTAACGGAAAAAAATTAAACATCCTTAGATTATCGAACGACCTGACCTTGCGATATTCTACGATACAAAAGATTGAAAAAGTACACCCAGACAAGCAATCAATTGCATTCAATATCGATCGCTGGGGATGGCACTAAGCCATACAACCCATCAGACTCATATCGGGTGACTTTCGATGGCTTGGCTTTGCCTAATTACGTCCTCCTAGACCGAGTTCGTTTACCTGTTCGCCTTTTTGTGCCGCGGGTCATGAACTGCATCAAATGCAAACAATTGGGACATACAGCATCCCATGGTTGCAATAAATCCCGTTGTATAAAGTGTGGAGGAGGTCATGCGGATAACTCTAACGATGGCAAAATTGAAAAAAATTTCTATTGTAAGGAGGAACCGCGTACAAATTGCGCAAGGATAAGATGAGGCGTTCACATAAACATCATTCCAAGTGTTCTTTTGCTGAAATGTTGAAGAGTGTGACGCCTCCAGTGAGCCTTTACGCTTGTTTGTCAACTGACGAGAGCGATGCTGATGACCCCATCGAAGGTATATCTTCGACTGTCACTCTTAGCTCATCATACAGAAAGAGAAGAAATTAATCCTCTGAAAAGCTCCCTAGTACGGGTTGGAAAGTGTCCTCTGGTGGATATGAAAAGCTAAAACAACTGGAACTGATGACAAAAAAACCAGAAAAAAAGCTCCAGACCTTGGAAAATTGAAATCCGAGCAAAAATTTCCATTACTTCCTGGGACTTCAAAACCCCGATAGTCCTTAACGATCAGTCAGATAATTTACCAGATACCGCGTTTGTTAAATTCTCTGATAATGGCTTTAACTCATGCAGTTAAAACTTTTTTGAAATAGTTGACTGCAGAATGGCCCCTTCTTTCAGCGATCGTATCCTTTTTAAGTCACCCAGTGTATTTTGTATCAATTATTAATATTATTTCATCATTTCATTGGAAATATTTCTAAGTTTCTATTTGAATGTATCAAGTCTAGTATTTTTAATTATATAAGATTGAAATTTTTCTAAGTAGCGAGCAGTGTCCTATTTTGTCTGCTAAAAATCTCCGTTATACCGGATTTCCCTGGCATAGACAAAGGGTTTGAAGGAGTAAGCGATATATCAATGGGAAAGCATCACTCTGATTGGCCAATCGATGTCAAAGCGAAGCTGTTGGAAGCACGCGAATCTATAAATAAAAGCGAAATTGTAGCTAACGTTTATGACCTACGTGTTGCATGCTAGACAGCAAAACAAAAAGTGCCATAAAAAGATTTGAAGCTTTAATTGGTTTGCTCTGATCTTGTGTCATGCGAGTTCGGATGAAATTCCATGTTATGTCGTTTCACCTGAGAAAATGACAACTACCACAGGGTAAATTTTGAGTGCTTAAGATTAATTTCTATTTTATATAGGATGAACTTGATTGATAATGAGAAAAAGTTCATCGCTTCAAACGAAATTGAAGAATGGTAGAGAAACTTAACGTTATAAAAATGACTGCTTGCATACAAAACTTGAACACAAAAAGTGCGGGTGTGTAATGTCAGAGACATAACTGGATGTCGTGAATACGAATATGACACGCTTCATTTATGCTTCCGAATTCGAACTGGTAGTTGATCGATTGTTTGAATTGTGCAACTTTCCCCTATTTCATTACTAGAAATTTAAACGATGCGCCTAGACTAAATTACATATTAGTTACATTAAACATTCTGAAACGCAATTAAATATTATGAAATAAGCAGTATAGTTCTTTATAATAAAAAATGGTGGCTCTGAAAAGAACTTTATGAAAGCGTTCGTGATGAAGAGTGACGAGTTGAGTTAGTTCAGCATGAAGACTCTGAATTCTAAACCCATATTCCGGAACTAAGCTCTAAACTTGAAGACCGCCATGAATACCAGAATGGGTTGTATAGAGTACAGTAAAGTAAATTTCCGCATAATTCTTTACGAGTATTATTATGGTTCTAAAAAGAACCGAATAGAAGAAGTCAGGAATAAAGAACTGGACCCTGAGTTCAAGAACTAAATTTAAAACCAATAACAGACTCAGAATCCAGTTTGAATTCTAGAACTGCAATTTCGAAACTGAAATTAGTTCCGGAATACAGTTTCAGCACGCAAGCTCTGAATACTAAACCTATATTGCGGAACTAATATCTGAAATTTGAACTTCTCGTTACGACTACCGAAAAGCAAATGAGAGTTGCTACCTGAGCGTTTGAGGTTTTAACCACGCAAAAGGTGAACTCTCCGTCGCTGCTGGTTGATGATTTAACTCTCGCGATGGCAGTCTTCTCGCCTTGATGGCCAGCAAGCGAATGATAGTTGCTACCTGAGCGTTTGAGGTTTTTAACCACGCAGAAGGTGCATTCTCTGTCGCTGCTGGTTGATGATTCCACTCCCACGACGTCTGCTTCCATCGAACGCACGAAAAGAAATGATCGATTTTCGACCACGGTTCCCCTTTTATACGCATTCAGTTGAAGATATGTGCCTGACTACCTCAAAATCGTCGTCCTTGCGCGAAAAACCCAAGCGAAAGTAAAGAGTTTTCCGCGTTGTTTTCAAATTTTAAGAAAACTTAATTTTTAAGTTGTTTGTGGTTATCGCACACTGTTCAAAATATTATCCTGAATTCCTGATCATATTTTTGATGAAATGGTGAAAGAATTATGTTGCTACCATTAATACAAGTCGAGATATTCACGATTAAGTTCTGCCCATTCTTCCATATTGCTAATTTTGAAAAGGCGCCCCATAGTAAAGTAAGTCGTATTCACGACAAAAATGAAATTATCGTCAGTCATGCTACAATCAAAGGCAAGGATCAGTGCTACGATCCACATTCCTCAAAGAGCCTCGGTTGGGCATCGGCGGCTCAGTGATATCATAGAGCTCCTTCCCGCAAAGACGTTGGTTTCAGGAGATTCTAACTCACGCGGTACGGGATGGTGCTATCTTCACGACGATAACAGATCAGCTATGATCCATGAGATCTGCGACAACATCAATATGACAATTTTGAATACGAGAGAAATGACACGAATTCCTGCACCACCAGCAAGACCAAGTGCGCTGGACTTATTTCTTTGCTCGACATCGGTACGGTTAGAGCTGCACGTGGAAGGTGAGCTCTGATCGCCACGGTGGCGATCATCAACCTATCGTAATTTCTATCGCCTACGGATTAAGGGCATCGGAGACAATCAATGTTTCGTATGACCTCACACGAAATATTTATTGGAAATGGTACGCAAATTCGATATCTGAGAAAATAGAAACAACACTAGAGCTTTCTCCAGAGGAAGAGTACACGTTTTGGCAGGCTTGATTCTAGATACTGCGACTCAAACTCAGACGAAACGTGTACCCGCCGCGAAAACTAACATCCGTCTTCCCAACCCATGGCGGGACAAAAATTGCTCAGAATTAAACGCGAAGAGAGCTTCATCTTTTATCGAGTTTAGGAACAACGGAACACCTGATAATTATAGAAACTACGCAGCATTAGACGTTAAGATGAAAAGCCTGAAAAATCAATGAGCACTCTTTGGAATACGACCCGACGAATGCGTAACAATAACACCACGAACGAAAATAAAGAATATTCAAACCAGTGGATATTCGATTTCGCTAAAAAAAAGTATGTCCTGACTCTGTTCCGCAACAGACGATCATGCGCGTCGACTCATCCAACAAAAACGAAACACCGTTTTCGATGGTGAAATTTGCACTGGCGCTTTTGTCGTGTAACAATAAAACTTCGGGGTTAGATAAAATCAAATTCAACTAGTGTAAAAATTTGCCTAACTCTGCCCAAAGGCCCTTATTGAATTTATTCAATAAGCTTCTTGAGGATAATATTGTCTCACATGACTGGAGCAAGTAAGAGTTATTGCCATTAAAAAACCAAGGTAACCAACCTCCGATCACAATTCGTATCGGCCGATTTCCATGCTTTCCTGTATCTAAAAATTGTTCGAAAAAATGATTCTGTTTCGTCTAAACAATTAGGTTGAGACTTATGGCTTGCTTTAAGGTACACAATTTGGCTTCCGCAGAAGCAAAGGAACGAACAATTGTCTTGTGTTGCTATCAACCGAAATTCAAATGGCATTTGCTCGTAAAGAACAAATGACATCAGTTTTCCTAGACATCAAGGAGGCTTGACTCTGGTCTTCACAGTTAAACATCTAGGGGTATAGTTCCAATCCAAAGGCACCTTGGCATGTCACATTAAGTATCTGAAACAAAAATAATTCCGTAATGGAATGTGAATGCTTCTGCTTCTGATCCGCCGCGAACACCCATTTCATTAAACTGGAAAGAATTCAGTATCGTTGTTTGCGTACTGCTATAGGTTGCATGCAGTCGACTCATACCAGTCTCGATGTGCTCGAGGGCGTCTTACCGTTGAAAAATCGATTCTAGGATCTTTCGTATCGATTGCTAATCCGATGCGATATCTTGAATCCGATGGTGATTGTAAACCTTGATAGACTTGTCGAGTTTAATTCTCAGACCCGTTTTATGTCCATGTATTTTGGTTACATGGCTCAAATATTAATCATTCTTTGTTTGTTTCCAGAGAAGAGATTCGTAGAATTCCGTATCACATACGCCCTCAAGTGGCCCTGATATCTTTTATAATAAATTTAAAACAGTCAACTGTGAAGAGGTGTTTTACACTTCAGTTTACGTCGCAGAGTTAGCTGCTATTCAGTACACTCTTGAGATCATTGATACCTTGCCCAAAGACCGTTAATTCATTGTCACGGACTGTCTAAGTTTAATAGAAGCTCTCCGGCAATGAAGCCAGGAAAGTATCCCCCATATTTCCTGGGGAAAATACGGGAACACTTGAGAACTTTATCTGGGTGGTCTTATTCAATATCGTTAGTCTGGGTCCCTTCGCATTGTTACATTCTGGGCAACGAAAAGGCATTAGCCAAGGTGGGTGCATTAGAAGGTGATATTTTTGAAAGATCAATCTGCTTCAATGAATTTTTCAGTATCTCTCGTAGGAAAACTCTCGAAAGTTGGCAAACTTCATGGCAATGGCAAACTGGGACGATGGCTACATTCCATTATCCCTAGGGTATCGACTAAACCTTAGTTCAGGGGGGATGCACGTGAGTCGTATAGTTCGCTTTCACATCTCATCCAAGTCAGTCGATAAAACAAAATCGCTTATGTTCGGGACGGAAGAAACCAAGTACAGTATTGTGTAGTGAACAATAGAACGATCACGAAATGAGCGAACCAAACGAACAAAAGCTACCGCCGCTATGAAAGGATACAAATATTTTTGACTTCATGCAGTGACAAAATTCGACATTCGATGCGAGAACTTAAAGGTTTACTTAAGGAGCAAATGCACCTTGACAATAAACGTGTGCATTTACTGCAATGCAATAAGACAAATAATGTTGTTTACATCCAGTATTATAAAGAGTTGGATGCAATTCAATTCGCAACAGACAATAATAAGGTGCTCTATGTGGAGCACGTAAACATGAAGTACAACATTCCAGGATATATGGAAGATAGTACTATAGAAGTGCGTACGCATGATCTTCCCTCAAGCATCATCGATCCTTATATTCGTAAAACTATATCCCAATACGGAGAGATTCTCTCTATCGAAAAAGAAAAGTGGAAAAACTTTTTCCCCGGTGTTCTAAATGACGTACGTTTGTTACGCATGTGCTTGAGGAGGGCTAAACCTTTTTATGTAAATTTCGGTCAGTATACAATAATTCCGTGCAAATCACTTGTTACCTATGACAATCAGATGACCACATGTCAATATTGCCAAAACAGCTGTTCACTTTCGTAAGCCATGTGATAAACTGGACAAGGAGACAATAACACCAAAGGATAACGGTGCTTCCTTCACACCAACCCCAAAAAACCCAGTACATCGAAAACAGTCATCAACAACAATGAAGCATCCTCCTCAACGAAACCTATGGACGCCACACATTCAGAACAAGGTACACCAGCAGCAGCTAACAACGCACCCAACACCTCGACAAATAAAAGTAACACCACTAATGATTCCACCAACAACAGTGACACTGAAACAATGGATGGGAGCGAGAATAACGATCTACTGCTACCTCTTAAATTTCTGGATGGCAATGCAAACGCCTCCTAGGGAAAAGATGACAACTAGATTCAGCCATAAGAAAAAATATTTTTTTAATAATGTTAAACGGCCAAGTCATGCTTAAGTGCATATGAGCCGAAATAAAACATCTTAATGAAAAAAAAACGTGAGTCGCGATTTCATTCGTGTTATGTCGCGGCTCATGTCAAATCATCACACTTTCAAAGTACATATCCCGCGTTTTAGGCTCGGGCTCTGCACCTTCGGCGACGGTTATCAGGACATCGAGCATGTCGTGTGGTCGTGCGTAGAGTATCGCGACTTCAGGTCGAAGCTACTGGAATCCCTCAGGGCCCGAGGTAGACCGCCTGATGTTCCGATTTGGGTCGGGATAGTTCATATATGCCTCTCATATACCATTACCTCAAACCAGTGCTGTAAAACTGCACTCAATTCAATTGAAATTGAATGTGTTCTCACACTGACGATCACTCTGCTACAGTAAACTTCACATTCCTACAAACTATCTTCACTGTCGCAACGAAGGGGCATCATCCTTTTCTTCATTCGTTTCTCTTTCTACCGATGCTCAGTTGAACCACCGTCAATGTATCTCTTGAAGTAACAAAATATCTCTTACAATTCAATGAGAGAGCGACCTTCAAGTGAGGTTCATGTAAACATTCGAATTGGTTCAAGATAGTGGATGAAAGGTAAGCCAGTCAATATAACTGAAATATCAATTACAAAATAAACGTGAATTAATTGTTCCCCCTTTCAGTTTTTATTTTTAATATTTCGAAACACATCTCAATGCATTTCAAACAGTCAAAATTATCGATTGTAACTTGCTCGTGATAATTGAAAACTCAAATGAGAACCGCCACCCTCTATTTATCATTATCATTAATTATGTTTTATCGAGGCCTATGTATTCGCACTTGTTCACTTTTCACAGTGAAGACAAGGTAGACAATGAAACAGGTAGACTACTTGGCACTATAAACCGAGGAAGCAAAACTTCAAGTGACTAGGTGCGGTTATTCAATTGACGATGAATTCTGGGAGCTTCGGCAACAAAAGTAAAATGAATGAGAATGGGTATACTGACAGTCAACGACCAAAAATTTTATTTTCATCTAATAATATTCGATTGAAATGAAGTTTTACCGCACTGCCTCGAACACATTAATATACAAGTGTAATCTGATATACATCGCTCAGAAAGTATAATCTCCACCTACGGGTTCAACACTAACATCCGCCCGATTCTTTCGATCCCCATCCCTGTCTACCATCTTCATCGGATCTAACAAGACCTTCTTATAGTCACCAACTTTTTCGTCGCCCCCTTCCCCCGTCTCTTCACCAACTCGATGGCAACAAATTAGATCTCTGTTGTTTTTAGACATCTTGTTCTCACACCCCTTTTTACACCGTTTTCCACAATATTTACGTCTCTTTCATTCTCTTCCTTAACATAACCATCACCGCCCACGGATGACCAGCATGCGGGCCCACGGGCCCACAAGGACCGAAGGATGCGGCTAACATAGATATTTACCAACGCCATCTGGAAGACTCTCATGCTATATTCAATTCACCGGCTACTGCTGGATTTTCGAGAATCTGCGACCCTGATACGACACTATGATACTATTATAGTTTTAAGTTAATCGTTAATTAAGATTAAAAAAAACCTTGGCATCTTAGAGCTTAAGCAGTTTGCCTTAAAATTATATTATATTTTTGATGAAAAAACACTCGTTTTATTTATTTATTTATTTTTAATTCATCCTACAATAAAAGGTCTCAATGAATATGATGTAGTCAAGTTATAAAAATGTGGATCGTAACCATTTATGCGCAAATTTATGTGTAGGTTCGCCGAATTCGAAAAGGTGTTCAACAGTGCCAAATGTTCTGATACATGCAGTTATCGGTTCATAAAATCCAAACGACATTCAGTGAAATCTCGGTTGAAGTAAACCAGTAGAACGCAGCGATCGTTGTGAAGCACGGAAGTCAAGACTAAATGAGACCTTCGGAGAGTCAATATCGCCGTTGAGTATTTTCGCAACTAAGATTGCTTGCTGAATTTTTCTGCGCCGTTACAGTGAGTCCAGACCAATCAGACGACAGCGATCGGGAAACAATTCGTAAACTCCAAGCATTTTCAAGTATAGGCCGAACTAGCGAGCAATATAACGATTTCAAACAGTGAGGATTTTTAAAATCACGTCCTTAACAGTCTTTTTAAAAACTAACAATGTCGTGTTCTCAAGGCTATACAAAAAGTGATATTCTAAAATAATCAGTCTTTTTCAATACTAATAAATTGATCAGCTTTTTTAAGGCTAGCTATTCAAAGAACTATTCTCCGAACTAATCAGTCTTTATTAAGACTACCACAAAATCAGTCTTTATCAAGACTTTTCCAAACTACGTGTCTAATCGGAGACTAATTTAGACTAGTTAATTTAATTTCAAATTGCATTCATTTCAAAAATGCCTGCGTCCAACCGGAAAGGCAACAAACCTAAGGCTAAAAATAGTTCAATACGGAATAAATCACAATCCGTTATTCTAATAATATTCACGATCTTAAAGAATCTGAATGTAAAAATAAAAGACAACGGACGGATTTCCCTTCCGTTGGTTCTATGCCGTCTAACAATATTTACGACATTCTTCCTGAATCCGATTGTAGCGACACAGAAAAAAAATTCTTCTACAATTCCAAAAATGGACGCTTGTCGTTCTGGAAATAAAAAACAATCTATGCCTTCAGTGACGGTGATGATTTCCGACTTCAAAGCATTCCGTACTGAGCTTTCTACTTTTCCCCTGAAAGTAAAAGTCTCATTACAAATCGGACGAAAAGGAGCACGTCGAGTCTTGGTTGATGGATTGGAAGATTACGAACGTCTTATCCGATATTTGTCCGAGAAACTTCATAAAATTTATTCATATGATATAAAATCAGACAGACATCTTCAAAGCTGTCTTGAAAGGCTTATCAAATGATCAAAGTACTGATGAAATTAAAAATGAACTAAATGAATTGCTTGGTTTTGCCCCTTTCAAATAAATACGTATGAAAAATAGAGCGAATGGTACTTCTAAACCACGCTCTGGAATTTCCCATGAACTCTACCTAATACACTTCAACCGAAGTGATGTAAACAATTTGAAAACTTTAGAAAAAGTACGCTTCATTTCCCACATTAACATTCATTGGGAACATTATAAACGGCATAATGTTATTGCAAACATAACGCAATGTCGTCGTTGCCAAGGCTACGGTCGTGTTACCAAAAATTGTCATATGGATATACGGTGTTCGAATTGTGGTAAATCGCATTCGAAAGACGTTTGTCCAATGAATGAAACCACTGATAAATTTTCATGTTCAAATTGCGATGGAAGTCATTAGCTTCTTCAAACGAAGTCCATTCAGGCGATATAACGGAAAATAAAATGATCTACCTACAAGATCAACTTTTTCAAATGATCATCCGAATGAATTCGACTTCATCACTTTTTGAAGCATTTCAAATCGGATGGCAATTTGCAAATAATCTTATAATGAATTTGAAATTTCACCGTGATGTTAAATAATTTATTTGAATATTTTAAATTGGAATTCTCGATCTTTAAAATCGAGTGAAGATGAATTTTATAATTTTCTCAAAGTTCACAAAATTCATATTGCCATTGTGACAGAAACTTTCCTTAAACCAAATGTCAAATTGAAAAGCAATCCACATTATGTGGTTCATCGATTTGACAAGTTTACTGGACTGGGTGGTGGAGTTGCCATTTTTGTCCAACGGCAAATTAAACATCGAATTTTACCTTCCCTCAATACAAAAGTTATTGAAAGCTTGGGAATCGAAGTTGAAACCATTCATGGAATTTATTTCATCGCTGGAGTATATTTGCTATTCCATTGCACCGGCAAACAATAAGATTTGTTTAAAGTCGATTTGCAAAAACTTACAAGATATCGACCGAAATTTTTCGTAAAATGGGAGACTTAAATGCAAAGCATGTCCAGTGAAATTGTAGGCAAAATAACAGTAATGGTCAAATACTTCATAATCAGCTGGTTACTTCGCAGTTCTTCATCCCACTAATCCGACTTGTTTCTCTTCCGTGAAAAACCCGTCTACAAATGATCTGGTTCTAACGGATCAAAGTCATATTTGTAGTGAACCGATTACACATGCTGACTTTGACTCTGATCATCTTCCTGTAACATTCAGACTTTCCAACGAAACTATAATTAATCCAATTAGTGCTATATTCAACTATCATAGAGCTACTTGGTTGGATTACAGATCTCACATTGAAAATCATGTGGATCATGAAACTATTTTAGAAAATTCTGCGGACATCGACACAGCAATAGATAATTTGAATCATTACATTATCGAAGCTAGAAATTTTTCAGTTCCCAAAGCTCAAACTAAATTAAATTCTCCTATCATCGATGACAGTCTTCAACTGCTCATTCGGCTGAAGAATGTTCGTCGACGACAATATCAACGATCTCGTGATCCTGCTATGAAAAACATAGTTAAGGATTTACAAAAAGAAATTAAACATAGATTTACTCTTTTGCGAAATGAAAATTTCGCTAATGAAGTTGAACAAATTAAACCATATTCTAAACCCTTCTGGAAACTTTCTAAGGTTCTTAAGAAACCTCAGAAACCAATTCCTGTTCTGAAGGAAGGAAATCAAATACTTCTTACAAATGGCGAAAAAGCTCAAAAAATTGCTCAGCTGTTCGAGAGTGTCCACAATTTTAACTTGAACGTTGTGAGTCCTATTGAAAATGAAGTCTCACTAAAATATGATCAGACATTTTTGAGACGAATTTTGATGAAATTAAGTCAATCAATAGGAAACATAAAAACATGAAGGCTCCTGGTAATGATGAAGTTTTTAATATTCTTATTAAAAATTTTCCCGATGTTGGTTGAAATTAGCTTACTTTCCAAAAAGATGGAAAAACTTTTCTTTAGCTTACTTTCCAAAAAGATGGAAAAACGCTAAAGTAATTCCTATTCTCAAACCTGATAAAAAAAACCAGCAGAAACATCAAGGTATCGACCAATTAATTTACTTCCTTCTATCAGTAAACCTTTTGAAAAAAATAACTTGTTGAGAATGATGTCTCATATAATAGAGAATTCAATTTTTTTACCAGAGCAGTTTGGATTTCGTCATAAACATTCAACTACTCATCAACTTGTAAGAGTAACGAACATAATAAAAGCAATTAAATCTTCTGGGTTATCCTCTTGAGTTGCTCTTCTAGACATAGACAAAGCATTCGACAGTGTTTGGCACAAAAGTTTAGTAGCAAAAATGTCTGATTTCCAGTTTCCTATTTATTTGATCAATATGATTCAAAATTATTTAACTGATCGTACTCTCCAGGTTTGCTATCAGAATTGTAAATCTGAATTGCTACCCGTACGAGCAGGTGTTCCGCAGGATTCCGTAGCTCCAATCTTGTATAATATTTTCACTTCTGATCTTCCAAATCTACCCGTTGGTTGTCAGAAATCGCTATTCTGTGACGACACAAGTCTGTTAGCCACAGGTTGAAATCTAAGAGTGATCTGCAGTCGTTTACAAAGAAGTTTAAATATTTTCAGTGATTATCTGTCAAAATGGAAAATTAAACCAAATGCAGCAAAAACGCAATTAATTATCTTTCCTCATAAGCCAAAAGTTTCTTTTCTTAAACCAAACAATATTAACATTATCAAATTGAATGGCTTGAATTAACATGGTCAGATCAAGCAAAATACTTAGGTTTAACGTATGACAAAAAACTCACTTTCAAGGATCACATTGAAGGAATCCAGGCAAAGTGTAATAAATATATTAAATGTTTATATCCTCTTATAAAAACAAATTCTAAGCTCTGTCTAAAAAAACAAATTATAAAATTATAAACAAATTTTCAGACCAGCCATGCTTTATGAAGTACCAATTTGATCAAGTTGTTGTTCCACCAGGAAGAAAACGCTTCAAAGGATTCAGAATAAAATTCTGAAAATGATTTTAAAGCGTCCTCCCTGGTTTAGTACAAATGAGTTACACAGACTCCTATATTAGTTAGTAAGTTAGTATATAAGTTCCTTTTCCCCATTACACAATACAAGTAGGTTTAGAATTTTTCCTACACAAAAATCACAGAATTGCGGAAGCAAATGATGTCTTCTTGGTAATAACCAAATCATGTATGTAATAGGGCTGAAAAGTCACCACTTGAGGCTGAACACCCAATTTAAATCTCTACAGCATATTGATAGTTTCTTTCAATAAATTATGCAAATCCGAAATGAAATAAACGACATTAAAATTCTGTATGCGTCTATTTTTTTATCACCATTAGGACCGCCCATTTGTGAAAAATCTAAAAACTAAATCACGTAAAAAGAAACCTCTTTACAAAAATTGGATCAGTTTTTAATTCTATCACCACTGCGAGCAGATGTATGTTGTGTCGTTTGCAAAGCTAGTTTCGCTTCCGACAAGAGCGATTACGTCACAGCTGCCAGTTGTTTGCATTGGCAAAAAACAACGAAATGTGAACAACGGTGGAATCACACAAAATCAGCCGTTCTACTGGCTCTAAAAGTTTTCTAAAGAACTATTAGGATTTCTTGCTCGTAAGTCGACGGTAAATATCCACAGTTTAGTGCAAATTTAGAACTGTTTGATTTGATTTGTGCACTTTTCGCTGTGTGAAATTTACTGTAATCGAGATCAAGTGAAGCCTTCTTTGTGTTTGCGAAAAATGTGGAAAAGGGGAATGCTTTCATAATTCATACAATTGATCAACTAATTGATATTCGGAAGTGTTAAGGAACATGTTAGTTGGTTTCGTATTCACGACATCCAGTTATGTCTCTGACATTACCCACCCGCAATTTTTTTATTCAGAGCAATTGTTGCTTCAGAAAGCTGTTGAACTTGCGCAGGTAATTGAACCAAATCGATATGCTAGTCAGTCGACACGGTTGGCACTTGAGTCTCAGAAATATAAGTGCGAATGCTTCGACCATATTTAACTTCTCTCTGCAAGCGGTACACAAAAGAATAAACATGCCTTGGGTAAAGGCATCTCGCAAGTCTCTAGTGTTTATGCCACAACAGTTTGGCTAATGTGCATGTAAACATCACAGAAGCCGCAGCGCATCGGTTCGATGTCGTTTACATCGAGTTTCCACCATAGCTTCGTGACATACGGATGGTAGATAGCGAGATAGCAATAACCTAACGAAACCTTTGATACTGATGATAACAATGAAGATACTTGGAGCGTAAAAGAAAACAAATAACCAGGAAAAATGACACTGGAGTTTCTGGCTAGATAAAGCAAAACCGGATGGTATTTCACACTAGGATTGTTCCGAGGAGTCTTCCAATAATGGTTCACGAATTTGCGGTTCCGATTCAAGAGTTCAACAATATTAATTTTGAAATACTTTTTGCACTCAACAAAAGTAAACAACCTCAAACTTAACGAAATAAACGTCTGTAGTGTTGTACGTATAAAAAATGCAGAAATAGGAGCGAAAAGGTTGACATTACATAGATAAATATCTGGAATAGTTAAGTGAGTTCTAGATAGAGTACTCTGCACCGCATATAGGTTCATTCGTGCGTTCTGGAAAAAATATATGATCGATTAAAAATATGGTTTGAGGGGTGGATGTGACGGTAGCATTCATTCGTGCAAGCCTGGGTTGGATGGTCTTACAAGCCAGTTGTCGTATGTTCGAGCCCCGATCAGGAAGGATTCTTAGTGTTAGTAGGATCCATAGTACTAGCCATGCAATGATTCTGTACACTGAGAATCGGCTGCGAAGTCTGTTGAAACAGAAAGGCCAAATTCCACAAAAGGAATGTAATGCCACGACTTTGACTTGGGTTGGATGGGAGTAGGGTTTGAAGGGTGGATGCGGCGCTGGCACCTCCATGTAAAGTGACACCGGTATTCAACGTATAAGTATGATGAGAGATAAAGGTAGATCAAACTCGGCAAAGAGGACAACTTGATTTGAACTGTGCTTTTTGGGTAAAGACAATGCTCTCGATGTAGATCAGAACGGTTTTGTGTGTGGGATAGTGGGACGGCTTCGGTATAAAATTGTTTGACGGAAATTATTCACTTCGTGGAATATTCAACTGTTTCGGTAACGAAGACTTATTTTTGAAGATCAAGGGCCGTTTCATCAATCACAGTATCATCAACGTGCACTGCCCACATGAGACGAGACCCGATGACGAGAAGGAAGCATTTTACGCGCAGCTGGAACGAACCTACGACAGCTGTCCACGGCGGGATATAAAACTTGTCATCGGCGACATGAATGCTCAGGTAGGCCGGGAGGCAATGTACAGGCTTGTGATCGGGCTGGAGAGCCTGCACGAGGTAACAAACGACAACGGCCAACGAGGCGTAAACTTTGCAGCCTCCCGAGGAATGGTAGTTCGAAGCACCTTCTTCCCCCGCAAAGATATCCACAAAGCCACCTGGAGATCACCTGATCAACATACGGAAAATCAAATCGACCACGTTCTCAACGACGGGCGATTCTTCCCCGACGTCATCAATGTCCGCCCCTACCGCAGTGCCAACATTGATTCTGACCACTACCTTGTTGCAGTTTGTATGCGCTCGAAACTATCGACGGTTCACAACACTCGTCGCACAGGAACGACGGGATTCAATCTCGAGCAGCTACGTAGCTTTCGTACTGCAGAGGAATACGCGCAACAACTGGAGCAAGTGCTACCAACGGAAGAGCTGCTTGGCGCGGCGACTCTTGAAGATGGCTGGAGGAATATAAGATCCGCCGTGAGTAGCACTGCTTCAACCGTACTAGGTACGAAGATATCGAATCGAGGAAATGACTGGTTTGACGGCGAATGTCAGCAGTTGGTCAAAGAGAAGAATGCAGCAAGGACGAGTATGCTGCAACACCGCACTAGAGTGAACGAGGAACGATACTGACAGGCACGGAACAGACAGAACACGGCCTAGACTGAGGATTCCATAGTTCTGGTCGTTCACTTTGTTCTGGTTCTTGAAAGAGGCAGGAGTTAATCGCGAATTATTAGCGCCGCGGTATAAAATTAAAGGTTGCTGATGAAACAGCGTTGGTAAACGACTGAACAATGCTCAATTCAGGCCCTAATGTGGTTCATAACCTCTTGTCCAGTAACTCCTATCCCTACCTCCCCGCGGCACCGGCTGGGGTGCGAGTAACCATAGGAAAGATCGGGTAATCAACCCCGGTGGGACCTGTGTCGTATGCTGACAGGGAAGGGGGAGCTTGCTTTCTCTTTACAGAGAGCAAGCCTACCCGAGCGTCTGTTCCCCATGTTGGGGCGGCTCGAAACAGCGTCTGTTCTCCATGTTAGGAGCGGCTGATTACCGTCCTTCTGTCAGTGTGGGACTCTAAACAGTGCTGACCCGATGGCCCTCCGGCGAGACAGGAGGTTAGTGCAGGCCTAACAAGCCGCCCCTAAAACACTTGTTACGAATAATCAGAATATAAGTACGACTCGGAATGATCGGCAAAGATCTACGCGACGGAATAAAGAATACGATTGGAAGCTTGGCACATGGAATTGTAAACCGCTTGGCTTCCCAGGATACGACCGAATGCTGCATGATGAGCTTCTAATCCGCGGCTTCGATGTCGTAGCACTGCAGGAACTTTGTTGGACGGGACAGAAGGTGTGGAAAAGTGGGCATCGAGCGGCTACCTTCTACCAGAGCTGTGGCACAACCAACGTTCTAGGAACGGGATTTGTAGTGTTGGGCAATATGCGCCAGCGCGTGATTGGGTGGCAGCCAATCAGTGATAGAATGTGCGTATTGAAGATCAAGGGCCGTTTCTTCAATTACAGCATCATCAACGTGCACTGCCCACATGAGACGAGACCCGATGACGAGAAGGAAACATTTTACGCGCAGCTGGAAAGAACCTCCGGCAGCTGTCCACAGCGAGATGTAAAACTTGTCATCGGCGACATGAATGCTCAGGTAGGCCGGGTAACAAACGACAACGGCCAACGATGCGTAAACTTTGCAGCCTCCCGAGGAATGGTAGTTCGAAGCACCTTCTTCCCCCGCAAAGATATCCACAAAGCCACCTAGATATCACCTGATCAACATACGGAAAATCAAATCGACCACGTTCTCAACGACGGGCGATTCTTCTCCGACGCTATCAATGTCCGCACTTACCGCAGTGCCAACATTGATTTTGACCATTACCTTGTTGCAGTTTGTATGCGCTCAAAACTATCGACGGTGCACAACACTCGTCGCACAGGAACGCCGGGATTCAATCTCGAGCAGCTACGTAGCGTTCGTACTGCAGAGGAATACGCGCAACAACTGGAGCAAGTGCTACCAACGGAAGAGCAGCTTGGCGCGGCGACTCTTGAAGACGGCGGGAGGAATATAAGATCCGCCGTGAGTAGCACTGCTGCAACCGTACTAGGTACGAGGTTATCGAATCGAGGAAATGACTGGTTTGACGGCGAATGTCAGCAGTTTATCGAAGCGAAGAATGCAGCAAGGGCGAGGATGCTGCAACACCACATTAGAGCGAACGAGGAACGATACAGACAGGCACGGAACAGACAGAACACGGTTTTCCTGAGGAAAAAGCGCCACCAAGAAGGCCAAGATCGCAAAGCGATGGAACTGCTGTACCGCACAAATGATATACAGAAATTCTATAAGAAATTGAACAGCTCACGCAGAGGCTTCACGCCACATTCCGAAATTTGCAAAGATACCGGTGGTAACCTTCTCACGAACGAACGTGAGGTGATCCACAGGTGTAAGCAGTACTATGACGAGCATCTGAATGGCGAATCACAGGATACAGAGAACGACACAGGAATCAATCTGGGTGCACGCTCAGCCGACGACAGATTCCCAGCACCTGATCTGTCGGAGATAAATAAGGAGATCGGCAAGCTGAGGAACAACAGAGCCGCGGAAAATGACCAGTTACCAGGCGAGCTGCTCAAACATGGAGGAGAGGCACTGGCTAGAGCGCTGCACTGGATGATTTCTAAGATTTAGGAAGAGGATTCTACCGCAGGAATGGATGGATGGAGTGCTACGTCCGAGTATCTGGGACGCTCTCGAGCCCCTTCGAATCTCGGAGGGCTACGGAAAAATGATGGACTCTCTTGTATTTTGTTCAATATTGCCTTGAAAGGTGTGATTCGAAGAGCGAGAATCGACACGAGTGGCACGATCTTCCGAATGTCCGTACAACTTTTTGGCTTCGCTGACGATATTAATATTGTGACACGTAACCTTGAGAAGATGATGGAAACCTACATCGGACTGGCCATAAATGCGTCGAAAACAAAATACATGAGAGGAAGAGGCTCTAGAGAAGAAACACTACGCCTCCCACCACGAATATTGATAGACGGTGACGATATCGAACTGGTTAACGAGTTTGTGTTTTTGGGCTCACGGGTGACCGTCGAAAATGACACCAGCAGAGATATACAGAGACGTATTTTGGCAGGGAATCGAGCGTACTTTGGACTCAGAAAAACCCTTCGATTGAGAAAAGTACGCCACCGCACGAAGTTGACCATCTACAAAAGGCTTATTAGACCGGTTGTTCTTTATGGCCACGAGACCTGAACTATGTTGACAGAGGACCAACGTGCGCTCAGTTTTTTCGAAAGAAAGGTACTGAGGACCATCTATGGCGGAATGCAGATGGAAGACAGAACGTGGAGACGGCGTGTGAATCACGAATTGCAACAGCTGCTAGAAGAACCACCTATCGTACGGACAGCTAAAATCGGACGTCTACGATGAGCTGGGCATGTCATAAGGATGTCGGACGACAGCCCAGTGAAATTGGTTCTTGAATCTAATCCGACTGGTACAAGAAGAAGAGGAGCGCTGCGAGCAAGGTGGATCGATCAAGTGGAGGGTGATCTCAGAAGCATCCGTGCCTTGAGTGGCTGGCGACGAGCAGCCATGGACCGAGTTATGTGGAGACGTATTCTTGATACAGCAAAGGACACCCCAGGCCTATAGTTGTTAGGTAAGGTAAGGTAAGATGAAACAGCGTGAGATTCTGTAGTCAGTAATATTCAAGAACTTTCCTTTTTCTCGTGCAGTTAGCTAGGTCGATAAATGAGTGTGCAGCTAAGAACATCTCGCAGTGCTAACAATAGACTGAGGTTTAAGGCAAGAGAGTGTCATTGTATGGGCCAATATCCCGGCACACCGTCATAGCCAGCTATACTACTGACCCCACCATCCAGCTACATAGAACCCGGTCAACCATCCACGGACGAAAGCAGGGACACTGCTCGGCAGGGAGGCTAACACCAGCAAAGAACACCGTCGTTGGATTGAGAGCAACGCGACCGCCATTGATAATCTGTCGGTCTGGAATTCCATCGTTGGATGATGCACCGAAGACAACATTCCGTCATTTTACGTAAATCCATGGTAGTAAGTACGTTCCGATTATTTTCGCAAAGACCCTAGGACCACCTTAGATAAAAATATGCACTCAAAAGTCACTCACAATATTAGATAAATGTACTGCACGAGGTAGAGCGCTCGACGGAGAAGTAACATCAGTGGGAGAGATAGCAAAGACTGCAAAGGCAGTATGTGAAAAGCTAGCTAACGATATGTGGTGTGTTCGAATCTTGTAGAGTTAAATCGATAGTGAACGATAAATTCTGTAAAATCATTTTTTAGTTAGTTTTCCCCCCTCTAAGTTCCTTTACTGTCGTTGAATAAACCCATACGCTGGAAGATGCAGCCGCTAGGAAACCTAGATGAGGTGTTATTTATTTTAATGTTCAGGTGACGGGATTCTCATGTTTTTACAGAAGTTCGTTTATTGTTATGTATAACGTGTGGTCGGGTTAACCCCATGTTTCTGTCCTCGCTCCTAAACTAGATCAGACTGTGGCGAGGTAAACTATTAGAGCAGTGCCGATGATGCGACTGGCATCTGCGATCTTCATCATCGAATGAAGTAGTTCCAGTGTTTCATACTCGGAGTCTGTGGAGGGCTCTCGTGTAGTTATTAGTGGCCATCTGAAGTTGTCCGGGACAGTCGAGTCGTTTTAGAACCGGTTCCAATTTACCAAACGACCCGCCTTTCGGGAGACGGTCTTAATAGTTGAGCAAAGCCACCTTGGTGGATGATCTCCTTCGGGAGTGGCGCAAAAACCATCCACTTTCCATTCGAACGATTCCCAATCCGACAGCCCCCGGTTACAATTTGGCGCCCAACGTGGGGTCTTATATATTTTAACAGAGGGGATAATTTTTTAGTTCCGGTAAAAAGACATTTCGTTTTATGGAAATAGGAAAATTCCCTCTCGTGTTGAATATTATAAAATTTATTAACAGTAACAAGTAACAGTGATTAGTTTTAGTGAATTCCACCTTTTTTGCCTTTCTCATAACATATATAAGGGTTATGCAATCACTGTGAAAACCGACTTTTGAGCCGAGGCCCGGAGAGACCAGGGAATTCGTCAGAGAATATATGAAAGGAAATAGCAGCGGGGAGAGTCCTCTATTTCAGTTGTGACAGAAATTGTTGAATAAGCTGCTCTCCAAACCACTTTCGAAGGGTAGAAAATTCGAGTTTATATGGGACAATATGCGGCAACACTATTGTTACGCAAGGTGCGAACACGCCTCCATCGTCTGTTGAACCCCATCTATAAAACGACGCCAGTGACAAAGTCTGATGCAGTGAACGACTGTCAACGGTATAGATTAAAAAACAAATCCAAGAAGGGTGAACCAGCAGAATAGGCCGTAATAGTTTTTTTTTCTCTCTATTTGATAGTTTTGGCCATTAAAACGTTATAGTTATATTTATAGTGCGCTAAAATAGAAATTCTAAAACTAATAGTACGGCTGAGTGAATTCATAGAGGTTGGTTAAGAATAAATATGTAAAAAGTAACTGTTGAACCTAATCTAAGATGCATCGCAGGACTGTATCATAGCTAGTTTCTGCATCACTCGGGTGTTCAACTGTAATAACACAGGTGAACATGATCACAGATCTAAGGTAGAACTTCAAATATAAGTATGAAAATATGAATTATATACCTAACACTAAATTAAATTATACTATGCAGGAGTTTGATACTTGCACCGTACCTTATCATTTATCGGTAGGAATAAAATTTGAACTGAAGAAAATCACTAAACATAAGTGGCTTAGAATGAACAGATTGTCGTACGTTTGCTGATAAAAATATTACCGGAAGGAAAAATTTAACCAACTTAATAATAAATAAAAAAGTTTGTTGAAATTTTCGGAAATATCATTATTTATCGTATTGTTGCCTGTTCGGGAACAAATTAAATTTTTCGTTTATTCCGGAATGTCAAACAGAAGCGTAGTAAATGCGGACAAACAGGTCCAAAGAGGAAATTCTCCGAATGTTGAGGGGGCCGGATGTGGTACGTGCCAACGGCTGGATAATAGCCGTATGGTGCTGTGCGATGAGTGTGACGTGTGGTTCCACTACGAATGTGTTAATGTGGAGGACAGTATACAGGACCGAGACTGGAGCTATATAAGTCGTCGAAAGCGGAGTTACAGTTGCAACAGTGTAGTTCGCAGTCGGATGTAGCTATAGTGGAGTCCGGAGCACTCGGAAAACTGCCTAGCAAAAAACTAGGAGCGATTCCAAAGCCGTCAAAGCAACATTTCGTTATATCGGGTAATACAGTCAATATCTCAAAAATGGATAAGCAGAGTAGTATAATACCTACAGAGAACTCAATCCACTCAAGTAGCAAGACCTATTCCAAGACATCAAAGCGTTCCGCAAAACTACAAAAGGGAGAGCTACAAAAGAAAGGGCTTTATGCAAGGCAGGCGCTAGAAAAAAAGCAACTAGAAGAGCAGCTGGCTCTAGAAATTGAGCTGTTGGAGATGAGTGATTCGGAGTCTATGACGACTGGAAGCTTGAAGAAAGTCGAAGATTGGCTTTGCAGAACAGAAGACATGGGACAAGAAGGATTTGAAACAGTGGAGGGAACACCTTTTCCGGTGTATGATAAACCTTTCAAAAATCGTTAGTAGTGTCGTGTCGTGAGCATGTGCCCAACAGTTATGCCCAAGGAAATCCCTCTGCTGTAAAGCAGAGTATCAGTAATGCCGTCCTACTTGGGAATAGAAATACGCAGCAGTCTCATTTACCAGGTGCTGGATATACCGAATGTAATATTTCTAGCGGTACTAAACTGGTAACCGCGCCCTGTCAAAACTCGTTTTTTGGCCATAATCTGAAAGAACCTACTTCATCAACGATTCCGACTTATATTCGAACGTCTCATCAACCAACCACGGCGACAACGTTTCCGACAACATGCCATTCACATCCAGTAGTTCCAGGCCTTCAGTTTCTAATACCCACTTATAAAGATGTTGGACAATCTCCAATGGTAACATCTACCCCGCGCATAAATACATACCTGAATCAACAAAGATGTAAAAGACTTTCCAACGGTTCTGCGAATATCGTGTAGCAATATCAGATGGCATCCGCGATATTCCATCAATTTCGAATCAACAGCGAAGATCAGCACTGCCAAAGATTTCTTTGGACTGAAGCAATACCAGGAAAAACTCCGACGGCTTACGTTATGCAGGTAATGAAGTTCGGTGCAAGCTGCGCACAGTATGTAAAAAAACAAAACGCAGAACGATTTGAAACCCAGTTTCCGGAAGCAGTTGAGGCAATTTGTAAAGGAACGTGCATGGATGATATGCTATAAGTAGAATCAGAAGAAGAGGCAGTATCTCTGGCGCAAAACGTACAATTCATACACTCTGAAGGTGGCTTTGAGATTCGAGGGTGGCTGTCAAACTCGGAGATGGTGGTAGGCGCTATGGGCGCGCAAACCTCACCACAGAAGGATTTAAACAAGTCAGGCGAGTTGGCGACAGAGAAAATTCTGGGCATGTGGTGGGACACCGTCAGAGACACATTTACCTTCAGAATCCCCAAACACTGCAGACAGGAGTTATTATCTGGAGAGCAAGCCCCCACAAAGCGTGAAGTTTTGCGTACACTCATGTCGGTTTACGATCCGCTAGGCCTTCTCGCAAACGTGTTGATGTTCATTAAAGTCCTCCTTCAAGATTTTTGGCGCTTTAACGTGGATTGGGAGGAGATGATAACCGGTCAACAGTGTACAAAGTGGAAAACGTGGTTAAGCGTATTGAACAATGTTGAACAGGTCTCCGTTCCTCGGTGCTATCGAACGAAAACAACATCGTCAATACAATCCAACGATATTCATCTACACGTATTCGTAGACGCAAGCGAGAATAAATAGGCTGCTGTTACGTATTTCCGATATGAAGAAAATGAGACGATAGAATGTGCATTCGTTACAGCGAAAAATCGTGTCGCACCTTTTAAAATTCGTCTCGATTCCCCGATTAGAGCTCCAAGCAGCTGTAATTGGAACGCGTTTGGCGATTATGATTGGAGAAACCCACTGCATACCGGTGCAAAAACGTTTTTTCTGGACTCATTCAAGAGATGTCCTCTGCTGGATACGTTCAGATCACAGAAAGTACAACAAGTTCGTCGGTGCAAGGGTTGGAACTCAGACCTTTCTGAGTGGTTCTGGATACCTACAAAATTAAACGTAGCCGATGAAGGAACGACGTGGCAAAGGATTCCCGACCTCTCACCGTCTAGCCGCTGGTTTAGAGGTCCGAATTTTCTGTGGCAGCAGAAATGTGAGTGGCCATCTCAGCCAGCCGATTATGGAACAACCACAACCGAGTTGACCGTATCGGTGAGCGTGCATGCAGTTCGTAGTCCCGTCATAAATTTCTCCAAATATTCTAATTGGAGGAAACTCATTAGGGTTGTTGCGTATGTGCTACGTTTCTACAAAAACATCCTAGCAAAACGACAATGTTGTACCCTAACGGCAGGCGTTCTCAAACAGCAAGAACTACAGGAAGCTGAGTACGTCATCTACAAGCAAGCTCAATTAGACGAATTCAGCTTGCAGCATATTCTCGACCATTTTCCTATACTGGAGTCGACTACTTCGGCCCATTACAGGTTGTTATTGGCAGACGAGTAGAGAAAAGGTGGGGTGTGCTTATAACATACCTGGTGGTACGCGCTGTGCACATTGAAATCGCCCACACGCTCAACACTAGCTCCTGTATCATGGCTCTGAGGAACTTTATTGCCAGGCGTGGTACACCAATAGAATACATCAGCGATCGGGGCACGAATTTTGTTGGTGCCAATCGAGAGTTGTCAAAAGCAGTCCGTTTGTTTGATCAAGATAAGATCATGCAAGAGATTGTGACTCCAGATACTAAGTGGTCGTTCTTACCGCCGAGTAGCCCTCATATGGGTGGAAGCTGGGAAAGGTTGGTGCAGTCTGTGAAGAAGATTCTTAATAACATGAAGCTTCCAAGGCTTCCAACAGACGAAATTCTCAGGAACACACTCGTGGAAATTGAAAACACCATAAACTCGCTCCCCCTCACTTATGTACCAATCGAAGACGAAGAAAGCGAAGCTCTTACACCTAACCACTTTTTAATGGGATCCTCTAATGGTTCGAAGCCACTAATATCATATCGTGAGAGCCTTGCCACACTTACAAATACTTGGAAAGCATCGCAAGCTCACGCTAATCTCTTCTGAAAGAGATGGCTACAAGAGTACTTGCCGTCGATAAACCGCCGCACAAAATGGCACTACCCAGTCAAGCCTATAGAGATAGGTGTTATTGTCGTCATTGCTGATTCAGATCTCCCACGGAATTCCTGGTCAAAAGGACGTGTCATAGATGTTAAGTTAAAGGACGGCCAAGTTCGCAGTGCTACAGTTCAGATCCTGTTCAACGTATATGAACGCCCAGCAGTTAAGCTCGCAGTTTTGGATGTCGGCGTAACATATAGTATGCAGCAACCTACGGATTGCGTACTGGGGGGGATTGTTACGCAAGGTGCGAACACGCCTCCATCGTCTGTTGAACCCCATCTAAAAACGACGCCAGTGACAAAGTCTGACGCCGTTAACGACTGTCAACGGTATAGATTAAAAAACAGAACCAAGAAGGTGAACCAGCAGAATAGGCCGTAATAGTTTTTTTTTCTCTCTATTTGATAGTTTTGGCCAGTAAAACGTTATAGTTATATTTATAGTGCGCTTAAATAGAAATTCTAAAACTAATAGTACGGCTGAGTGAATTCATAGAGGCTGGTTAAGAATAAATATGTAAAAAGTAACTGTTGAACCTAATCTAAGATGTATCGTAGCTAGTTTCTGCATCACTCGAGTGTTCAACTGTAATAACACAGGTGAACGTAATCACAGATCTAAGGTAGAACTTCAAATATAAGTATAAAAATATGAATTATATACCTAACACTAAATTAAATTATACAATGCAGGAGTTTGATACTTGCACCGTACCTTATAATTTACCGGTAGGAACAAAATTTGATCTAAAGAAAATCACTAAACGTAAGTAGCTTAGAATGAACTGTGAATTGATTGTCGTACGTTTACTGAAGAAAATATTACCGGCAGGAAAAATTTAACCAACTTAATTATAAATAAAAGAGTTTGTTGAAATTGTTGCCTGTTCGGGAACAACTATAAAACCAAAATTTCAACTATTGAAGTGTTAGACTTGCAACATCAGATTTCATTGAACTATCGCATTGATGCAGCAGATCAATCATTTCAAATGTATGGCGAGGGACCCACTCGCAGGCATGTGAACAATGTGGAAGTGGACGAGCGTGACAGAGACGGATCGGCAATGTTGAATGTCATCGAGCCATCTCGTAGAAGCCAGTCAGTAGAAAGTAATGTTTTGTTATGGATGTGGAAGACTGGGAACGACAACTAGGGCCTGTGAGCGTTGTGCTGGATTCTACCACAAATTTAGGGCCTGTAAGCGTTGGTCTTGCTGGATTCTACCAGAAATTTATTCTCCAGTACAGTAGAATAACAGCACCGATAACCGATCTCTTAAAGAAGGGAAGGAACGAAATTAACTTGGTCTGAGGAAGTGGAGAAAGCGTTCGTCGAATTGAAAGTGATACTGACGTCAGCGGTCATTTTAGCTAACCCCGACTTTTCAAGACAATTCGTCATCGAATCTGATGCGTCCGATAATGCAGTAGAAGCCGCTTTGATACAGGTACAGGAAAGGTAATAATAATTATTAAGCTATTTTTGCAAGAAGCTCAGTTCCGCGCAACGAAAGTATGCGGCGGTAGAGAAGGAATGCTTGGCAGTTTCACGTGGGAACCCACGTGAAAAAAATCTGACTCTAGAAGTTTACTCTGGCTGTTCAGAATTAGTGCTGACTCAGGAAACGCGAAGCTTATCAGATGGGCACTTCGCATCCAATCGTACGATATCGAACTAGAGTATCGCAAGGGCAAGCAAATATAACAGCAGACTGCCTGTCACGGTCATTAGAGCCCATTTCAGTAGCGCTGCTAGACCTCTCGTATGTTGTAAATAAGATTCTGGCCGCGGTTCGCCTGGAAACGATTTCCACCGGAGGCGAAACGGACCAACATCGCTCATACCGAGCATAATAAAGCACACTTTGGGGCAGAAAGATGTTATCGGCTATTAAGGAACGGTATGTGTGGCCAGAGATGAACGAACAGGTTAAAAAAATTCTGTAGAGAATGCATGAAATGTCAAACCAGCAACGCTGGAAACCTAAACGTCACATCGTCGATGGGGACTCAAAAAGTGGTAGAGTATCCAGGGTAATTCGTAACCCTGGACTTTGTAGGACCATTGCCAGTGTCAGCAAAAGTCGTAGCACATGCCTTCTAGAAGCGAAGGCAGAACCATTAGTAGAGTAGAGGTAATAGGTGCAAACACTTACGTGATGGAAGATAACATGGGGAAAATTAATGGTGTCTTCTTTGCTAGCCAACTAAAGAAAATGCATCGTCCTGTATCGAAAGTAAATAAATAGAAAGGTTTACAACCTATGTATCTCTACGGAGAAAACAGTACAGAATAAAACACCTGTGGGGTTGATAGGTTACTTCGACAATAAATAACTAAGAAACCCTGTATGTGATAATAGTTGGTTTTATTGCAGTAAATTTGAAGATTTATAATGAATCCGTTACAGTAGGGCGATTCACGTAACCTTGAACAAGGCGGGGCAATGACCTGTGAACAGTATGGATGTGTTCCCTGGGAAGCGTAAAGCGAGTCGCGTGAAGTTTGCCATTAAAGTGTCTTTTTGTCTATAGTAGTATTAATAGTTAGTTGTCTGAACTTTCCAAGTCCGAATACGGCGACCGGTTTGGTAAACAATTATCGCCATCAAGTAGGAACTCTTTTTTCTGTCTGCTAGATTATGAGAATTTCTTTTGCTACGCGGTTGGTAGTAGAATGAATGGAAAGAGAGAATGATTAGTATGCAAGGGGTGACTGAATGCTCGTTGATTTATTTATAAGTAATTATATGGGAACAGAATCTTTTAGTCGAAACCATTCGGCGGTCAAAGAGGTTCTCTGAGGAATTTTGAGCCTGGGGATTGTGGAGAAATTTTTATCAAAATGATTTGTTTTTTTTTTCGGCAGTTCACAGCCAGTGTAGTGAGTATTGTTGATCCTATTTTCCCGGAAACTGAGCCGAGGTAGGAAAAACCAAACTTACTAGTATGTTATTGGTATATTTTAAAGAATAACTTTACCTAACCCAGAAATGATCAGGGGTTGAGGATGGTCTAGTCAAGTATAGATGGAATGTAAGTATGGAAGGAATTGCCAGCATCAAAAGCCTGAAATGATTCACTCAATAGTCAGGAAAAAGAATTTCTTGTGATGTGTTGCAAATGCGTCGGAGTTTTGTTAAATGTTGAAAGGAAGGACTTATTGATTTTGCTGGATACCGGAGTAGAGAAACGTTGATGGTTAGTAGCAGGTTGGTAGACTAACCATACCTGGAAATAGAGAGGAGTCAATTTATTTACGATGAAAACTTATGACTCCAAAACCACAATAGTCACCTTGATTTATCTAAACAGTTGCCCTTCGAAAATTTGATTGATTCCTGCAACTAAAGTAAGAAATCAATCAAATTTTCGAAAAAATAGCAGGAAATTATGTAACGATATACGTAACAAAAACGCAGAAATTGGAGCGAAAAGGTTGACATTACATAGATAAATATCTGAAATAGTAAGAGAGAGCCCCTCGTACTAGCAGCCGCGTATAGTGGTAGTGATACTCTCGCGAGTTCTACCCTTCTCCTAATTCACTCAAAGACTCGAAAAGATTAAGTGAGTTCTAGATTGAGAACTCTGCACCGCATAGTGGTTCATTCGTGCGTGCTGTAAAAACTATGATCGATTAAAAATATGATTTAAGGGGTGGATGCGGCGGTAGCAATCACTCTTGCCTGTCTGGGTAGCATGTTGGATGGGGATAGGGTTTGGAGGGTGGATGCGGTGCTGGTACTTTCATGTAAAAAGACACCGGTATTCAGCGTATAAGTACGATGAGAGGGAAAGGTAGATCACTGTGCTTCTTGGGTAAAGACAATGCTCTCGATGTAGATCAAAATGGCTTCGGTATAAAATAGCTAGACGGAAATTATTCACTTCGTGGAATAATCAACTGTTTCGGGACCGAAGACTTATTCTGATGCCTAGACTGAGGATTCCACAATTCTGGACGTTCACTTTGTTCTGGTTCGTGGAAGAGGTAGGAGTTAATCGCGAATTATTGGCACCGCGGTATGAGATTAAAGGTTGCCGATGAAACAGCGTGAGATTCTATAGTCAGTAATATTCAATAAATTTCCCTTTTTCTCGTGCAGTTAGCTAGGTCGATAAGTGAGTGTGCAGCAAAGATCATCTCACAATGCTAAAAATAGACTGTGGTTTAACCGGTTCCGAATTACCAAACGACCCGTCTTTCGGGAGAACGTCTTAATAGCTGAACAAAGCCACCTTGGTGGATGATCTCCTTCGGGAGTGGCGCATAATCATCCACTTTCCATTCGAACGATTCCGATTCCGACAGCCACACGTTGGGCGCCAATTTGATGGCCACCAATAACTACACGAGAGACCTCCACAGACTCCGAGTCTGAAACATTTCAACTACTTCAGTCGATAAAGAAGAACGCAGATGCCAGTCGCATTATAGGCATTGCTCTAATAGTCCATCTCGCCACAGTCTGATCTAGATTCAGAAGCGGGAGTTTAAGCATGGGGCAACCCAATCACATGCAACACAAAAACGATGAACGAACTTCTGAAAAAACGAGAGAATCCCGTCACCAGAACATTAAAATAAATAACACCTCATCTAGGTTTCCTAGCGGCTGCATTTTCCAGTGTATAGGTTTTATCAACGACAATAAAAAAACTTAGAGAGGGGAAAACTAACTGAAAAATGATGTTACACAATTTATCGTTCACTATTACAACGAAAAAAGACTTTACTCTACGAAATTCGAACACGTTATATTTCGTTAGCTAACTTTTCACATACTGCCTTTGCAGTCCTTGCTATCTTCCCCACTGATGTGACTTCTCATCGAGTGCTCTACCTCTTGCAGTACATTTATCTCATATAGTGCAGTACATTTATCTCATTTGAGTGCATATTTTTATTTAGGGCGGCCTTAGAGTCTTTGCGTATTTTGTGTCATGATCACGGTTCATCTAACATGCGCATGTAGAAAATAATCGGAACGTACTTACTACCATGGATTTACGTAAAATGGCGGAGTGTTGGCGTCGGTGCATCATCCAACGGTGGACGACCGATGATGGCGTGGTTGGGGAACTAATTCCAGACCGACAGATTATCAATGGCGGTCGCGTTGCTTTCAATAGTCGTCCTTTTTTCCGAGTTTGATCTACCTTTCCCTCTCATCGTACTTATACGCTGAATACCGGTGTCACGATACATGGAGGTGCCATCGCCGCATCCACCCTCCAAACCCTACTCCCATGCAACATGCTACCCAGGCAGGCATGAATGAATTTAATCGATCATATATTTTACAGCACGCACGAATGAACCTCTATGCGGCGCAGAGTACTTAACCTAGAACTCCATTAATCTTCTTGAGTCTTTGGGCGAATTAGGAGAAGGGTAGAACTCGCGAGAGTATCTGTGTAATGTCAACCTTTTCGCTCCAATTTCTGCATTTTGGAGACGTACAACGCTGGAACCCCACACAATGCCCAATACATAAATTCGTGTCATTTTTTATGTAGGGGAAGATGTTCGGTTGCCGGCACCCCACCGTAACTTTTCAGAGAAAGCAGATAGCGTCATTTCGACAAATATCATGTGTGTGTGTAATAGCAGCACGCTCTTTTTGTGCCGAATACCAAAGCAAACAGACGCTTGTACCAAAGTTTTTTTTCGTCATTTTCAAAATGTCGGTTACTGGCACCCCAAGGTTATCGGCACCCCATTTTTTCGACAAATCGCGAAAAATTGTCTATGATATGCAGAGATGGCAAGTCTGCAAATTTGACTAAAAATTATAAAATTTCTTGGTTAACATGGAAAACTGTTTTCGTCTAAAGACTTTTTATAGACATTTGAAACTTCGGTTGTTTGCAGACATTCGTCAGAAATTATAGACTTTTGAAAATTGGCGCGATCTTTTCGTTTTTGCTCTCTAAACTTATTGTATTACCTGGCATCTCTTGACGGCTTCAATACATTCATGATATAAGTAACAAGGCGGGTGGGTAATGTCAGAAACATAACGGGATGTCGTGAATACGAAAACAACTGACATGTTCCTTAACACTTCCGAATATCAATTAGTTAATCAATTGCATGAATTATGCAAGCATTCCCCTTTTTCACTACTAGAATTTCAAACGATGCACCTAAACTAAAGTACAAATTAGTTACATTAAACATTCTGAAACACAAATATTATGAAATAACCAGTATTGTTCATTATAATAAAATAATGGTGGCTCTGAAACGAACCTTTTATGAAGGCGTTCGTGTTGGAGAGTGATGAGTTGAATTCGAATTCCGATGGATGCCGCTGACTTCCGTCATCTATTTCCAAGCTGACCTGTTGTTCGTGGGTGCGATACTGATTATAATCTTCCAATAAAGAAAACATTAATTCGCTTAGTTGATCAATGATACCACATGACTGTGATATGAAAAGTATGATATATACACTAAAAAATTGAATTTTACAGGTGACTTAATCCGTCATACGATGTAATTCATAAAGACCTAATTTGTCAAATGACGGAAAATTTTATTTATAGTGACTTAATGTTAGATGAGCTTGAATTTTACTGGTTTCGACTGTAACTTGCGTTCTGCTAGCAGGTGCGACTGTATGAATTCAAATGCACCTTTCACCAGCCAAGCAGATGCATGCTTCTGTGGCTCAGTCGATGATTCTCGGTTCAAGTCGCGGCGGTTGCTATCAGTATTCTATTTTTTTATTTCAATAAATTTCATGTCATGGAGTTTTAGACACAATATTAAATGTTCTTCCACGTAAATTTGCGTGAGCTGCGACGCTCCATTTATGTGCATCTAATAAAATGTAAAATCACAGGATTTTTTTAAAATGTGTATCTACGGCTTTCTACCTTGATGTTCCTAGCAAATACGAGATCAATACATGTGCTCCCAAGGGTGAAGGAAACAGATTTCATATCCAACTTCATATAGTTGCTCATGAAATCAATGAATTCAATATTATCTTGTTTTGAGGCATCTATATTGAAATCCCATTCAACTATCATCGGCGTAATTTTGCGTGAATATAAAGATAAAGGAGAAGTAAAATACAGATTAATCTGCATGTGTGACAACCTTGTTTCGCACGGCAAATTTCGAGACGACACTCATACTAGTATAAAAAAGTGTTCTATATCAATATTTTCTTTTTCACATTGCGAGCCAGCGTTACTGTCGTAATTGAATGTGTTAGATATCGCAATCAAAAGGAGCCTCATACTAAAATATGCACGACAAAAATACAGATTGATCTGATCTGATAAATCTGATGCTTTTGGTACGAAAGAGAAAATTCAAATAAATCTTTATGATGATCTGTAGCCAGTGTTGGTGATTGCCGAAAATTTGACAGAAGCTGCTATATTGCTCTCTATATTGTATACAACATTTTCAATCCGTTAGAAGATGCTACAAGAACTCGAGTCATTCAATGCATGAACCGCGAGAGAATTTTTCTACATTTCTTCGCTCCACTTTATACTCTGAGTATTTCACGGCCCTTGAAAAAAATACAGTCTGATAATGATCGTTGCTGTGTGGAATTTTCCAAGAGAGGATCGCAAGTTGACAATTATCGCAGAGAATTGAATCGATGGTTCAACTTGATGTTTCTCATATTAGGTTGCAATATTTCAAAATCCTTGTTCGGAGCATTCACAAACATTTTCATAGACACAACTTATACAAAGGTTATATGCACATAGTTAGAATAAGCGGCAATATTAGCATGATTCTATCGCAATTATCCACTGCCCATACAGAATCGGATCGCGAAACGAGAATAAGCGACCGTTTGTTGCTTCAGAGAGGATCCCCACAGCAGCGTGCTAACCTTTGATTCTCAGAAATGTCCTTGGAAAAAATTCGCTCTCGCACTGGTGTCGATTCTATGTTGAATGAGCCATGCCGGGTGTTTGTTGTTGCGATGACATTAGTCTCTCTTTGATGGCACTGATTCAATCGTGTGAAGAGTGAAGAGTGAGCATTCTTTGATACGATAAAAGCCATCCTTGTCTGTAGCACTGAAAAGTGCTTTTAATTGTCTTCGTCTTCTTCTTATTTCTCTTGGCGATGTTCTTCTGGACTTTGCCGGACTTTTTAGTTGCCTTACCACCAGGCATGTCCAAAAATGCCATTTGAGAATGCCATTGCGTGCCAATGCACAAAGAGAAACACAAAACGCAATATCCGAAGCCGCGGTGCTCGTGGCGCTGTTTCATTTTCGGCACTGGTGTTTCAAGCTTCGGCATACACCGAAACCGCGTGTTTTCAGTTTCGTTAAACAACGGAGCCGAATGTTTTCAATTTCGCGAGGGCACCGAAGAGCACCCATGTGTTGGTTATATTGTCAATCAATTGAATTCAATCTGACGCGTATTATTGAAAAAAGAATTAATCATTCAAACGCATTTTTCGTCATACTGTGGCGCTATAGGTGCTTATAGTATAAGCAACGTATATGGCAAGATCGAAAACACTCGGCTTCGGTATTTGCCGAAGTCAGGAACACTCAACTTCAGTGCTGCCCGAAAATCCCAGCACCGGTGTTTGACAATTACACGACCACCGCTACGGGGACTTTTTCTACTGCGTTCGTATGTTTTTCAACATGGGCCCGAAGCGTAGCATTCAATACTCCTTTTGTGCTTTATGCCCTGCCTATCGCAGAACGGAAACAGAAACAGCGAGATGGTATAAAATAGAGGGATAGTACGGCGGCAGCCACTACCATGTCAATATTGGATATTGAAAAGGCATTCGATAATGTGTGGCACGACGGCCTGGTGTTTAAACTGCATCGGTATAAATTTCCGATGTATCTTTTTAAAATTATCAAAAATTATCTTGCAGATGAAGCATTCCAGGTTTCTTTGAATAATGCACTTTCAGAAAGCTTTACTATTCCTGCTGGTGTACCCTAAGGAAGTATCCTAGGTCCCATCCTATACAACATTTTTACATCAGACATCTCACCTCTTCCGGGAGGTGGTGTTCTGTTACAATTTGCTGATGATACTGCCATTCTTTACAAAGGTCGTGTCATTAATGCTCTGAAGAATAAACTACAGACAGGTCTGGACGCTCTAACTGAATATCTTAAGGTGAAATGTAGTGGAGTGCGAAAATCGCGTTTTTGATCCATTATTCAAAAACTAGACCGATTTTCGAAAAACCAAAAACACTTAAGTTTTCGAAATCAAATTTATCACAACTAAGTATTCTTATAATTTTGAAATTTTGCTTTGCCGAGCCGTAATTGGTGTACAAACGGTTACTGTTCCGTTCCACGGGGATGATTTTAGAACTGAAAAGTAGTGTTTGTGACAGAATTTCACAAAAAAATCTGAAAATGCAACTCAAAATTATAAAACTTGAGCAAAAACAATCGAAATTTGAAAAAGTTTACAAAAACTTTTCCGCATTTTTTTATTACTTGCGCGCTGCTGTTTCGTATTGAGGTAGTGTGAGAAATGCACGGTGGACTCGGTGGCATTATATCGTGAGCAAAAATTACATATAAAATAATGACGCGAATTTATGCAGCATTGGGTTTTGTGTTGAAATGAAAACGAGTTGAATACAATAAAATGGGTATCGTAAGAAGTCGTCTATTTTCTACGTAACTGTCATTTATAATGCTAAAAATGTCCAACTCTGTTGAGCTCAATGCATTGATGTTGCTGAAGCAATAATGTTTGGCTGTGTAATATCATATAATAGGTATTATTTTACATTTTTTTAGCGATTTTTATACCAAAACTAAAACTTTAACCTTGATAGGCTACTGAATGGAACAAATACAAGCCTAGTAATATCGTTCATGTAGAATATTTGAAAATATAACTTTTATATAACTACTGTGTGAGAACTACTGGCAAAGATATCGAAAATACTTGAATGTTCTCTTATCTTCGATCGTTCTTTTAAATAAGAATCCATGCCTGCTACTAAACTCAGGCATATACATGGTTAGCAAGTTGGTCAATACATATACATTTAACCTCATGTTAGTCATTCATAATTACTCGTGATTCATAGCTCTAGTGTAAGAGTAATCGCTAACAATAACGATTGAATTAGCATATATTCAAAGTGTCAAGGATTCAACAATCCATTACGTCCAGTCTTTTTTACAAGCCAAAATAACGAGAGGTAAGCCCACTGCGCTCAATCATTGAAAAAAGTTCTTATTTCTATGTGTCCGTTTTTCTTGGTGTGCTTTGTGCGACGGTTCGTTCAACTGAAGCAGATTTTTGAATCCTTCACACTTTGAATATATGCTAGAGCTATAAATCATGAGTAATTATGAATGACTAACATGAGGTTATATGTATATGTATTGACCAACTTGCTAACCATGTATATGCCTGTTGTTTATCAATGTTTATCACATTGTTTGTATCACGATAATACTTGGTTTGTATTTCATTCAGCAGCTTATCAATGATGAAGTTATAGTTTTGCTATAAAAATTGTTACAATCTAAAATAATACCTGTTATACGATATCACACAGCCAGGCTTTATTGCTTCAGCAACATCAATGCATTGAACTCTACAGAATTGGACATTATTAGCATTATAAATAACAGTTACTTAGAAAATAAACAATTTCCTACAATACCCATTTTATTGTATTCAACTCGTTTTTATTTCAACACAAAACCCAATGCTGCATAAATTCGCGTCATAATTTTATATGTAATTTTTGCTCACGATATAATGCCACCGTGCATTTCTCACACCACCTTAATACGAAACAGTAGCGCGCAAGCAACAAAAAAAAATGCGAAAAACTTTATCTAAACCTTTTCAAATTTCGATTGTTTTAGCTAAAATTTTATAACTTTGAGTTGCATTTTCAGATTCTTTGTGAAATTCTGCTACAAACACTACTTTTCAGTTCTAAAATCATCCCCGTGGAACGGAACAGTAACCGTTTATACATTTCAAAAACCAATTACGGCTCGGCAAAGCAAAATTTCAAAATTCTAAGAATACTTAGTTATGATAAATTAGATTTCGAAAATTTAAGTGTTTTTGGTTTTTCGAAAATCGGTCTAGTTTTTGAATAATTGATCAAAAACGCGATTTTCGCATTCCGCTATATTTCACCTTAAAGACGATTCTAAATCTGCCCCCTTGGACAAGGACTAGTGAAGTACATGAGATGGCCTCCCTGGATATACTAGAATAAAAACTCGAACAATACTGCACGGAATTTGAAGAGAGGTGCTTATAAGAAGAGATAGTAATAAGTAGGTAGATATTTTATTATTAATTAAAATGAATATTATGATTAAACATTAGTATGTAAAACAAGAGCAACTAAAACACCTATTATTAATAACGAATCGTATGAACAACAAAGATGAAAGGCCAAACGGTCAAAACACTTGTACTGTGAAACGTTTATGTAATACACAAAAATAAGATTAATAAACAGATATTTTATTTATTTATGCAAAAAAATAAAATTTATGCGGCGGCATCGTTTCGTAGAAGAAAGAAAATGTCTGGCCGGAGCAAAGGAGGAAAAGTTAAGGGAAATGCAAAGTCCCGCTCGAACCGTGCTGGTCTTCAGTTCCCAGTTGGCAGAATCCACCGTCTGCTCCGGAAGGGAAACTACGCCGAGCGTGTTGGTGCCGGTGCACCGGTCTATCTGGTGGCAGTGATGGAGTACTTGGCTACCGAACTGGGCGATAACGCTGTCCGTGACAACAAGTAAACGAGAGTCATCCCTCGCCATCTGCAGCTGGCCATCCGTAACGACGAGGAGTTAAACAAACTGCTCTCCGAAGTTACTATTGCACAGGGCGGTGTACTGCCAAACATCCAGGCAGTGTTGCTCCCGAAGAAAACCGAGAAGGCCTAAATTGCGATTTCCGAAACATTATTGTGTTACCTCTTACAAACCCCGTTCTTTTCAGGACGACCACATCACTGTAATAAAGAAATATTTAAGATTGTTTTAAGTTTAGTTCGTTGTTGATACGCCTGGAAATAATAATGCGCAAATCAAGTTCAATTTGTTCATTTCTCAGAAGTAAATTACAGAATAATCTGTATACGTGGCAACTCTATTTCGCACGGCATATTTCCAAACGACATCCATACTAGTATAAAGATGTTCTAATTTCATTTTCGCATTGCATGAGTCGTAATTGAATGTGTTAGTGACGGTGCAAACTTTGTCTGTTTCCACCTGATGCTATTGGTACGAAAGAAAAAAATTAACTAATTCTTTATGATGATCTGTAGCACTAAAAAGTGCTTTGAATTGTCATGACCAACAGGATCTGCATTTAGATCCGAGATAGTGTGATTATGGTGTGATTTCACTGTGTGGCCGGCCCGATGTTACTCTCGTGTGTGTCTTTTGTAACTGTTGCTCACAAAATGATAGAAAAAGTGGCGAAATCACCTTTTATATTACTAGCACATGTTTTGTTCTCTTCCTCAGAACGCTTTCTGATTGGCTGGCGCTGAAATGGAGCAAGTCAGACAGGTTTTCAATAGTGTACTATTGAAAAATTTCAATGTAGTTGCAATATACGTTCAAGTGGAAAAATTTCGAATCTATTGGTAGTAAGATTATATAAATCCTTCCACAGATCGCTGAGTTATGAGCGTTCGAAATACGAGAAAGGCAAACAATCGTCAAGTGTTTTCCTCTTTGATACTCGTTGAAAACAAACATATCAGAATAGTTTAATTTTGAACTGTTTGAGATTATGTCACACCACTGAAAGCTTTACCATAAAATTGTGATCATATTTCCGATTTCATGTAGCAAAAATTATGTTGATACGTTAGATGCAACAAGAGATATTCACGATCAAGAACTTATCATTCTCCCTAAGGGTAAATTTTGAAAAGGCGCCCATAGTAAAATAAGTCGTATTCACGACAAAACTTTGATAATCTGGTTCTGTTAGCCATGGCGACTTAAAAAAAATCGTCCATGCCAAGGAAAATTAACATTAGTGCATTGTATTATTTTTACGTTTCGTCTTTGACTCATCAGTGCAGAGCAGTTCAAATTGAACTGCTTAGTGCTAAACTCGGCAGTTCAATTTGAACCGTTAAGCAGACGTAAAGTTTCTGCTACTTACAGAACACTTTTTGTTTTGCAACGGAGTGCAATGTCTTTTTTGACGTGCCGAACGAAAACGTGTTTCCGACTATTTCTGGCCGATGCAGGTATGGTCATTTACGTCTGCTTAGCGGTTCAAATTGAACTGCCGAGTTTAGCACTAAGCAGTTCAATTTGAACTGCTCTGCACTGATGAGTCAAAGACGAAACGTAAAAATAATAAAAACGGTTATGTGCCCTAGCACAAAATTTGGCTAACCCCTAAATGATTAGTGCATTGATCAAGGCCATTAAACGTTGCTTAGTGGATAAGAAGCCAATAAATTCGACTGCAGCAACATATTCAATCCCGCGAAGCCGGTGGAAGAAGAGCCAAATCAACACCAAAGGCGCCACCATCCAAATCATTGCAAACTGGTCCGAAACGGGAAATTAGCTTGACAAAAATATTTTCACTATTCAATATTAGTTTTTTGTAGATGGTATCTTAACAAAAGTTGTTTGTAATCACATGGCGCTCCTTTTGCTGAAAAAAGTTACTAGGGAGGTCCTTATTTAGATTGAAAATTGAAATCTAACTTTCTTGATTAAACTCAAAAATGATTTAATAATACAATAAAGTTGTAGGAAATTTTATTGCGAGCAACTTTGCTGAAAAAAGCAACTTTGCTGAAAAAAGCACCTCTCTAGCCCTTCATTTGATCGAGTTACATCAATTTTCCCGAGTAAAAGTAGGGTGGTTCCTGAAAAATCACTTTTTTTGTTCCAACGTTTTTGTGAAACGTTCCACCGAAAAGTTGTCATTAGAAGAGTTGTTGAACTAATCATTGCGCACAATTTTGCTCAACCAAGCTTTTTCATATGAGCTACCAGTAAAAAGCTATGATTGTTTTTTCATCAAAAACAAGTCGAGTTTCAAATATCAATATTCATTAGATGCCGGAGACCCGTTCGAAACCGAGTGTTATATACCATTCGAGTGACCGAGTGTTATATACCATTCGACTCAGTTCGTCGAGATCAGAAAATGTCTGATTTTATTTATGTGTGTATGTACGTATGTCTGTGTATATCTGACAAATAATGTCACTCGATTTTATCAGAGATGACTTTCACAAACTAAGATTCAAATGAAAAGCTCCTCTCTCTTTAAAAAACTTGCGCACTCAATTTTCTCGGAAATTTCTTAACCGATTTCCACAAACTAATATGCAAAGAAAAGGTATTGAAGTTTTTTAAAAGTCCCCGATATATATATTCGGATCCGACTGTCGGTTCCGGTATTACTGTGTGGTAAGTGAAAAAAATTCAGGAGTTTTTTTTTGCAAACTTATGGTGAAACGAGGTGCAAATTTAAATAAAACTTACTGCTTAATTCATCTAGCTGACAGACCTTGTTAGTTAATAGGTATTAGTAAAGAAAAGCTACAAAATCGAAACTCACTTCGATTTCTTAGTAACAGTTAAAACAATTTTCTCAAATCTTGGTTCAAGATCAGTGTCCTTAAAGATATTGGGCAATTTCATCCAGATCCGACTTCCGGCTCCGAAATTTTACTTTGACTTTTGCTGGAAGAAAATGGGGTTCGGTGAGCGACGCATGGGGGATTGTAGATAGACTGTGCGAGGCATTCTTGATGGAATTGGTGGCGTTTGTGGGATTGCAAGCGAGTTGTTGATATACTGTAGCCGAGGAAGTGGGGGACGCGGTGAACTCTGTATGTGATGAGCTGCCTATTTTGAACTGAGTGCTAGAAAAGGGGAGATAGATATGCCACGTGCCCAGAATTCATCTTTTCAAAGGAATTTGGAACGGCTAATTTGAAAAAGACAAAAGAAAAAGGTATGTTAGTATTCAAATGTACCAGTTTTTGACACCTGATTTAACTTCTGCTACACTTAATTCTAGCACTAACATAGTTAATAATATTTTCCTCAGTTTCAGTAGGCATGAATCGTGTTAAGTAGTACCAGTATAGGGAATATTTGATATAACCGATATGATAGCTTGCCTGTTATTGTTTTTAGACGGTTGTGGTTGCCGAGGCTGAACTGATCAGGGCGATACTGTTGATGAAGGACTAGTAAGTTGGGAAGCTGCATACGACGATGGTTTCTGTACTGCCTGTATAAAGTACTACTAATGTCGGTGATGGCAGGTGATGTCGGAGAGTGTTAATGAGAATTAAACGGTGGTAGTAAGAGGCATCACTGGCTGAGTTGTAAACAGTGGTTGCGTTGAAGTAGAGCAGTTACTGGTTGCTATTGAAACTGTGTTCTCATATATAGTGGTGGAATTTAAATGAGAAGCAATATTTTCCAAATTTGTGGTACATGACGCAAGAATGTCATTGGTGGAACGATTGTTTACTGCTGCGTCAATTTTGGCGACTTTTTTTGGTTGTACAATAGAAAGGTGGCTAGTACTACTGGTACGGGGTCGCTTGTTATTGTTACCAAATATTGACTCGAAGAGGTTGATTAAATCCAGTTGTAAATTATCGAGGCGTTCGAAAAAAGTAGTACCGTTGTTTACGGAGCATTTCACTCTATCTCGAAATTGGTTGTTACAGCAAACTGGGTGTAAATACGACAGAAAGTTTGTATTGAATCAGTCAAGGTACCTACCAGCTTTAATGTAAAAGTGGTGCGTTGGAGAATCAAGCTCATCGTATCAGTGGGTGATGCGTTTTTACTTGCAGACCTACGGCATTTAGGGCAAAACCAACACACTTCAGGACAGTCCCGAGTGGTTTTAAAAAGAGTGCTGTTCAAATTTGAGCACTTGACATGATAACTACCAGAGCAAGATTTGCAGGTTATCTTGCCACTTCTCGATCCAGATGAACCAGAACAAGGTTCAGCATTGCATTTAATTCTTGTCATGTTTATAGAATGTTTTTGACCGAAACGTGAGTGCGAGAGTGACGTGAGTGCTAATTGATTGATAAACGTAGCACAAACCAAAGCGAATCAACAGCGGTCAAATGCAAGTTTTATCACTGAATCGTAATGAAGAGTAACCGTAACGTTTTAGAAATCACTCTGTTTAAGCTAAACTTGACGTCTCGAGGAAAAGGTGAAAAATGATGTATACCCCCCTGTGCCTACTGTGATCGTTGAGGTTTTGGCAGCCTTGCCACAGACGACTGATCGTTTTGTAGCGTCAATTGTTTCTAGAATAAGCAGCGCGCCGTTTTTTAGCGTCATTTTTTTCTAGAATAAGCTGCGCGCCTTTTGTAGCATCTTTCTTTTCAAGTATAAAAGCGCGCACATTCCGATGTAGAGTTAGTTAAGTTTTTGATCTCAAACAGTGTAAATATTAAAAGTGAATAATTTGTCAGTTTTAATTTAGAAGAATTTCCGTGATGGCTTGCGCTGTAAAGTCCACTGAATGAACATAAAACTGGTCCTTCGAGCCGAATCTTTGAAATTAATAGTAACTGTGGAAGAATCTAGAAAGAAAGTGAAGACAATCGTCGTTGAAGAAGAAATTGCAGTACAAAGATAATTTGGCACCATTCTACAGTTTCAAGTATAAGGCTTGAAATACCTACCCGGTTCTGCTGGAAGACTGGAGAATCCAACGAAAATTGTTGACGCTAGGGCTGCACTTGGGCAGCTAGCATCAAATTCATCCACTCCCGTGAGCAAAAGGCAGAAGAAAAAAGTGAAACTACAAAAAAAGCTTCGAGCAATGGAGCAACTTGATGTCCTCATCCATCGCCGTGGGATGGCAAAAGGTAAAGTTACCAAAATTCTAAGTGCCATACAACCATAAGAAGAAGAAGGAATAGTCCTTAATTCAGCACAAATAAAGGTTTAGAAGAAGAAACTGGAATCTGCCCAAAAGGAATATAAAGATTTACAGGAGAAAATCTTGGAGCTGGCATCCGCCGAGAGTATAGGCACTCACGATCAGCATTTTGAAGTGTTTGATGATTCGTGCGATAAGATTGCAATTTTGCTGGAGGAGCAAGAAACTGTAGCTGTTGGCTTGCGCCAACGTTTGATGGGAGCAAGTGCTCAACTGATACCTACTTGAATACTTTCATCTCTTGGAGCACCACAGGGAGGACGGCAAACGATTTGTTTAATGACTTTCAGTAAGGTGCATCTGAATATCGAAGAACTCTTTGCAGGGGATGCAACGACTGTACTGACGCATTAAAACAATATCGATCGGATAAAGGTCACTGGAAGAAATCGAAAGCAAGCGGAAGACAAAACCGCTCTGACCGAGAGCGTTTCCACCGGCAGTCACTTGTGTCCTGGCTGTAGACCGTTCAAAAGCACCAGAAGAATTGTTCGGATGAATGATTAGTTCACTTGTTTCTGCTTTTAATGTTTTCTATTCGAAAGTTCAAAAAATACTGATTTTACATCTATAGAAAATGTGTATTTATAGCTGAATCGGCTGTATTGTCTGATGTATCCTGGCTTCCCATTGGCTGCAGTGGGAGAATGAGCGGGAGTGATGGTATTGCTATTTGTTGCTTTGTGTAGTTGACGGGCGAGAGACGCGGCATTTCCCTCCACTGAATGGATCATTCTCGAACGTTCCTCATTGATGTGTTGGTGTGTGAGTGAATTGAATGAAAGGTTGACGCTTCGCTGTTACGAATGAGAAGTTGACGCTTCGCTTGTTGCGAACAGTAGCTAACCACGGTATTCAGCAAAATTTGTCCATGCCAATGGTCATTCATCAACCTCTAAGAATGCCGATTCCGACCTTTGACGGAAGATACGAAAGCTGGCCCAAATTTAAGGCAATGTTCATGGACCTAGTTGATAAGGGCCCCGATCCACCAGCTGTTAAGTTGTATCATTTGGACAAGGCGTTGGTGGGTAGTGCAGCAGGTTTAATTGATACAAAAACTATAAACGAAGGTAATTATGCTCACGCCTGAGAAATATTAGAAGAGAGATACGAGAACAAACGTCATGCGATTGAAACTCATATACATCGACTATTGCATTTAAGTAAATTATTCAGAGAAAGCCATACGGAGCTGAGGAAACTGATAGACGAATGCACAAGGCACGTTGAAAGTTTGAAGTTCTTAGATCAACCATTCATAGGAGTGTCAGAACAAATTGCTGTCCATTTACTTGCCGCGGATTTGGATAAAGAAACGCGAAGACGCTGGGAGGCAACCATAAGGCACGGAGAACTCCCTGTATATGATATGACTTTAAAGTTTCTGAAGGATCAATGCTTCGTTCAATCCAAAACAAGCTCAAGCTCAGGCCAAGCAACCGAATATTCCAACTAAATCATCCTCAGCCAAGTCTAATGTAACCACTACTTCATCGGATCACGAGTACAAATGTGACTTTTGTGGCAAGGGACACCAAAATTATGCTTCCCAGAGTTTAGGACCCTCTCCTTACAGTAAAGATTGAGCAAGGTTAGAGAACGAAATACGTGTTTCAATTGCGTAAAAAAGGGTCACATCAGCAGAGAATTTCCATCCGATAAAACGTGTTGCAAATGAAAGAAAAGGCATCACAGTCTTCTTCACGTCGAGGAAAGAGTACCACCGTCAGCAGCAGGGGACAAAAAACCATCGGGTGAAATCGATTCCAATACCCCAAGACTAGTAAATGCACTTTCAATGCAGCAGGTGTTGCTTCTAACAGCCGTCATAGAGATCATGGATAAAAATAACAAACCTTACCCATGCCGAATTTTATTGGACAGTGGATCACAAGCTAACCTTGTTTCACGTTCTATGATAGATACATTAGGCTTGAAACAACTTCCGTTGAACGTCACGGTTAAGGGTGTTAACAGTACAAAGAGTCATTTATCAACCTGCAGCGTAGTTCGTATTCGTTCCAACTATTCCGACTTTAGGGAGAGTATTCAGTGTTTGATTACAGACAACGTGACAGCTGATTTGCCCACAACTAGTTTCGATGTAAGTGATTGGATGCTTCCGGTAGGTATCCAACTTGCCGATCTGACTTTTCATCATAGTGGCAAAGTTGACATGTTGATCGGAAGTCAGTGGTTCCTCAAACTACTTCTACCAGGAGAGATATCGTTGGCTGTAAATCTTCCTATTCTGAAGGAGACTCAATTTGGTTGGGTATTAGGAGGCAGCTATGGAGGTGATACATATTCCGATCCTGTGTTACACTCTCATGCCGTAACGTTGGATGACTTGGATCAGCTTATTTGTCGTTTTTGGGAAGTAGAGGAGATTTCCAATAAGGCAAACTATTCATGTGATGAGGAATGCGAAAAGCATTTTTTGAATACTTATCGGCGAATTAATTCTTGAAGATATGTGGTCCAGCTACCGCTCAAAGAAATCTTCGACGAGCTTGGTGATTCAAGATCTTTGGCGCTACGGAGGTTTTACGCATTAGAAAAAAGATTGAGCCAGGATCCCGAATTGAAACAGCAATACTTTTTAGAGGAGTATGAACAGCTTGGTCATTGTAAGGAAGTTTTTGAATGCAATGATTCGCCTGGCACACGAAAGTGGTATTTACCTCATCATGCGGTCATCCGACCAACCAATACAACTACCAAATGTCGAGTTGTGTTCGACGCCTCCGCTAAGGTATCAGGAAATTCTTCAAATGATGTCATGATGGTAGGCACTATTGATCAGAGTGATTTACTATCTATAATCTTACGATTCCGAAGACCTCGTTATGTTTTAACAACGGACATTGACAAAATGTATAGACAAATTCTAGTTGATAACTGCCACACTCCTTTGCAATGTATCTTTTGACGGAAGGATCCATCAGACAATATGCATAAATGGTCTTCAAATAGATTGGAACTTATGGAGACTATCCCAAACGTAGATAGAGAACAGTTAGTGAGCTTTGAAATGTCGGGAATTAATGATGTCATCAAAATACTGGGATTGAGGTGGAATCCTTCATCTGATGATTTTCTGTTTGTTTCAATGCCTACATGTAGTACTGAAATACCAACCAAACGTAAGGTCTTATCGGCGATTGCGAAAATGTTTGATCCTTTGGGATTGGTATCTCCAGTGATCATCATCGGAAAACTTCTGATGCAGCTGACCTGGAAGGCAAATATCGATTGGGATGCAAAAATAACAGATGATTTGTTACAAAACTGGAATTATTTCCTTACTGCCTTACTGTTCTTCGATTCTGCAGGAACGCTCAACGGAAATCTCCGTCATCCCGTACACTACAACGATTTCCTTCTATTGCGGAAATGAACGAGTCCATGAAGGTGATTGTTCGAGTTATTCATCATGAAGAGTTTAAAGATGAGATAACTCGGGTTAAGGCAGGCAAACAATGCAAAAGATTGAGTAATTTGGATCCTTTTCTTAATGGAGATATTTTGAGAGTTGGTGATCGCCTTCGACATTCTCATCTACCATTTTCCTGCAAACATCAATGGATTTTGCCGAATCGTAATCCTATAGTTGACAGCCTGATTGTTGCCTTTCACCGTGAACACCTGCCCGTTGGACCTACGGCTTTGCTGGCAATTTGTAGGCGTGAGTTTTGGATACTAAAGGGTCGTTCTGCAATACGAAAAATTACTCGAGACTGCGTGCGATGTTTCAAAACGCGTCCAATTATCCAAGGCCAATTTATGGGAGATCGTCCAGTGAGTCGTTGTGAAAGAGCACCAGCATTTCAAAAGGTCGGTCTTGATTATGCCGGACCCTTTCTTCTGAAGCAGCAAGGGCGAAAGGGAACCACAGTAAAGGGATATATCTGTGTTTTTGTATGCATGGTGACGAAAGGAATACACCTCGAGGCAGTTGAAAGCATATCAACTGATTCGTTCATTGCAGCCTTGCACCGTTTTGTATCTCGACGAGGAGTTCCAGAGATATTCTCCGATAATGGGACTAATTTTATTAGAGCTAAAAACCAATTGCACGATTTGTACCAAATGTTCAAGCAAGAATTGACGGAGAGAAGACTTTTTGAATTTTGCCAGTCAAGAAACATTAATTGGAAAATGATTCCACCAAGTTCTCCACATATGGGTGGAATTTGGGAGGTAGGCGTAAAGAGTGCGAAAACGATTCTTAGAAAGATATGTCAAACAACATCACTTATCATGATCGAATTCAGTACGCTTCTCTGTCAAATCGAAGCGGTTCTGAATTCCCGGCCTCTTTATACTCATTCCGACGATCCAACCGATCTTGAGCCACTTAGTCCAGGACACTTCATGATCGATCGTCCATTAACATCGATTGCAGAGCCAACGTATGAAATTATACCAATTAACAGGCTTTCTCGTTGGCAATACATGTAACAACTCCGACAAGATTTCTGGAAACGATGGTCGCGAGAATACTTGTCAGAGTTGCAAACTAGAATGAAATGGATAAAAAGGATGGACAACATTCAACCGGGGATGGTGGTGGTGATTAAGGAAGATAACCTACCCCCACTGTCATGGAAACTTTGACGGAAAGAGAAGGTTTTCCCAGTTGAAGATGGACTAGTACGAGTGGCTGATGTTCGCACCAAATCAGGAATTTTACGACGTCCAATTCACAAGCTTGCGTTACTTCCAATTCTTGACAATTCTACGGCTCCGAAAGTTTCCAGTAAAATACTTAGTACTTCTCGGGGGGAGGATGTTTAAGCTAAACTTGACGTCTCGAGGAAAAGGTGAAAAATGATGTATACCCCCCTATGCCTACTGTGATCGTTGAGGTTTTGGCAGCCTTGTTTCTAGAATAAGTAGCGCGCTGTTTTGTAGCGTCATTTTTTTCGAGAATAAGCTGCGCAAAAACAAGGAAGGCTTCACTTGATCTCGATTACTGTGAATTTCACACAGCGAAAAGTGCACAAATCTAACCAAGTTGTTCTAGATTTGCACTAAACTGAGGATATTTACCTTCGATTTGCGAACAGCAAATCCTAATAGTTATTTAGAAAACTTTCAGAGCCATTAGAACGGCTGATTTTGTGTAATGCTCTCCACCGTTGTTTTTTCATCAATGCAAATGACTGGCAGCTGTGACGTAAAGGCTCTTGTCGGAAGCGAAACAAGCTTTGCAAACGACACAAAATACATCTGCTCGCAGTGGCGATAGAATCCAAACTGATCCAATTTTTGTTAGGAGCTTTCTTTTAACGTGACTTCGTTTGTAGCTTTTTCACTATGGCACTGAAAAATAGCCGCATACAGAATTTTAATGTCGATTATTTCATTTCGGATTTGCATAATTTATTGAAAGAAACTATCAATATGCTGTGGGGATTCGTTTCTAGCATTCAGAGGGGCCAAATTGAGGAACTCACTACGATATTCAACACTTTTCGGAGCATTATTATTATTGTTCGTTTACTTAGGGCCTCGGTTTTAACCGTTTGGTCATTCGCCGAGGTGATATAGTATTGGGAGGGGAGTTTGGAGATAAGTGGGGTGGGTGGGGTTTATAATTACATTTCATTTGACATAGTTACATTGTATTGGATAAAATTTCAGTTTCGTTTGCCTTTCTTTGTTTTTCCTGTGGATGATCCTCAAAATTTTACGTCCGGGGGTCGACTCTGTTAAGTAACTGACCTGCAGGTGTCGTTGTCCTTGGACCGTTCGCTGTGGAGAAAGGGGTCCCCCATGCTGCTTGGTTGTAATTCTGACTGATAGGTGCCGTTGTCCAGTACCTTTTTAGGGAGAGAATTTTTTCACTAGTCGACCTAGTTGTATGCGATTTGCTTGGTTGCAATGTTGTTTGCTTTCTTTTTAACTTTGGGCTGCTTCATGTTGGTCGTCGACTCGATTTGCGTGATCAGCCGTTTTCTGTTTGGTGGTATCAGTATTTTTCAGCTGAATGTGACTGAATTATACTCTTGGCGATGTTGAACTGGAGGTTTGCCCTTCGGTATCGGAAATTGATCGGTTTGCGGTAGGTGAGTCTTTATTTTAGGTGTCCGAGTGATTGTCAGCTGCTGTCGGTGCTATTGGAGAAACGCTTAGCTGTTTGTTGACGCTGCCGGTAGGGATAATTTTTTTTATCTAGTTGGCAAATGAAGTTAATTTCGATTTTGTTTTAGGTTCCTCTTGCGTTTTGAAGATTTTCGGTCGTAACTTCCACGGTGTTTAGTATTTTGGTTTGGGCACTTAAAGACATTCTAGTAGGTTGGCATCTCGGAGAAGTTCAAGGACTGCATGTTCGTTGTCCGGGTTGTTGTTGAGTACCTCACGGATCGAGCTGGGCAGACTGTGATGTCTGCGAAGATCGTGAAATTTGGGACAGTTGATGAGAATGTGTTCAACTGAGAGCCTGACGTTGCATATGGGGCAGGATGGTGGTTGACAATTTGAAATGGTGTGTGCATGGGTAATTCTGGTGTAGCAGTCTGGACAGGGCCCGTTGCTCCATCCGGCTGCTTCTATCGATCCATTTGTCGGGTTCACCTTTAACTTTTTGGGTGTGCCCAGAGGAAGCTCTCCAGGTTCTGATGAAGTGGTGTAGGGCTTTTGTATTGACGTTTCTGATGAGGTCCATAGCTGGGACCGTTCTGGTAAAGTAGTGGTTGTTGGACCTGCCTAATGCTGCGAGTGTGTCTGCTTCTTCGTTGCCGGGGATGCCAGAGTGTCCGGGTATCCAACAGATGACCGTCTGGTTGTTGCACTGTTCCTCTATTGCTTGGATGAAGGGGTGTAGGGAGTTGCCTGCTTCGAGAGCGGTGAGGACTGCCAAGGAGTCGGATAGAATTATCGTTGGAGTGTTGGGAGGTTTGGATTTGATTGCGTAGAGGATTGCAGAGGCTTCAGCCGAGAATACTGAGCATGTTTAGTGTAGCCGAAAGTTGTGGTTTGATGTTGTGCTGTAGATACCGGCTCCAACTTTTTCGTTCAGTTTGGATCCGTCGGTAAAAATTTGGTGATGATAGGGGTAGTTCTCTTCTATTAGTCGGTGCAAGTGGGTTCGGACTACGTTTGATTGTGTTCCTGCCCGAATGGTGCGGGTTAATCTTGTGTCGATGCGTGGAGTTTTGGCAAACCATTCCCGGCGGCGGATCTTCTGTATCCTGGCAAGTTCAGGCATTCTGGTATTATTGTACATTAGGTACAGGTCTTTGGCAATACTGAGTAATATTCGATTGTTGCCTCTTGTTCTTTGTAAGAAGCCGAGAGTTCTCTTGAAAATGGTGATATTGGCGTACCATTGGAAGGGTAAGACTCCGGATTCAACGCAGGCAGCAAACGCCGGGGTGCTAGGTTAAAGGTTGCTTGCCAGACGGATTGAGCGGTTGTAGAGAGGAGCTAATGTCTTCTGCATGCCTTCCCGGTTTAGGCAAGTGATTTCAATTCCATAGAAGATCCGGCTGTTGATTAGAGCCTTGCTGATGTTGAGAGCTGTTCGTCGGTTCCATCGGGGGTGGCAGGAGCTTATTGTTTTGATAAGACGCAGCCGACTTTCGCAGTCTTTTTTAATGTTCTTGAAGTGGTCGTTGAAAGTGAGCTATCGGTCGATCGTGATGCCGAGTATCTTGGGCAGGCGTCGAAAGGGTATGTTAATGTTGTCCAGTTTAATTGGGTTTCCTGCAGCGACATGCTGAGAGTTGCAACAATGTGCAATGGCGCATTTCTGGGGTCCTATGAAAATCCGACAGAGTTCGCCCATTGGCCGATTTTCTTAACCGCGGTTTGGATCTTCCTGCGAATGAATTTGAGGTTTTTTCCTGTTGAGACGAGGATTATGTCGTCGGCATAAACCAGTATGTGGAGTTTGCTTGTTATGTTTCGGAATACAGGGTTCATTGCAATTAAAAAGAGTGTGACGGCTAGTGCGGAGCCTTGGGTACCCCGTTGGTTTCGGTGAAGGTTGATGATCGGTTTCCTCCTATGGTTAACTGGAATTGACGATTTTGAAGATAGTTGCTGAGAAATGCACCCATGTTGCCGGTGATTCCTTCTTTAAGTAGCGTGCGCAGTATGCCTTCTCGCCATACTGTATTATAGGCTTTAGCTATGTCTAAGATGGCTATGTTGGCGTGCAGGTTTTGGTCTTTTGCATCGCGTAAAATCTGACAAAGGTTCCCAGGTGGGTTCCTGTTCCTTGGCCTTGGCGGAAAGCGAATTGTCTTTGTTCGAGCAGTTTGTTAGTCTCTAAATAAGCTGACAGGCGGCGATTTACCATTCTTTCCATAATTTTACCGATACATGGGAGAAGACTGATGGGACGGAAGTCTTTTACGGTTCTGTTTCCCTCGCATTTCTTGGGGATAGGGACGACTAAGGCACTTTCCCAGTAATCAGGTAGTTCCCCGCGCTCCCATATTGTGTTATAACACTTGAGTAGTGCTTTTTTAGCGTCGGGTGGGAGATGCTGTATGAGTGGGTAGCTGATGCCGGCGCTTCCGGCTGATTGGCCGTGTGCTGATGCGAGTGCATGTTGGAGTTCGGAGCCAGAGTTGTTGGTTGAACTGTTGTTCGGTGTCGGGTGGAAAGGTAGTTTTGATGAGTTCAAGTTTGGCTTTCTTTGTTAGGAAGGCAGGATGTAAGGCATTGTTGGCTGATAACGAGGCAAAGTGGGTGCCCATTTTCTCTGCCATTATGGAGGGGTCTATTGTGGTGGTGCCGTTAGTGTTGAGGGTGAAGCCGGTGTGGCGGCGTTTGCCGTTTAGGGCGATGACCCTTCTCTAAAGTTGGGTTGTGTTGGAGTCGGTTGAGATTCCTTCCAAGAATCGGGCCCAGCTTGCCTCTTTTGCTTCTCGGATTGCTTTCCTGGCTTGGTTCCTTTTAGTTCTGAATATCTGTTCCTTGTCCTGTCGAGTTGGGTTATTAATTTCGGTTTTTTTGTAGTACCCGCAGTGCCTTACGGTGGGCTTTGATGGCGTCGGCCACCTCGGGGCACCACCAGCGGATGGCTCGCTTCGCAGCCTTTTTGCCTGCTTTAGGTATGGTTTCGTGGGCGGCTTGGTTCATTATTAGGCCGAGCTCTGTGGCGGTGTATTCCCTGTTAGGTTCTATGTTGATTGATACAAGGCGTTCGTATTCGGGCCAGTCCGCTCGTTATGTGATCCATCGTGGTCGTCGTGTCGTGTCGGGTGGGTGTTGGTTATGGGAAATGGTAATGGGAAAACGGTCGCTGTTGGCAGGATCATCGAGTACCTCCCAAGAGCATAATCTGGCTACTGATGATGAAGTTATGGAGATGTCGATTGCTGATTCGGAGTTCCCGCGAGTGAAGGTAATTCTGCCGTCGTTTAGTATTATTGCGTTGTGATATTCGATGGTTTCGATTATTTGGTTCCCTCGTTGGTTGCTTTGGCGTGCTCCCCAACGTTCGTGGTGGGCGTAAACATCCCCCAGGATGAGAAATGGGGGATGAATTTCTTCGATTAGTTTGCGGAATTTGTGGTTTAAATTGGAAATGTATTTGATCTGTCTAGCCACAGCGATCAGATCTGTCCGCAGTTGAATGGTGGTAGAAGGAATGTCCTTACGTATTCCAAGTCCGACGGTTTGATAGATGTTCTCCCCGGTTTTAGCTTCCCATGTGTAATTGTGTCCGAGCCATGCAGTGGGGTCGGTGGAGTCGGAAAGGTGGGTTTCTTGTAAAGCCAGACAGATAGGATTGGTATTATTGATCAATATTTGTAGGTCACCTAGAGAGTTTCGTAGTCCGTTAGTAATGCGAGTGTTGTTCGGTTTTGGATCTTTTTTGTTTTGTTTTGTAGAGTTCGTTGATCTCGGTGCATGTCTTTTGTTAGAGGGGTTAATATCTTAATGTCCTTTTATTCGATTGTTAGGTCGATATCCGCGGAATGATCAGTTTCTATCTCCTCCATTCCAGGAGGGGGTGAGAAATTGTCGTTGGCTCTGCTTGTATTCAGTTTTTTTGCTCGTGGTGATTGGGTAGGGGAGTTTTCTCTATGGTTGTCTGCACTTTGTTGAGGTTGTTTCTTCGATGGTTTGATAATTGGGGTTATCTCTGTAAATAGGTTTCCGTAGTTGGCCGTTGCTTTTTCGGGGTTGGATGTGGGGAGGTCATCGTTGGAATTGTGTTTGGTTTTCCGAGTGTTGTCTTTGGGATGTGTCCATGTGCTTTGTGACTGGTGTAGTTTACAGTAATATGTTTCTTTAGTTCGGCCATCTCAGCAAGAATCTGCATGTTAATTTTTTGGCTTTCTTGTAGCTCTTGTTTCAGTTTTTTTATTAGAGTGTCTTTGCTATTGACCAGTTGTGTGATCTTTGAGTGATATTGGTTTTTGAGTTGCTCGAAGTCTTTTCCATTTTTTCTGATTTTTCACGCCACTCCTTTGCCTCATTGCTTGCTACATTAACGAAGGTTTGTTGTTTTGGCTTGTGTAGTTTCCTAGCTTCCGCATAGGTGAGGTTATTGTCGATTTTAGTTTTCACTATTTTCATTTCGGCGATGTAATTCGGACATTTTTTGTATCGAGCGGGGTGGTTTTCGTTGCAATTTGGACATTTGTTGCTCTTTCTGCATGGGTTTTCGCGAGAGTTCTCGTGTTCCTCACTGCAGTTCAAACAGATCTCTTTATGGTTGCATGCCTTGCTGCCGTGACCGAAGTGGCCACATCGGTAACATTGCAATGGAGCGGGATAGTACTGCCTTACTTCGGTGCGGATTAACCTGATGAAGATTTTCTCCGGTAGTTTGATACCGGTGAATGACAGAATGAGTAGCGGGGTGTTGGCGAGTGTTCCATTAACAGTCTTAGTAATTCTCCGAACGTCAATAACGTTTTGAGCTTTCAGTTCGGTTAGCAGTTCTGCCTCAGAGAGGTTGATAGTGTCGACGTCGTAGATTACACCCTGGACTCTATTAAGGGTCGGGTGTGGTATGACCTCGACCGGGTAATCATTTCCGAGGCTTTGGAGAGACCTCAGTCTTGTGTATACGTGCCTGTACGTTGTTTTTAATATGTATTGTGTTCCTCGCGCCGTTTTCGTCGCACTTAAGAATTTGTTGTAGTCTGCCCCGATGACTTGTTGAATAATTTTTTGGATAAGGAAGGGGTTGGGGGGGGGGGGAGCGTGTTTGTTTGGTTATCGTTGATTGTGGGGCGTAAAAGTAGTATGTGAGTATCTATTTCGTCACCTTTTTGCATGTATGCGGGGGAGGCACTGGATGGGGGTAAGGGGGGAAAATTATTGAGGGGTGGGGGCTCTGGGCCTCCCATTTTGGTTTTGGTTTCTCGGATGTAGGTGTGGCTTAGTTTACTTACTGTCACTATTTGAATGAGTGGTAGCTGCGTGACTTAGCTCTAATTCAATTTGTTGCTATTCCACTCGATACGCGTGGTGGCTAGCACGCTCGCACTTTGATGAGTCGGCACTGTCGCCGACACACTAAACACTTGTGAAGATTGCAGACGCGACGAAAAGCGGAGACCGACGCTCGCACGTCCGATCGCCAGAAATGTAGCACGAACAATGCTTTTCGGAACATTTTTCTCGAACGATTTGTTGTATAGCAGCAGATATTTTGTTCTCTTCTTCAGAACGCGTTCTGATTGGCTGGTGTTGTCACACAACTGATAATTTTATCATAAAATTGTGATCATATTTCCGATGGCGTGTAGCAAAAATTATGTTGATTCGTTAGATACAACAAGAGATATTCACGATCAAAAACTTATCACTCTCTCAGAGGGTAAATTTTTAAAAAGCACCCCATAGTAAAGTAAGTCGTATTCACGACAAAATGGAAAAAAATCTAAGAAATCGATTCTAACCTTCATCAATGGCCACTTCTGTTAGACCTCAACATAAAAAAGAAAAATTCTTTGCTGTTTCAACTCGTTATGTATTTAGTGAAATGTACAGAGCAGGCAAAAAGGAAACCGCGTTGTACGAGACCCCACAGTGCAAAACGATTTGACCATTTCATGAAACACTATCGAATCATCGAATTATATACAGTCACCCGCTCTAGTTCTTGACTGCCGTAACCGAATTTAATATGTGTGATACTCGCGACGTTCATGTATTACTACCATTCATATATGAACCACATATGAGTAAGCTCTTGCTTTGTAACTTTCTCGGTTGTACCCGAAGTATGATCGTATATGTATCCTTTTCGTTACTTTCGCTGTTTCTTCAAAAATAAAATAAAATAAAAATCAATAGAACCACCCTAGCTTCGTCAATATGGCAGTTAAAGGGTTGAAACTTTGAGAAAATTGTTTCCAGTCTATGACCTTTCGAATGTGGTATAACAACATGATTTCCCTTTGGGGGCAGATTTCACATGCTTATCCTGTTATAGCGTTTATAATAATGTTTTTTCGATCGATTGAATCAACTTAGTTTCTTGTTCAGTTATTAGCTAGGGACTTTAGCTTTCCATTGATGTATAGATGTTTGCATAATGTGCACTTGGGTGCTGTTAACCGAAAACTCTCCCTTACTATTATACATTAAAATACGATATTATACTGTGTTATTCTTCAACATAATTTTCTTCGATTCTTAAAAAAACAACCGAAATCGGTTGACTGTCTACTGATAGAAACTATGAATTGGAGGAGACTTGAGGTCGATTTAGAATTTTTTCACGGTTTTCGCCCTTTTCAGTGATGGTATATAATTTTTAACACAATTTACCCTATATTGCCGGATTCGGAAGAAATTCATTGACACTTCACCCTCCGGGCCTCGGTTCAAAATTCGGTTTTCACAGTGATTGCATAACCTTTCTATATGAGAAAGGCAAAAATCTTTTTTTAACCCCCAAATTTATGCAAGGTGCACATACCCATTTTCAAATTTATTTTACGTTTCGCCTTCGACTCATCAGTGCGTAGCAGCTTATGTTGAGCTGCTAGCGCAACCTGGCGGCTCAACATAAACCGCTAGGAAGGCGTAAAGTTACTGCTACTTGCAAAACTCTTTTTGTTATTACACCGAAGTGTTATGCCCAGTTCGCATTCACATCGTATTCAAGTAAGTCGATATAACAAAACCGCTTACGTTCGGGACGGAAGAATCCAAGTACAGTGTTGTGTAGTGAACAATAGAACGACCTCGAAATAAGTGAACCAAACGAACAAAAGCTACCGCCGACACGGAAGAATACAATTGTTGTTGACTGTGCAAAATTCCACCTTCGATACATGAACTTGAAGGTTTGCTTAAGGAACAGATGCATCTTGATATTAAACGTGTGCATTTACTTCAATGCAATAAGACGAATAATGTTGTTTACATCCAGTTTTATAAATAGTTGGATGCATTTCAATTCGCAAAAGACAATAACAATGTGCACTATGTGGAGCACGAGAATATTAAATACAACATCCCAGTATATATGGAAGATAGTGCTATAGAAGTGCGTGTGCATGATCTTCCCTCAAGCGTCACCTATCCTTATATTCGTAAAACTATGTCCCAATACGGAGAGATTCTCTCTATCGAAAAAGAAAAGTGGAAAAACTTTTTCATTGGTATTCTAAATGGCGTACGTTTGTTACGCATACACTTGAAGAAGCCTATACCTTCTTATGTGATTTTCGGTCAGGATACAAGAATCCCGAGCAAATCACTTGTTACCTATGGCAATCAGATGACCACATGTCAATATTGCCAAAAAGCTGTTCACTACGGTAAGTCATGTGATAAACTCCACAAGAAGACAACCACACCAAAGGACAACGGTGCTTCCTTCACACCAATCCCAAGCAACCCCAGTACACCTGTGACAGCCACCAACAACAATGAAGCATCCCCTTCAACGAAACCATCAGTATCCCCTATAGAACAAAGTACACCAGCTGCAGTTAACAACTTACCCTCCAACCAACCAGCAACTGCAACCAATGTACAACAAGGCGCATCTACAGCAACTTTCAACGAGCCCAAGACTACGATCGACAAGGACAACGGAAATCACACACAACACCGACGATGAAGCAATGGATGACGAGATAAGCCGCGGACGAATTGCCCCCGATCCTCGTGGGATGGAAATGGAAACTCATCTCCCCATAGAAAAAGGGTGACAGCGAGATCCAATAGCAACAAAAAAATTAAGTAACAAAAATGTAAGCCAATCGGCCACGTAAAGCTTTTACGCAAAAAGGCCAGAATAAAAATTTTATTACAAAAAAAAAATAAAAAGTGTAATGCCCAAACTGATGTCTCGGACGAAACAGATTTCGGCTGTCTAGCCGTACAGATTTTGATAATTTGAAAGGAAAAAAACAATCTTAACACTCCGAATACCAAGGGGATAAAAAAAGTGGTAACGTTTATTTTGACTGACTATATCTTAGCCGTTTTTGGATCGATTTCAATTTTATTTTTACCATTAGAAAGATAAATTCATTAGGAATAAAATCCATTTGAAACTATGGAAAACCGAATATTCTATACAAAATTATTTTAAAAAGTTCCAACTAAAGTCTGTTTAAAAAAAAGTAGAAACGTTTACTTTGGCTGGCCATATCTCAGCTGTGAGAAGTCCGATTTTGAAAATTTGTTCATCACTAGACAGATACGTCTATCACAACATAAATGGAACAGAAAATTTTTCAATTACACTTTGTTAATGAAAGTTATGATCAAAAACGTAATCAAAAGTCCAAGCATAAATTATCGAAAACTTCGACATATCTTTAAATTCAAAGTAACGACATATGCATTTTTATATACCAATAGATTGCATTTGACATCAGGTATCAGGTTTAGAAGAAATCAATTTAAGCTTTACTGAAAATATCTAAAAAAATTTCGATATTTTCACAGAAATTTTAGGAATACTTCTAGTATTCGAAAAATACTAAATACAGCTAACCATTTTTGTACACCAATCGAATGAATTTGATACCAGGTATATCGTACGGAAAAAATTAATTTCAAATTTACTGAAGAAAATCCCAAAATCAAATATTTTACAGAAATTTCAAAATTAAAATAAAATTAAACCTGTTTTAAATTAGCATGAAATTCATATCCAACATTTAGGCATTGTTGATCATCAACCGATTGAATTTTGCTTCAATTAAAAATTTTAACAGGAAACTATCATATTTACCAAAAATCTCTAACAATTTTGTATTTTTACAGAAATGTTCGAATCTTAGAATTTGTTGTGACTCAGCTTAGCACGCATTCAAGAACGTTCGTGTATCAACCGAGTAAATTTACTTTCAGCTAAAATTTCAAGAATTTATATTTAAATCTAAAAAATGGATATTTTCACACAAGTTTTGAAAATTTAAGAATTGTAGGCACTTACGTGGATTTGACGTAAGTGCACGACTAAGAAATTTTGCTTACCAACTCAAGGAACTTAGCAACGTGTAAAATTTTAGGAGTAAAATAATCTTATATTCACATCAAAATTTCAAAATAAAAACAACATTTTCGTAGAAGTTTAGAAAATGTAAAACAAACATCCAGGATCATTAATGTAGATTGAATTTTGTATTAGCTAAAATTTGTAGAAAAAAATAATTCTGTATATACTTAAAATCTAATAAAAACTCGATATTTTTACTTGCATTTTCAAATCTTAACAGTACTAGGAACTTAACGAGGAATGCAAAGAAAACATCCAAGCGTTTGTGTCCATCAATCGATTGAGCTCAGAAGTAGGTATAATTTTTACAGTGGAGGTAAACCAAGAAGATAAAAAGTTACACGTTTAGTAGGATACCATGAAAAGTAAGAAGTGGGCTAGTTTGGCTGACTGTATCTCTGCTATTTTTTGACCCATTTAAAAAGTTTTTTCAACATTAGAAAAATAAACTAATATTGAAATGAAGACGATGGCAAAGGATTTGAGAGAGTACCTTTCAGGCGGCATTCCATTCCTGCCGTAGAATCTCTACCTCTCAAATCTTAGAAATCATCCAGAGCAACGCTCTAGCCAGTGCCTCTCCTCCATGTTTGAGCAGCTCGCCTAGAAATTTTTATCAACATTAGAAAAACAAACTAATATTGAAACGAAGACGATGGCAAAGGATTTGAGAGAGTACCTTTCAGGCGGCACTCCATTCCTGCGGTAGAATCTCTTCCTCTCAAATCTTAGAAATCATCCAGAGCAACGCTCTAGCCAGTGCCTCTCCTCCATGTTTGAGCAGTTCGCCTAGAAATTGGTCGTTGCCCGCGACTTTGTTGGTTCTCAGCTTGCCGATCTCCTCACTTATCTCCGACAGATCAGGTGCTGGGATCTGTCGTTGGCCGAGCTTGCACCCAAATTGATTCCTGTGTCGTTCTATGTATCTTGCATTTCGCCATTCAGATGCTCGTTTTAGTACTGCTTCCATCTTCCACCGTGAGGTGACAAAGTTCGTTCATCACCACTGGTTTCTCGATGACCTCGTACCTAGTACGGTTGCAGCAGTGCTACTTATGGCGGTATTCATATTCCTCCAGCCATAATCAAGAATCTTCGCTCCAAGCTGATCTTCCGTTGGTAGCGCTAGCTCCAGTTGATGCGAGTATTCATCAGCAGTACGAACGCTACGTAGCTGCTCGAGATTGAGTCCCGGCGTTCCTGTGCGAAGAGTGTTGTTCACAGTCTACAGTTCTGAGTGCATACAAATTGCGACAAGATAGTGGTCAGAATCAAAGTGGGCACTGCGGTTAGTGCGGACATTGATGACGTCGGAGAAGAATCGCCCGCAGATGACAACGTGGTCGATTTCATTTTCCGTATGTTGAACAGTTGATCTCCAGGTAGCTTTTGAGGATATCTTTGCGGTGGAAAAGGGTGTTTCCGACAATTATTCCTCACGATGCTGCAAAGTTCACGTAAGCAAGCAAGCCGTTGTCATTTGTTGCCGCATGTAGACTTTCTAGCTCAATCACAGGCCTGTAAATTTTCTTCCGCCCTACCTGAGCGCTCATGTCGCCGATGACGAGTTTTAAATCCCGCCATGGGCAGCTGTCATAGGTTCGCTCCAGATGCGCGTAATATGCTCCTTCTCGTCTTTGGGTCTCGTTTCATGTGAGCAGTGCACGTTGATGATACCATAATTGAAGAAGCGACCCTTGATCTTCAATACGCACATCCTATCACGGACTGGCTGCCACCAATTCACGCGCTGGCGCATCTTATCCACCACTAAAATCCCGTTCTTTAGACGCTGGTTGAACGCTCTGATAGAAGGTAGCCCGATTTCTCACTTTTCTACACCTTCCGTCCCACTCAACAAAGTTCCTGCAACGTTATGACAGCGAAACCGCGAATTTCAAGCTCATCATGCAGCATTGGGTTCGTATGACATGGAGTTAGATACCCGATCTTTCCTATGGTTACTCGTACCCCAGCCGGTACCGCGAGAGGTAGGAATAAGAGTTATTGAACAAGAGGCTAAGAACCACTTTGGGACCTGTATTACGCAATGTCCAGTTAAATATTTTTACTGCTATTTCCGGTACTTCTTCTGTTTGTTGCTTCGACGCTTTGAGTGACGGTTTGATATCTTGTACACTTATAACCCAATAATTCCGGACCCGGAAATCGGAGCAGGCTATTGACCACGAGACCGTTCATTTGAGCCTTGTGTTTGTGAAAATCGGTCCAGCCATGAGTGACAATATTTAATAGATACACACACAGTCATTGATCAACTCGACAAACTGAGTCGAATGGTATATGACACAATTTTTCTTAGTCCAATTGTTAAGTGATTGCATAATCATGTTATACGAGAAAGACAAAACGAAATATCTTCAAGAATATTATAAGTATTTGGCATTTGGGGAAGTATTTGGTACTTAGCAAAAAATGTAATAAGAATTTCTAAGCTATCATTTTCACATGAAAATATTTTCATTTTTACTACGAAAATCTGTAATATTAACATTATCCCAAAAATTTTAGAATCTTAGAAGTATTGTAAAAAATGTTTACTCAATGATAGAGTTTCTAATACGAGGGTTGTTACTTATGTATTTAGCCTAAAAATGGAAACAGTACTATATACGTATTCGATCGGAAATGAATTTGTTGTTTTCCAAAATATTCTCCTAGATTATCAACACAATTTTTCCACTTTTCTTGATCGGGGTACCTCATCTGGGTATTGAACGCTTCAACAGCTTCTTCAGGAGTATTGAATCGCTCTCCACGAAATTTATTCTTCATGGAAGGGAACAAATAAGAGTCGTTAGATGCCATGTCGGGATTATACGGTGGATGACCCATCAATTCGACATTTTTGGTGACTAAATATTCGGTTGTTTGAGCCGATGTATGAAAACTTGCAATATCGTGAAGAAGAATGATTTTGCGGCAATTTTTTCTGGCAAATACATGTTGGTATACCAATAAAAATGTATGGTTTTATGATCCTCTGAAGCAGCGGTAGTCATATGTATTGTATATTATTATATATGGTATTTTGTATGTTTACATGTACAAGTTGTCAGCACAATCCGTCAAATACTATGGTGGCACAATGCGTCAAAAATTATGGGTGCAGTCATGTAAAATCCAGACCAGTGCCACTATTGAATCGCGAGACAGTTGGGAATCATTATTTTATGTTTCGTCTTCTTCAACTGCTTCAACTTCAATGTGTACTTCGTACAAACCTGGTTACCTGCAAGGTACCATACCCCTCAATGACGAAAAGTTGGGAATCGACAATTCGATCGTGTCCCTGGCTAAATTCCGCACACCTGTACCACGAATAATTAGTGCCGCCGAAATATATCACAGTGAAAAACAAAACGTACATCAAAACGAACACCGCCTGGATATTTCGTAGAGTTTTTGGAAGAAAGAATTCAACAAAGTGCTTGTGGCAAGCGATCTGCAAAAAATTTTGAATGGATTTTTGATTATATATTTGATATATTGGTGTTAGGTCCGATCCGCTCCTGTATATGTTGTCAAACTTCTACACATATAATTGAGCCACTACAGCATCCCGAAACCCTATTTTTGTGAACGTATACATATTGCAACCAGGTAATAGTCCGAACTTAATGCTAATGCTAATTGCAGAGAATATATGGATTTTTTAATTTTTTTACACGAAAACGAAATTACTTTACTATGTAGATATCCGTTTGAGCTGTTAGTAGAATATTGTCACTAATGTTGTTGTACCGTTTAATTGTACTATGTCACGTCATTACACTCTCACAAAGTCACTATTTTCACAAAAGTGTATCAAACGTAATAATACAGATACGTATTTCGGAATGTTATTTACATCCTTTTTCAGTGTATCGGTTTTATAAGTTTATTGAAAACCAGTAGGTTTCAATAAACTTATAAAACCGAGGTAAACCACAAAAGAAACAAAAAATCGGGGACGGGTATAGCGTGATGGGATAGTCGATGCCTATCACGCAGCCCACCTGGGTTCGATTCCCAACCTCGCACATAGGACCAGAAAGATTTTCATTTTGGATTTGCATATTTCATTGAAAGAAACTATCAAGATGCTGTACAGGATTCATTTCTGACTTTAAGAAGGACCAAATTGTGGAATCTCTACGATATTTAGTACAGCTCGGAACATTTATCTCGAACGATTTTCGCGCAGCGAAAAGTGCACGAACCAAATCAAATTATTTTGGGTTTTCATCCTTGCGCGAAAAACCCAAGGAAAAGCAGAGTTTTCCGCGTTGGTTTTAAAATTTTAAGAAAACTTAATTTGTTTATGGTTATCTCACACTGTTCAAAATATTATCCTAAATTCCTGATCATATTTTTGATGATATAGAGAAAGAATTATGTTGCTGCCATTAATAAGAGTTAAGATATTCATGATTAATTTCTGCCCATTCTTCCATATGGCTAATTTTGAAAAGGTGCCCCATAGTAAAGTAAGTCGTATTCACGACAAAAATAACCTATTTGAAGAATTCTGGAATTAGGAACTGAACCTGAGTTCAAGAACTAAATTCAGAACTTAGAACAGACTCAGAATTCAGTTGGATTTTAGTTCTAGAACTACAATTTCGAAACTGAAATCAGTTTTAGCACGCAGGCTCTGAATTCTAAATCTATATTCCGGAACTAAAATCTGAAACTTGAAGACTCTACGACTACCGAGCAGCACGACTACCGAACAGCAAATGAGAACTGCTCTTATTATTGACGACCGCTGCGCTCCCGACGATTTAAGTCCAAATGTAAGCACGACCTAAGCGTTTGAGGCTTTATACCACGCAAAAGGTCTACTTTCATTGACGACTGCTCCACCTGACGATTGAAGTCCAAATGAGAGCACGACCTAAGCGTTTGAGGTTTGGCACCACGCAAAAGGTCTGCTTTCATTGACGACTGCTCCACCTGACGACTGAAGTCTAAATGAGAGTTGCGACCTGAGCGTTTGAGTTTTTAACCACGCAGAAGGTGCACTCTCCGAAGCTGCTGGTCCCACGACGTCTGCTTGCATCCAACGCACAAGAAGAAATGATCAAATTTCGCATTTTTTTGCATAAATATCTGTTTATTAATCTTATTTTTGTGTATTACATCAACATTTTACAGTACAAGTGTTTTGACCCTTTGGCCTTTCATCTTTGTTGTTCATACGATTCGTTATTAATATTAGGAGTCCTAGATAGATAACTTCATCGGACCATTGAATGACCTCATCACTGAATCGTATTCTGCATTCGTCTGATGGAACAAGTTTTGGAGATCTTGAATGTGGAAACAAGATGACCTGAGTTTTTGCTGCATTGATCACAATTTTCCAGCTTGTAAAATATTCCGTTAAAGCGTCCAGACCTGTCTGTAGTTTATCTTTCAGAGCATTAATGACACGACCAGTTTGTATCGAACACTTGTGGTCATCGGATCGTCTCCCGAGAAGTCCACAATCAATACCTTTCTGGAGGCATTACAGTGTTAATTTAATACTTCTAGATAGTGACAATTTACAGACTAAGCTTTCAGTGCAAGCTTAGTATTTTTGGTATACTAATATAGTTTATTTTGGCAAAAGTTTCTGAACGGTGCACCGTAAGTGGCGTTTCTTTTGTTTCGCTATTGTACGGCCGCCATATTGGCGTACCACACTCGGGCGCCGCCATTCGTAAAGCCACGTGGAACATCTTTGGTGCTATTTAACCGTATATCGTGAGCTAGCGTTTGTCCGTGTTAAACGTTAGCATTGAATTAGACCCGGACCCCCCATTGGGGGTGTCCACACTACCAAGCAGTAGTAGGTTACCTCATTACTTAAATTCTGGAGACACTATTGACAAGCAAACGCTGTTGATGAAGGCGACGAGTCAAGACGGTAGCGAACCCCGTCTTCCAGGTAACCCATTCATCATTCACCAATCAGTGAAATTAGCTCTCGGATTTGACCCAGCCCGGGTTCTAACTGCTTCGAAAGAAGCGAGAGGCACTCGGTATGTGCTGCGTACCTCTTCGCTTAAAGCATATGAGGCTTTAACCAAAATGAAAACCCTTATCAATGGTCAAACTATTGAGGTTATACCACATCCAACACTAAACGTGGTACAGGGAATAGTTTTTGATCCCGATACCGTTGAACTAAATACTGATGAAATCTTAAAAGAACTTAGTTCTCAAAAGGTAATCGGCGTACGTCGAATTACCAAGACAAACGAAGGTAAAATTTCTAACACTCCATTGTTAATATTATCGTTTTCTGGTTCCTCTTTACCCGAATATGTATACATTGGTCTGGTACGTACGACCGTGAGGAAATATTTCCCTGCTCCCTTACTTTGTTATAAATGTGGTAAATTCGGCCATGGTAGTCGGGTGTGCCCTAATGAAGAAATATGTCTAAATTGCAGTGGAAAACATACAATTGAGCGTGATATCCCATGTAACCTACCAAGTCTTTGCAATAATTGTAAAGGATGTCACTCTACCAGAAGCCGCAAATGCCCAATGTATATACAGGAGATGAACATCATAAAAATGAAAGTTTCTCTTAACTTATCTTTTCCCGAAGCACGTGCTTTGGCTCGCAAAGAAGCGGAAAAGAATAATTATTCTGAAGCGCTAAAAAATCGTTTAAACCCTGCTAAAGACGAAAAAGATCGAACAATATTCTTACTACGGGAAGAATTAGAAAAAATTAAACAAGCAAACATTAAAAATGTAGAAAATTCTAAGGATCTTGAGATAATGGAGCTTAAAAAACAGCTCAATGAATCTCGTGTACAGTACCGCAATGTTCTTTCCGAATTGGCGGAACTGAGAGCAGCACTCACGGATCTAAAATTAAACGCAGCTAGTAATGCTTGCCAACAAGTGAGTAATATAACGCGAAGAGAATCACGCCCTAAAATCACAAATCAGGAAATGTCTACAAAATCTAAACGTGAAAATGCGAGCTCATGTGATATTAGGGCAAACATCTCACCAGATCCAGAACCCAACCAAACAATTGTTCCAGGAAATCGAAACTCTCGTAATCTCACTAGAAGCCGAAACCGCACTGGTAAGTCTCGGAGTCCTATAAAACGTCCATCTCCCACTTCTTCCAGTCCCCTTGCCACTGATTCAACGACGTTCAAAAAACCGTAAGTACTACGGCCTGTTCTGTTAAAAAAAAAAAAAAAAAAAAAAACACACTTAAATATAAATATGATTAATACACCCAAACATCCTTCAGATTGCAGTTCTGAATCAGGCACAGTCGAGAATCTTGCTTTCGTGACCGCTTCATCTGAAACAAGACCACTAACCTCCTTCCAGCCAAATTATTCTGACCCTGTACTTTCCGTTGTGTTTATAAGTGAACTGAGGTCTCCTGCTGATCCTTCGATTGGAGGCTCGCCAGGATGTGCGATAGTCCGCACTACGAATCCGGATCACTTGTGTCCTTTTCCTGCCCTCCCACTAGTTTCGGTGGGATCAGCGGTCCAGGAGGGGACAAAACCTAAAAATGATCAAACCGCTCAAATGTTATTAGATCGTTGTTCAAGTCCTATCCCTGGGTGCTCTTGGCATAGAGTTGTCTGCTGTGCTAAACATTTAATACTCAGCAATTTTTTCATGAGAACCTCTCCCTCCGTAAGTAATGAAGTGTCTTCCACAAAATCTTTATATCCTGAATCCTCCACTTCTTCGGCGCACAACCAGAAAGATACAATCGACAAAAATATGCGAACTGCCCATATTGATTTTACTCAAAACAACGTCTTACACGTTGTGGCAGATGTACACAGTGATTGCCCAAATAACACATCAGATCTGTCCTTCTCTCAACAGTCCTCAGCACAAGCCTTAAATCCAACTGTAAGTAAAAGTGGGACATGCAGTAGTCGAATATGCAATCAAAGCCTCACTCTTGCAATTCAATGGAATCTAAACGGTTTGCGCAATTGCTTAGGTGACTTACAGCTAATGATTGTCAAATTTCGACCCATATGCCTTGCGCTACAGGAAACACATATTAGAAACGGCACATGTCCGGGACAGTGGTTTGGGATAGATTATACCTGGGATGCTGCGAGCGGTAGCAATTTGTACCAAACTGTTGGTCTTGGAATCAGATCAGACATCCCATCGACGCCAATCAAATTGAATACTGAACTCATCGTTGCCGCAAGAATTATTCACTATCCGATAAGAATTACCGTCGTCTCTATATATGTCCCCCAAAATGTCCGAGACTTTCGTAACAAACTCGAGCAACTCATCGCACAGATGCACGGGCCGTTTCTGTTCTTGGGCGACTTTAATGCTCACCATACAGCCTGGGGCTCTAATCGCGATTGCCGTCGTGGAAATGACATAATCGAAGCACTAGAAAACAACAATGCTGTAATCCTCAATGATGGTAGGATAACCTTCATTCGAGGACATACTACTTCGGCACTCGATCTCTCAATAGTATCAAATGACATAGTGGGGGTTTGTGGGTGGTCAGTTTTGGATGACATTGGAAGCAGTGATCACCTCCCTATACAAATTTCTTTCGACAAGCAACCAATCAACGTGTCTCGCCGACGTCGATGGGTTTTTGAACGTGCCGACTGGAATGCATATGAACAAGGTATCGAAAATTCTCTTAACCCAGAATGCACATACTCACCAGATGCCATCGGTAACATATTGACACAAGTCGCCAAAGAATGCATCCCCCGCACAAGCGGAGTACCTCCGAAGCGCGCCGTGTATTGGTGGTGCCCCGAAGTTGAAAAAGCAATTAAATCCCGCCGTAAGGCCCTTCGTATTTTAAAAAAGACCCCTACTCATCACCCACTGTGGAATGCTAGAGCTACCGAATTTCGAAACAAACGCAACCAGGCTAGAAAAGCAATTGTGGACGCCAAAATTTTGAGCTGGGCCAAGTTCCTTGATGGGATTCATCCCGAGACTTCAACTAGTGAATTATGGAGACGCGTTAATGCTCTGAGTGGTAAAAGAAGACACACAGGTTTTTCGATGATGATGAATGATCTGGTTACCGTACAGCCAGATGAAATAGCGAAAGCATTGGGACAACATTTTGCTTCACTGTCTGCTACCGCATCTCTGCCACCTAAATTCATTTCCATTAAAAGTCATGTTGAATTATCTCCAGTTTTATTTTCCCCCAATTCGAGCTCAGTAGAAAATCAACCTTTTTCGGCATATGAACTGACCGTGGCTCTTTCGAAAGGACGTGGTAAAGCAACCGGCATTGACAACATCGGGTATCCTCTACTTCGACATATGCCTCCCATAGCCAAAAAAATTTTACTAGACAGTTTCAATAGGATTTGGCAAGGTGATCCATTGCCAGAATCATGGAAAACAGCCTTAGTCATTCCTATCCCAAAAAGAACCCAAGGAACCAGAACAGCCAAAGATTTTCGCCCGATCAGTCTGCTACCATGTATAGGAAAGACTCTTGAGCGAATGGTCAATCATAGACTAATTACTTTTTTGGAAGACAAACAATTGTTGGACTACAGACAACATGCATTCCGTAAAGGAATGGGAACCGGTTCTTATTTCGGATCTCTGGCTGAAATTCTTGCTCAGGCCATGGCGGATGGCCTTCACACTGACATGGCCGCCCTAGACATTGATAAGGCATACAATACTATGTGGCGCGAAGGCGTTCTCCGTCAACTACACAGTTGGGGGATCGAAGGTAACCTTGGATACTATATCAAACGTTTCTTAACAAATCGAAGCTTTCGTGTAGGTATTGGAGGGTATCAATCAGAGATTTTTACGGAAGAAAACGGTGTTCCCCAAGGATCGGTCTTATCCGTCACACTATTTCTAATAAGCATGCAAACGATCTTCAAAGTCCTTCCTAAAGGTGTATATATTTTCATTTATGCTGATGATATTGTTTTGTTAGTAACCGGTAAAACGACCGGTCGAATTCGTATCAAACTACAGGCAGCTGTCAACGCAGTCAGCAATTGGGCAACATCCGTTGGTTTCCGCATTTCATCTAGCAAGAGTTTTGTTTCGCACTTTTGTTCCTCTTTTCACCGCGCCACAGATAGGCCAGTTCACGTCGATGGAATGGCTATTCCATTCATCAAAGAACCCCGAGTACTCGGAGTCACTTTTGATCGAAAATTATCTTTTATCCCCCACTTCAGAAAAATTAAAAAAGATTGTGACAGCCGCAAACGATTAGTACGTACTATCAGCTCTCGTCATCCAAGGTGTAACCGACAGCTCTCGATCAATATAAGCAAATCGATTATTTTCAGTCGTATCTATTACGGTATTGAGATTACTTGTACCAAGTTACAAGACCTAACAAATATTTTGGCCCCTACCTATCACGGCCCTATTCGTTCGGCTTCCAACCTTCTGCCTAGTACACCTGCGGAGAGCGCATGTGTGGAGGCTGGAGTCCTTCCGTTACGCTGGTCGGTGGCCTTGGTGGCTTTGCGAAGGGCTCTTAGCTTTCTCGCAAGGACAGCAGGGAATGGCGGGATTTTACACGATATAGCGCACTCTATTTACAGCGAGTTCACCGGACTATCCTTACCAAAACTAGCACGTCTTCATCGTACCCGAGACCGGTGTTGGTACGACACAGCTCCCGATACGGATTCTTCGCTATCTCTTTCAATTCGATCAGGAGCCTCACCGGCTCTTACACAGATTGCGTACCATCAATTAGTCCATCGCCGATTTTCGAATCATGTCAAAATATTCACTGATGGTTCGAAGGCAAATGAAAGAGTCGGAATAGGATTAAGTGGCATTGAAAATGGTATAGCATTCCAAATGCCATCTTCCTGTTCCGTTTTCTCGGCCGAGGCAGCTGCAATTTGGTTGGCACTCATACGGAGACCACCTGACGTAGCGGTAGTCATATTCTCGGATTCTTTATCTGTTATTTCCGCCTTGAATTCCGGTGTATCTAACCATCCTTATATACAAACAATTGAAACCGTCTGTGATTCACTTACTACAATTTGCTGGTTGCCAGGACATTCGGGAATCCGGGGAAATGAAGAAGCTGATCATTTGGCCTCTCTCGGTCGAAATTCGCGATCATTCCTCACTACCGAGGTCCCAGCTGAAGATATCATCAAAAATTTCGATAGATGTATTCATAACCATTTCATATCACATTGGAGAAGTACACAGGGACATTTACAGAAGATCAAAGAAAACCTTGAAAAGTGGACAGATCGGGAATGCCGAATAGAACAACGGATTTTATCTCGATTACGTGTAGGACACACTAGAATTACACACCCTCATTGTATATCGAATTCAGATCCTCCTCACTGCACTGCATGTGATACGAAAATCTCGGTAGAACATATATTAATAAATTGTTCTGAATTTCACAACTTCCGCCTTCGGCATCATCTGCCATCCTCGATTCGAGATGTGCTATCTAACGATCCGGATAAAGAAAAAATACTAATTCAGTTCTTAAAGGAAGCGAACATTTATGATACCTTATAGTCATGATACAACTGGCACATCCGTTTGTACCATACGCGGGCCCTCCGCCATCTCTTCGTGGGTTTTGGGGAGGTCGCCCGTAGCCCGGAAAATCATTAACAAGCATAATAATAATTCTTGCTGAGTGGTACCATTTTACTGATCTAGCCCATTAACATTACCGAAAACTAAGGCAAGCTCATTAATCCATAATCTCTCACTCTATTTTATACCGTTACATGATACGCTGCCTTCGCTAAAAACTATTGGTTTCAACGTACACCCACGAACCTTTCGCCTGACTTCCGGAGGTGTCAAGGAAACATCGCTGCAATCCAGAACACGGCCAATGAAACTGCGATATAGATTAATATGGTGATTCTTCGGAATGTTATGATTCTGACGTACATAATATTTGGGACGAAATACCTTTTTAAAATCCAGTAAAACGACATCATAATCCTCTATCTCTAACAATAACAAAGAAAAAAAAACGAATTGTATCGATTATTGTGAAATGACATGTAAAATACACACTCTTCTAATTTAAGTGCAGTGAATGACCGGAAGGTTAAACTGCTAATAAAACAACAACAATGACACGACCTTTGTAAAGAATGGCAGTATCATCAGCAAATTGTGACAGAACACCACCACCCGGAAGAGGTGGGATGTCTGATGTAAAAATGTTGTATAGAATGGGACCTAGGATACTTCCCTGGGGTACACCAGCAGGAATAGTGAATCTTTCTGAAAGTGCATTATTCAGAGAAACCTGGAATGCTCTATCTGCAAGATAATTTTTGATAATTTTAATAAGATACATGGGAAAATTATACCGATGCAGTTTGAACACCAGTCCATCGTGCCACACATTATCGAATGCCTTTTCAATATCCAATATTGCCATGGCAGTCGTTTTGGACACTGATTTGTTTTGCTGGATGACGTTGTTAACCCTTGTGAGCTGGTGGATGGTGGATCTTCCTTTCCGGAACCCAAACTGTTCTTCCAGAAATATATCCTGTTCATCTGCAAAAGCAAGAATTCGCCTTTGTATTGACTTTTTAAACAGCTTGGATAGGGCAGAGAGTAAGCTGATGGGCCGATAGCTCTTGGAAAAGGAAGGATCTTTCCCCGGTTTCAAAACTGGGATAACTTTAGCTAACTTCCACTTTGAAGGGAAGTAACCAAGCTCCCAGCACCTGTTAAAAAGTTTAGCTAAGAAGACAAATGAGCGAATACTCAAATGTTTCAGCTCAATGTTGAATGTGTTGTCGAAACCGGGGGCCTTCATATTTTTGGATTTTTTCACAAAAGCCATCAGCTCATTCGCAGTGACTCTACTTTCCTCAGGAACCAAGCTGTCTGATTGGTCAACCTCAGCTACGCTATCAGCAACGGCTCTTTCATATGGAATAACAATGTTGAGTCCTAAATTGTGAGAACACACAAACTGCTGGCCTAGCACATTTGCCTTCTCTACTGGTGTGATTAAAGGTATTCCTTCAGCTACATCCTGGGGTGACATCAGAGGAGGAATAGGCTTCGGTTTTTTCTTAAGCACCTTCGTTAAGGACCAGAAGGGCTTTGAATGTGGGAGAATTTCTCGAAGCTTTTGCTGGAAGTTCCTGTTGCGAAGCTCAGATATCCTTTCCTGGATTATCCTAGTTAAGTTGTTATAAGTAGTCTTCCTATCTAGGATGCCAGTTCGTTGATACTGCCTCCGGTAGATATTCCGAAGTCGGATGAGTTTCTTGGTGACACTCGGGGAACCTAGTGGAACATTGATATTAATAAGTTGGTCGGCGATTTGTTGAAATTGGATTCAATCGGTGCGATAATAGTTCCTCCGTGGTTGAATAGGCACTGTTTCTGGTGAAGATCCCAACGTCAATATTACCGGAAAGTGGTCAGAAGAGAGCTCGTAGAAGACAACCGGAGAGCTGTCTATGGCGATGTTGCTGATGAATATATCCAAAATGGAATGAACTCCCGATCTGGAAAGTCGCGTTGGTTGATCCGGAGCGAAGATGTTGTATTGTCCAGCTTCGTAATCTTCGGCAAGTACGAATCCGTTTCGATTCTGTCTTCTGTTTCCCCACAGCTCATGCCGTGCGTTCAGGTCCCCAGCAATGATGAATTTGTTCTGTCGTCGAGTGAGCATAGCCAGATCTCGCTTCAATGATGCACACGTACCATCTCGAAGATTGGTTTGTTTGGGGCAGTACGCTGCAATGATGATGATGGGTCCCATCGTCGTTGTAATCTCAATTCCGATGGCTTCTATGAGTTGCAATTTAAAGGCTGACAGAAGCCTGTGCTGAATGGATCGTTTAATGGCAATGGCAACTCCCCCTCCTCTGGTAGTTGCCCTGTCGAGCCTGTGAATCCTGTACTTGGAAATAAAAATAGAAATTTCCGGTTTAAGATGAGTTTCAGTTAAAATAGCAATATCGGCATTCTTCTCTTGAAGAAAGTCGGACAATTCAGCAGTTTTGCTCCTGAGTGAGCAAGCATTCCAATTTAATATAACCAACTCATTATATTGCATATTCGATGATGAATTTGCCTAAGGCGTTGATTTGATCTAACCGCGTTCTGCAGTTTCGTAGTTTTGTTGTCATTGTTTCAAAAATGACGATCAGTTGTTCAGCAGAAAATAAATCACCAGAGTCATCCTTTGCTTGTGGTTGATTATTGCCCCATCCAGGAGGGATTTTTGAGGAAGATTCTTTTTGTGATCCAGCGGCTGAATCTTTTGGATTGCTGCGAGGAAGTGGCGGCAAATTCGGAATATCCCTCTTCGGTGGGAGCCGTGGGAAATTAACTTCATCCTTCTGTGGAACATTCTTGCGCGTTGATTGTTTGTGGGACGCCTGTTGTCGAATTTTTGTGAACTCAGCACGTTTGGGACACGATTTGCTAGTAGATGGATGGTCGCCATCACAGTTCACACATTTTACAGCGATGTCATCTAGTAGGCAATCGTTGGTATTGTGTGGTTCGGCACATTTCCCGCACCGACTTTTCATGTGGCAATTCCTCGCTCCATGGCCGTAGTTCAAACAGTTCGTGCACTGTGTGACATCCCGATGTACCGGTTTATACTTTTGCCATTCGATGATTATGTGAAATAACGATTTAATCGTTTTCAGTTGACTCATGGTGATGGAGCCCTTCTCCAGATGAATCAGGTACAGTTGATCTCTAAATTTTTTGTCCGTATTATGGCGCTTCATTTTAAATACCATCAAAGGCTTTAGTCCAGCCTCCAACAGTGCCTGCTTTAGTTCGGCTTCCATCATGTCGGGTAGTCCTCGAAGTACAACCTTCATAGGTTTGTTGGCGGCAATATCGTGTGTGAAGTATTCCGCTTTTGTCTGCTTCAGATAGCATTCCACTCCTTTGTAGTGGTTCAAAGCCGGAACAGTTATTTTGTAGCCTTCAGTACATAAACGGATTGTTGCCTGTAGTCCTTTGCTGATCAGTGTGTTGAAATCCGAGCGTAGAGTTGGTGGGAAGCCCTTCAGGTAGAAAGGCGGCATTTTTTCCTTCTTCTGCAGTTCCTCTTCGACATCTACTGGCAGATCAGCATATTGGTTTTTACTCAGCAAACGGTCGTTTACCTGTACATCACTTGGCTTCAGACGTTTAGCATCCTTTGGATCCTTCTCGGATCTATGGCGGTTTTTACCCATAGCTTGGGCAGGTAGACAACTGCGAATAAAAAATAAAACATAATTGAAATTAGTCGTAGTAGGTTATTCGTCTATCCACATCGAGTGTTAGATGACGAATGATCAAATTTCGTCCACGGTTCCCATTTTATACGCAGTCAGTTGAAGATATGTGCCTGACTACCTCAAAATCGTCGTCCTTGCGCGAAAAGGCCAAGCAAAAGTAAAGAGTTTTCCGCGTTGTTTTCAAAGTTTGAGAAAACTTAATAGTTGAGCTCTTTGTGGTTATCTCACACTGTTCAAAATATTATCCTAAACTCCTGATCATATTTTTGATGAAATGGTGAAAGAATTATGTTGCTGCCTTTAATACAAGTCGAGATATTCACGATTAAGTTCTGCCCATTCTTTCATATGGCTAATTTTGAAAAGGCACCCCATAGTAAAGTAAGTCGTATTCACGACAAAATGTGTTCACATGCAATACACGGATAAGGTAACTTACCAGCGTGTTGGGGATTTATATCAAACCTGTATACTGGCAGTGTGCGATAGATGCTGCCAGTGAGTGACCGATAACACATTTGTCGCGCACAGACACCAGCTGGTAGAGCAAAGTGCACCTGCAGTGAATATTTTTAATCACACTATCAACTAAAACATTGAGACGGTGGCCATTAGATGGCCGGTTTTTGGTATTCTTATCATCAAAAATACTGCTAGTAAAAGTTACTTTGATGAAAGAACTGCACTAATATAGGGCAAAAACAACCCTTGAACATAGGAAAAACATTGCTATGAAATAACAACGCACTGTTTTCACCTGATAAACCGACTTTTCGGAGGGTGTTAGCGGTTTCGCGTCCACTACCTAAACACAAACACTAACAACATCTGTTTAAGTATTTTCTATGTTTGTTTTTATCTTGGATATGGCTAGTAACTGGAATAGTCAAGAAGATATATTCCCTTGGTCTCGGTTTAATAAAGAGGTGGAGTGGAACCTCGAAGAACTTTTAAATAAGCAAAGCATGAATGCAATCCGATCCCCTTTTTATCCAAAATTAAAGGACTACTAAAGGTTCATAAACCTGGTAACGAAATAAGGGAAATCATTTCTTCAGTGGGTGCCCCAACTCAAAATATCTCCAAAAGGCTAGTAAAAGAATTCCAATCTATACCAGAAAAATTCATCAGTAAATCAGTTCCTAACACACAAGTATTTGCTACTTAACTTCAGAGCTCAGGCGGAATTGAAGATGACGAAATGATGGAATCTTTCGATGTAACCGCCTTATTCCCAAGTGTCCCGGTGAAGGACTCAATCAATCTGTTGAAGATTGGTTACTTCAACAAAATAGTAGTCGTTTATGAAAATGCAAAGTACGGTCTTATCTTACCCTAACTAGACTTTGCATGGATGTAAATTATTTCCAATTCAGAGGGAAATTTTATAAACAATTACAAGGGGCACCAATGGGTAATCCACTCTCCCCGTTTTTAAGTAAATTATTTATGGCAAACCTTGAAGAACTTTTAAATAAGCAGGGATTATTACCTAATCGCTGGTGGAGATATGTAGACGATATATTTTGCATCGTCAAACGCAACGATTCATAAAACTTCCTAGAAATAATTAATGATTTACATGAAAATGTTAAATTCACCTATGAGGAAAAGAAAGACAACAGTTTACCTTTCATGGATATTCTTATTGTCCGGGAGTCAAAATCCTTAACTTTCGAAATATATAGAAAATCAACCTATACGGACCGTGTCATAGAAAATACTTCTAATCATTCCCATCAACACAAAATGGCAGCTTTCCACCATATGACTCACAGAATGCTATCTTTGCTCCTTAGAGAAGATGCTGCGATAAAAGAGAAAAACTTTATTTTCGAAATTGGAAAGTTCAATGGGTATCCAGAGCATACAATCCATACTATCTTCGATAAAAAATTACGACTGTAGAGAAACAATCGCTTACAACTTTGCCCCGGACCCCCCCCCCCCCCCCCCCCAACTGAAAATTTTAAAAGGATATCTGCAGACTTCAATCGAAATATTTCACACCCATTAAAATCAAAACTGAAAAAAAATTGGTTTAGATTTAGTATTCAGCAGTATGAACTACCAATTGATAACTTTACTAGGTTTTACAAAAGATCCTCCGGAAAGTTTGAAAAAGTCTGGGTTATACAAAATCTCGTGCACTCATTGCGATAAAATATACATCGGACAAACATGGTTTAAATTCATGAATGGTACCATGGTTTAAATTCATGAAATATATTATAATATTCATCATAAATAATATGTCATGTTTTCATGAGCAAAATGATTAATATCATGAACAATAACACATCTTACATGAAAATTCTTATGATATCAATCATTTTGCTCATGAAATTTCATGAGAAGACATTGTTCATGATATCATGATTAAAAAATCATGGTACCGGCAATAGATTTTTATCCGTGTAGACATTCGTTTCAAGGAACATATCTCAGAAATAGCGAAAGCTTTCAAGGAATTGGAAAAGGGACTACCACATCACTTCAATTCAAAAGTAGCAGAGCATGCGTTATTTAGCATAATTATTTAGAAGATCTCAGACATGTGTTACAGAAATAACAAGACAGTAAACGTAAAGAAATGTAATATGTACAATAATAGTTCCAGTGGAAAAGTTTAAACTGTCGCCCGTAAAAGGTACACCGAGAATTCGGTACAGAAGCAATATTCAGTAACAAATTTTTTTATATTTGTACCCCTCCCGATATGAAATCCTGGATACGGGTCTGCTACAACTTCTTCAATTTTACAAACTTCTGTGAAAATATCGATTATTTTAAGATTTTTGGTAAATATAAAATATAAATTCTTTTTTTTTCACAAATACGTTTATTTCTTAAGGCAGTTTACATAAGTTTTTCTTCGCCGTAGCATCACTTTTACATAAAATTCTTATCTTAATTTAATTCTAACATAGTCACAACGATTTGAATTTATTAAAACATATTCCTCTTATTACTTAAATATCATCTTAGGTAACTCGTCATTAAGGAAGATTCTTTTTGTGATCCAGCGGCTGAATCTTTTGGATTGCTGCGAGGAAGTGGCGGCAAATTCGGAATATCCCTCTTCGGTGGGAGCCGTGGGAAATTAACTTCATCCTTCTGTGGAACATTCTTGCGCGTTGATTGTTTGTGGGACGCCTGTTGTCGAATTTTTGTGAACTCAGCACGTTTGGGACACGATTTGCTAGTAGATGGATGGTCGCCATCACAGTTCGCCGTAGCATCACTTTTACATAAAATTCTTATCTTAATTTAATTCTAACATAGTCACAACGATTTGAATTTATTAAAACATATTCCTCTTATTACTTAAATATCATCTTAGGTAACTCGTCATTAATTATGAAATCTACTCGGAAATATTATTTGAACCAAACGATTAACTTCTATAAATTATAAAATAAGCTGTTATTTTCCGACATTTTGTTGATAATTTCATGAACTGTTTCGATTTTGTTCGTATCATTACATAATTTTTATTCTAATTTAGCTATTGGTTGAACTCATGGACGCAGCTGGAATCAAAACTTAGTCTTAAAAGGGGCCTTTATTAAATTGAAACTCCAATTTTCTTTATGAAATGATAAATAAGTTTCATGTATGAAAGGTCACGACAAGCAAGAATGTCACGAACTGGGACATTGGATAGTCTACCTTGGGTACACAAAGAATTTATTAGTTGAGATCTGACATCACGATACTCCACGCATGTCCAAACGACATGATCAATATCCCGATAACCTTCTCTGCAAGCACAATGATTAGTCTCGGAGAGCCCAATTCGAAGGAGATGTGCATCTAACGTGTAGTGATTGGACATGAGTCTGGACATCACACGAATGAAATCCCTACTCACATCCAGTCCCCTGAATCATGCCTTTGTCGATATTTTCGCAATAATTGAGTGCATCCACCGACCCAGATCATCTTTATCCCAAGAAGCTTGCCAGCTGGCAAGTGTTCTTTGGCGAGACGAGCTATAGAATTCGTTGAAAGCAATCGGTCTCTCATAAATTTCACCCGCAATAGCACCACGTTTGGCTAAAATATCGGCTCTTTCATTGCCAGGAATGGAGCAATGAGCCGGGACCCAGACTATAGTGATTAGATAATTATTGTTCAATATGTCGTTCAGGCACTGTTTTATTTTGCCCAGGAAAAACGGTTCAGTCTTGCCAGTCATGTTTGAGCGAATGGCTTCAATTGCACTCAGACAATCTGTGAAGAGGAAATAATGGTTTGGAGATAATGTGACGATTACACTCAAACTATAATGAACTGCTGCTAGCTCTGCTATATAAACAGATGCAGGTTCTTGAAGCCTAAATGAGGGCGAAACATTATTGTTGAACATACCAAACCCTGTCGCTTCTCCAATTCGCGATCCGTCCGTGTAAAACATTTTCTCAGAGTCAATATGCCTGAACTGACTTGAAAATATTTTTGGGATTTCCGTCGAGCGTAGATGATCCGGGATTCCACGCACTTCGCGCTGCATGGATGTATCGAAACATAAAGTTGAGTCAGGGGCACTCAGGATGCTGACACGGATAGGAATATATCTTGATGGGTTGATTTCCTGTGACATATGGTTAAAATATACTGTCATGAATTTTGTTTGAGATCGAAGCTCGACTATTCGTTCAAAATTATTAATTACCATTGGATTCAGCACCTCACATCTTATTAGCAGGCGTGATGAAAGCTCCCAAAATCGATCTTTTAATGGAAGAACTCCCGCCAGAACTTCAAGACACATTGTATGTGTCGAATGCATGCAGCCTAAGGCAATTCGCAAACAACGGTACTGAATTCGCTCAAGTTTGATAATATGAGAGTTTGCAGCGGAACGAAAACAAACGCATCCATATTCCATCACTGAAAGTATCGTTGTTTGATACAATTTTATTAGATCTTGCGGATGAGCACCCCACCAAGATCCTGTTATTGTTCGAAGAAAATTTACTCTTTGTTGGCATTTCGTTATCAGATACCTAATGGGTCCTCCCCACGTGCATTTGGAATCAAACCACACTCCGAGGTATTTAAAAGTTAAAACCTGTTGGATCATTCTTCCCATCATATGGAGCTGAAGCTGCGCGGGATCATGCTTTCTTGAAAAGACGACTAACTCTGTTTTCTCCGCAGAGAATTAGATACCAAGATGAACAGCCCAAACGGACAAGTTACCTAAGGTATCTTGCAATGGTTTATGCAGATCAATAGCTTTGGGTCCAGTAACTGAAACCACGCCATCATCTACCAATTGTCTTAGTGTACATGGGGTTACTAGACAGCTGTCAATGTCATTCACGTAAAAATTATAGAGGAGCAAATATATATTCTTGGGAATTTAGCTGAAAGTAAATTTTATCGGTTGGTACATCATCATTTTTTAATGCGTATTTAGCTAAGTCACAAAAAAACTCTAAGATTCAAAAATTTCTGTAAAAAGGCAAAATATAAAATATGATAAAATTTCCCGCTAAAAAAATTTATTGATGCAATATTTAATCAATTGATGATCTACAATGCCTAAATGTTCGGTATGAATTTCATGCTAAGTGTAAAACAGGTTTAATTTTATTTTTTTTATTTCTGTGATATATCTAATTTTTGGATTTTCTTTTGTAAATTTAAAACTATTTTTTCCCTTACATTATGGCTGGTATTAAATTCAATCGATTGGTGTACAAAAATGATTAGCTGTCAGGCTCGTGCGCAGAAATCATACAAGCGAGGGGGGGGGGTTAAAATTATGTCAGTTTATAAATTGATAATAAATTGACAAAAAATATCAATTGTCAAGTTATTCGCACTTTAATATAATAAGTACTCCATTGTTCATGAAACTTAATTTTAAAAAAAAATCTTCATGGGGGGGGGGGGTTAAAACCCCCAAAACCCCCCCTGCGCACGGGCCTGTTAGCTGTATTTAACATTCTTCGAATACTTCTAATATTCTAAAATTTCTGTGAAAATATCGATTTTTTTAGACATTTGCAGTAAAGTTCAAATCGATTTCTTCTAAAACATAGCTGATGTCAAATGTAATCTATTAGTTTATAAAAATACATATATCGTTACTTTGAATTTGAAGATATGTCGAAAATACGCAGTTTTCCATAATTTGTGCTTGGACTTTTGACTACGTTCTTGATCATAACTTTCATTAACAAAGTGTAATTGAAAAAAATCTGTTCCATTTATGTTGTGATAGACAGATGCGTCTATAATAAACAAATTTTTAAAATCATACGTCTAAAAGCTGTGATATGGCCAGTCAAAGTAAGCGTTTCACTTTTTGTCAACAGACTTTAGTTGGAACTTTTTATAATAACGTTGAATCGAATATTCGGTTTTCCATAGTTTCAAATGGATTTTATTACGAATGAATTTATATTTCTAATAGTAAAAACCTGTTTTAATCCACCTAGTGGTGTAATGATGCCTTTCTCATGTATAATATTGTATAATATTGTGGTATTCTATTCAAAAATGTTCTCTTCGATTTTTGAAAGAAACCAAGGAGTTGCTTGTGCATTTACTAATATAACATACAGAATGAAACAGTGCTTTGCTCGCAAAGGTCCTCCTTAAGACAACGAAGTGGGTTCACTATTATATGCACTTCCGGCACCGGAACCCGAGAACCGGTGTAATCGAAGTCGGTTCGTATGGCCACCAACTAACATGACGAACAAACTCTACTAATTTTTATTCAAATTTTGAAGACTGTATACAATTTTGCCATCGCGCGTATGGGACCGGAACACCTTTCATTTGAATCTAAGTTTGTGAAAATCGGTCAAACCAGCACTGAGAAAAGTGAGTGAGACCCGTTTTGGTATATATGACCACTATTTTCGGTGCTTCCGCAACCGGATACCGGGAACCAGAATAGCCGGAATCAGCTTGTTTAGTTGGCTACTGATAACGACTACCGATTTGTGTAGTTTTGAGACCAGTTTAAGAAATTTTTTAAGTTTTTTGTTTCGCCTGTTTAAGTGACGGTGTACAATATTTAACACACTTTACACTATAATTCCGGAGCCGGAAGTCGGATCTAGATGAAATTCAGGAATTCAGTATGGGACCGGAAAACCTTTCATTTGAATCTAAGTTTGTGAAAATCGGTCAAACTAGCGCTGAGAAGAATGAGTGAGATCCATTTTGGTATATATGACCACTATCTCCGGTGCTTCCGGAACCGGAAACCGGGAACCAGGATAGCCGGAATCGATTTGTTTAGTTGCCTACTCATAATGACTACCGATGTGCGTAGTTTAAGACCAGTTCAGGTTTAGTTTTTTTCACGTTTTTTGTTTCGCCGGTTTAAGTGACGGTGTACAATAGTTAACATACTTTACCCAATAACTCAGAAAGCGGAAGTCGGATCCGGATGAAATTCAGGAATTCCATATGCGACCGCGAGATCTTTCATTTGAATCTAAGCTTGTGCAAATCGGTCAAACTAGCGCTGAGAAGAGTGAGTGAGATCCATTTTGGTATATATGACCACTATTTCCGGTGCTTCCGAAACCGGATACCGGGAACCAGAACAGCCGGAATCGGTTTGTTTAGTTGCCTACTGATAATGACTACCGATTTGTATAGTTTTGAGACCAGTTTAAGAAATTTTTTACGTTTTTTGTTTCGTCGATTCAAGTGACGGTGTACAATATTGAACACACTTTACCCTATAACTTCAGAACCGGAAGTCGGATCCGGATGAAATTCAGGAATTCCTTATGGGACCATGAGACCTTTCAATTGAACCTAGTGAGATTTTTTGAAACATACACTCACACATACAGGATCCGCCATCTAACATTTTTTTGAACTAGCGGTTATTTCGACATTGGTAACCTTAATGTCACTTCTGATTTGACAGAAACTTAATTTTAACCTTCCGCTGAACGAAAATGGTATATATGGTAGTATACGTTTGAGGAACGCGTGAAAATAGTGCAGTTTTACTTTGAAAATCATCAATTCGTGCAGCCATAGCTGATATAAAGCTACATACAATGGTAAATGTACTAAAAAACTAAACCGACCGTATGGCGTACTGCAAGGCCAACCGAGGCAGCCATTTGAATGAAATTATGTTCCACAATTAACTGGAAGTATTGTACTTTAATATGAAAAAATAAATTTTGAAATCGGATGAACCGTTAGTGTTTTAGTGCATGTTTGAAGAAAAGATACATGGCGGACCCTGTATCTACACACACAGAGACATTGTTCAGCTCGATGAACTGAGTCGAATGGTATATGACACTTGGCCCTCCGGGCCAATTTTTACTAGTCGGTATAATTTTTTAACCAACCGCTTGGCATTTGCGTAGTTTTGTATGAGAAGAGTGATGCTAATCTAAAAATTCCTTTCATATGAAGCTAAGTTTGTGAAAATCGGTTCAGCCATCTCTGAGAAAAGTGAGTGACATTATTTTCACATTTTTGGTGCATATCACCCTGTAATTCCGGAATCGGAAGTCGGATCCAAATGAATTTCAGCAGCTTTGTATGGGGCTGTGAGACCTTTCATTTGAATCTAGGTTTGTGAAAATCGGTTTAGCCATATCTGAGAAAAGTGAGTGACATTATTTTCACATTTATAATGCATTTTTTCACATTTTTGGTGCATATCACCCTGTTATTCCAAAACCGGAAGTCGGATCTAAATGAAATTCAGGAACTTTGTATGGGACCGTGAGGCCTTTCATTTAAATCTAAGTTTGTGAGAATCGGTTCAGCCCTCTCCGAGAAAAGTGAGTGACAATATTTGTCACACACACGCACACACATACACACGCAGACATTTCCTCAGCTCGTCGAGCTGAGTCGAATGGTTTGTGACATTCGGCCCTGCAAGCCTCGGTGCAAAAGTCGGTTTTTGCAGTGATTATATAGCCTTTCTATATGAGAGAGGCAAAACCCTTCATAATCCACCTAGTGTTGTGTTCTTTTCTTTCAAAACAGTCTACTGCTAATATTTTATTTGATTAAATAATGTGTGACTAACTTGGGTTCATCAATTCAGATTGCCTCGAGTAGTTCACAAAAGCAGAAAGAAAGCTCTATAGAAAAACTATTTTTTTTCGTTGTTTTTCTCAACTTTTTTTCGGCAACCATGATTGAGCAAAAAATATTGTGGTTAAGAAATTGTGTCAAAAGTTCAGCTTTGAAAGCAATCAGCAATACTTACAAAAATGTTGGACTGTTACAGTTCGCCGAATTGTACACACGGAACGACCGAAATTAGCTCTGCGCCTAATTCGTATTACTGTTTTTGAATTAGTTGATTTTAACAACAAAATTTCCTAAATAACTATAAAATTAGTTAAAATTGAGAATTTATTTGCTGAAAAAACTCTTATTTTTAGAGAATGTGTTTAGTTGGCGAATATTCTGGACACAAACCAGCAATATTTCAATCCAACACGAAATTCTCATTGACAACTAATTTTGTTTTTAAAATCAGAGAATTGGTTTCTATTTATCTATCACCTATTTATTAGCCACAAAATTCATGAGAAGTGTCAAAACAAATCGATCCATTGAAAAGCTAAAAGGGACAGTCTTGTTGAAACTGCTTGCAAATTGTTTAGATGTTTCACGCATGTGTTACGATATATCCATATATAAATTTCTAAACCGGTATGTAAAAATGACGTAAACTGTTAGTGGAAAGTGTATTTATTCAGAATTCGTGCGCATTTGAAGCGATTGTGCGTAGTAATGTTTTTACGCGGAACAGTGAATTGAGTTTCGAATGTTGCACTCTAATTGTACATGTCAAATGATGTTTTTTGTATCTTCCAACATTCCGGGCTACGTAGTTCGATGTACTACTTGTATTCGGTTTTTATTTTCCGAGTGCTTAAAGTTTTCAGTAAGAGAGTCGATTTCGCGAAGTCGAATAAAGAAAACAGCGATTTAGAAGAAAAATGTTCAAAAAGAAGTTTATGTTTCGCTTATATCTTTTTCTCCAATACAACATCGTATTTTTACCTGGTAATATAGAAAAGACAACCGCGACTGAAATTTTTTTCGGTAGTAGTGTGCCATCTAGTGGCTAGTAGTCATTACGGCGTTATTTCGGCGACAGAGCGCCATATAGCTGCAAATTGCAGAAACCAATTCAACCATTTATGTTGGTTGAAAACAACATTATATTTCTTTAATTCAACTAAAAAATTAGTTGACTGGATATGAAGTGTGCCTTAGCTAAGAAATGACAGTACGTTAAAATTGTTAATTCAACTAAAAAAAATAGTCATTTCAACAAATATTTTATTATTATTAAGGGAATGAGAATAAAAAATCTAAATCAGCAAAAGTAAGATTTTTTTAGTTGTCTCAAAAAATAACTAACTAAAATCAGCAAATCAACTAAATTTTTCGCGAAAATGCTGATTTCGGTCGTTCCGTGCAGAAATAAGACTTGTATTGTAAATACTCAATATGAAGAAAAGGAATAAACTCATGAATTAACATTTCATTTCTAACTTGAAGCATACACTAAAAATAATTTTCGAGTTTGAGAAGTTTCCGAATCGTCTTTCGTTCCGTAACAGAACTTCAAGAATATAATTCCAGCCCACGCGGTGTTCGCCAGTTACAAAATGGCGGAAGCTTCTACTACAAACCAATCGGAAATTATACTGCAAAACTGTCGCAACCAGCCTGGTGAAGTAGACAGTCAAATGGTCCAATGAAACGGTTGCCAATCCTGGATCCATTTCACTTGTACCGATGTTGGGGATAGCATTGTAAATGATAGCAGAGCGTACTTCTGCCAGTTTTGTCTGTTAGTACCCGCTCGTTCCGATGCACAATCGTCAGCTTCAAGTGCTGAAATACGCCTTGATATGCAGCGGCTTGCCAATGAAAATGAAGTACACGCAAGGTTCTTGCTGGAAAAGGAGAACCTGGATAAAGAAATGCAGGAAGAAGCGATTCGTCACTTCCGGAAAAAGCATTTGTCGTCAGAAAAAATGATCTACTGCAAGCTCGTATGGAAGAAGACGATTAAGGGAAAAGCACATGAAGTCTCCGTAGCCTCGGTTGTAATGTAAACGAAGTACGAGAATGAATGAATATGCAGTCAGAAGTGACCCTGAGTTCCAAATCTGCGCTCACGTCGCAAACGGCTTCGAAACCTTCACAAGCCTTTGTTGTGAACAGTGCAATTGGTTGGCTCACGTATGCCTTGTTTTCCAATTCTTTAGCAATGATTCAACCGGCTGGTTAATCAAAACCTCGGTCTTCTTATTGTAATGGAAAAATTATCGTTCCCGACATTCAAGGATGTCCAGTGACAACGACGCAGCTATCGAACATTCAAACGCCGGTCCAAATCACGGTAGTATACGATTTCAGCAGAGAGAAGTTGCGTATGTTTAACACATCTATATTTCACCCCGTGACACAAAGAGTACCCTTTTCATTATTTAATGTACTTCCCACAAGCACGGTAGTTTCCGGTTATTACAGTGAGAAGTTACATATTTTTACCACACCTGTATTTCCCTCCGTGGCATAAAATGTACCGCTTTCGTCGTTTATTTTTCCACCGGGTGTGGGCATGCCCCTCTGCCGCCCTCAAGTGATGAGTTATCAAAATCCAATGTGCTCATTCCCCAAACCGGTTCGCAATGCTTCTCAATCATCGTAAGGGCCTAATTCACAGCAACTATTAGATGTACAACTTTGCTTCCGCCGTTTTCCGATAGGTGGCTGTACTGGCTGAAGCTGGTCAAAATACATAGATGATAATGCCTTTAAAGTGAGTGTGTACAGTACCTAACGAATTGTCATCGCCGTTTCAGTGATAGTTGTTCTTCTTTTTTTAAAAATACGTGTCGGGAGTGGTTTCAACGTTTTAAAAATGGTGATTTCGATATCGAAGACAAACATGGTGATGGAAGAGAAAAAACCTTCAAAGATGAACAACTAGAAGCATTGCTTGATGAAGATTCGTACCAAACCCAAAAAGAGCCTGCCGAATCGTTGGGAGTGAGTCAGCAAGCCATTTCAAACCGTCTCAAGGCCCTGGATATGATTTAGAAAGAAGGAAACTGGGTGTCGTACGAATTGAAACCGAGGGACATCGAGCGCTGTCTATTTGTATGTGAGCAACTGCTTCAAAGACAAAATCGTAAGGGGTTTTTACATCGAATCGTAACCGGTGGTTCGATACGATAATCCTAAACGCAGAAAATCATGGGGAAAGCCCGGGCATGCTACTTCGTCGAAGGCAAAACCGAATATTCACGACGCTAAGGTGTTGATTTGTATTTTGATGGGATTAGCTCGGGTGAAACCATCACAGGTGATCACTACCGAACGCAACTGATGCGCCTTAGTCGCGCGCTAAAAGAAAAGCGGCCACAATATCAAGAGCGACATGTCAAAGTCATCTTACAACACGACAATGCTCGGCCTCACGTCGCAAAACTGGTCAAAAAGTACCTGGAAACGCTGTAATGGGAAGTCTTACCCCACCCGCTGTATTCCCCAGATGTCGCCCCTTCTGACTTCCATCAATTTCCGTTCGATGGCACACGGCCTGGCAGATCAACATTCTCAATCCTTCGAAGAGTTTGAAAAATGGATTACTTCATGGATAGCGTCAAAAGAGGACTCCTTTTTTGAGCCAAGATCCGAAAATTGCCGGGAAGATGGGCGAACGTTGTCGCTAGCGACGGACAATACTTTGAATAATACATCTGTAAGCACTTTGGAAAAAAACGGCGGAAACAAAGTTGTACACCTGATAACAGCTCGCCATGTTGTATCCAAAAACTCCCTACATTTTCGAGCAATCCAGCAGAACGGCCTCTGTTTTGGAGTAGTTATAGAACCTCTACACATATACGTAGTAGTAGGCAACTAATTTAAACGGATGAGCCTAGCGTATCACTAGAAAATAATATCTGATGTCAATCTGTATAAAAGATGTCAAAATTCACACGTCTGACTGTGCAAAGCTCCGCTATGTGAGTTAAATAATTGTTAACTGCGTCATCAAAAAACGTCCATCCAGACAAACCTGCAATTCCTGAACATTGTATTTCAAGTTCAATATCCGCGACGGTTCCCGTATACAAAAATTATCGCTATCGAACACTCTTCCATATAATTCCCGTCATATTGAATATAAATGGGATGTCTTTGCAAACCTTTGCTTTTCCTGACTGTGGCTCCGATTCTACACTTATCGAAAAGGGTATATCGGATCAGATAGGTGTGATGGGTCCTGTATCTCCACTTTGTATGCAATGGGCCTATGGCGTCAAGCGAACGGAGGAAGAGTCAATCCGATTCGCAGAGTTGATGCGCAGATATCCATACCTTCCTGTGAAGTGCTTCTCCGTGTATACTGGTCGGACTGAATAAGATCGGTATGATGACGTCACTCAAGGAACGAGAAGGAAAAAAAGATGAACCCGTGGCAACCAAAGTGGAAAAATGGTTCCAACTAAACGAGAAGCGTTGAGTTTAGTCATGAGTGCCTTCGATCCATTACAACTCGTAGCGGCTCTGCTTATTTATGGAAAATTTCCTCGGATATATTCCCTCGTTGGCACCTGTTAGTTCAACTGCTACGTCAACTTGAAAATGTTAGAATTCCTCGTTGTTATTTTCCTGGATATGGATCGCACGCATATAATAGTCTCGAACTGAACATTTTCGTTGATGCGAGTGAATCAGCGTACGCTGCTGTAGCGTATTTCCGCATAGTAGATGATGGAACTGTGAGATGTAGCCTCGTTGCTGCTAAGACCAAAGTAGCTCCAAAGTATAGATGCGATCATCACACGTTTTCTCAAACAGCGTCATGAAGCGAGTTGTAAACGTCGTGAAGCAAGTTGTTACCTCGCTGAAGTGATGTTGGACCGCTTACAGTACCTTACATAAGGAATAGCTGGAGTAGAGGTAAAATTCTGCAAGTGTACCATGGAGCAGATGACTTAGTACGTATAGCTGATATCTTCACTTCAACTGGAATTAGTCAACGACCGACCACGGTGGTTGCTGCCTTGGACGTACTTGGATATAATGTTAGTATAGCTGAAGAAACTACAAGAAATACGGGCAGGGGCCTGTTGACAATACAGATCAGCGATCATGCTATGGCAAAGAGGAGATGCGATAAGCCCATTTGAAATGTCGGTACAAACAGAAATGTCAAATATAGAATAGTGTCACACACGACATAGGAAATAATGTCTTGATAAAATGTATTTTCCTGATTGAAAATTAGAATTGTTGGAAGAACTGCAGATAAAATTAAAAAAACTAATATTGGACTGTTACAGTACGACAAATTGTGCACGAAGAAGAGTGTAAGTAGCTTAATATGTAGAAAAGGAATGAACTCATAAATTAACATTGCATTTCTAGCTTAAAGCTTACACCAACAATCACTTTCGAGTTGGCTAAAAAGAAGTTTCTGAACCGCCTTTCGTCCCGCCTCGTTTGCACGGTTTACTCAAAGTTAGTCTAACAGGTTTGTATACCAGAGGCCACCACATCCGACGGTGGATTGGTGGCCAACTCAGCTGGCATCACATCGGCGGCTTTGAATTATCTAGTGGCCACATGCATTATCTAGGAGACACATAAACAAATAAATGTTTTTGATAAATAACCAGAATTTGTAGTATTTTAATCTATAATGTGAAATATTCGAAGTTACCATTTCGGCGAAATTGTCCTTTCGGGGAAACGTTTTTCGGTTAAATGAACTACTCCAGCCAACGACTTTTGGTGAAATGGATTTTGGCGAAACGACTTTCAGCGAAATGACCCTCTCCCTCTCCAACTCCATTTTAGTAATATGATATTTAATGCAATAAATAACTATGGTTTTAATGATAATTTTCTTTAAAGTAGGAAAACTGTGATCGTGTACCTCATTCGCTGTCCCTTGAAAACTGGCAACACCTCCCTTAGCCCAAAGAACAGGTATTTTCATTGAACTGCCTGCTAGTGCTACCATTTTTGAAGCTTGTCCTTCTCCAACGACAATCATCCCAGCCAAAGGAACACTATCAATAAGGTCACATAGGGTGGTGAGAATCTTCGAAGTATATCTAAAATAAAAACAACATGAGATAATATCATTTTTGTCTCTAAACTAAAACATACCTTCCGTTTGAAGGCAGATCAAGAATAATTGGTTTTAAAGGAGGGCCTAGCGGATTGGTAAAAGGAGTTCCCATATCCAATAAAGTTCTGGCCAGCATGCTACTCCATAGTTTTCCTCCACCGTGTAATGCTATGATAAAATAAACCGTATTCGAATTATCAGGAAACACCGGTAGAGTCCTGTCTGCTGTCGGAGATCTCAATAATGCCTCATGTTTTGGTGCACGGTAACTTTCATTGTCAGACTTATAATAAAACGATTCGAAACCACTACTCACGAAATGCTTTCGAAAGATAATTTGCGCAAATAAAATAAATACTGAGGATGTAAGTGATAAACGTATCATTTTCAATTGGCTATTAGCTTTTGGTTTACTTATATATCACATTTGATTCATTAAAACAATTGATTGGTCGAAGTTACAGTTCACGTAAATCTTCGATGAACCTGAAATAGAAAATATGAAACACCACGTTACTTAGGTATTAATGCAAAAGAAACATGTAACTAGCTATATTTTCCTTTAGGTCTATTTCTGTAAACCAACATGCAAGGTTGTGTACAAGACACGATCGATTGCAATGACAGTAAAAATCCAGTAATCCAAACATCAATGAAATTATATCATGGTAAAGATCAGAATTAAAGATTCTAGATACGAGGAAAAATTCGTTCAACAACTCTAGCTCAAATATTTTCTGTCTTGAGTGTTTTAGATTGCGCGTGCGTCATTATTAAGAACTATCTCTATGATGAGTGTTATCATATTCGATGTTGCAATTATTATTATTGCATTTCTTTTCATTCGCTAAAATTTTAACCTGTGTAGCATGATAATATTGACCCGACTAACCCAAACGAAATACTTTCCCACATTCCAGCATTCACACTAAGTTCCCATGCTAGCCGGCCGTGTTGCAACATATGCTTCACACCGCGAGCAAAGAAAGCTTCCCACACTATCCGCCGATGCGACATTTCTTTCCCTTGCGTAATGCGCTATAGGTTCAATCGCGTTCTTTTGCATTGATGCACCAATCGATACTCTCTCTCTTTCTCCTCTCTCCCGCTAACAATTTATTTAACGAAAGAATTGTATCCATTATCCAACAACTTACATGACCTGCTCTCGACAGAAATTCAAATGACATTTGTTCATAAAGAACAAACGGCATCAGTTTTCCTTGACATCAAGGGGCTTTTGATTCAATTTCAATAAATATCCTTCCTGAGAAGCTGCATCAGCATAATCTTTCACCAATTTTGAACACCTTTTTATATAATCTGTTGTCCAAGAAACACATACATTTTGCGCATGGTGATTTGTCGACAAAACGATTCAGATACATGGGTCTTCTTCAGGACTCATGCTTAAGCCCCCTTTTATACAATTTTTACGTAAACAACATTCATGGATGTATCAATACATCATACACGCTAAGACAACTTGCCGACGACAGCGTTGTGTCTATTATAGGACCCAAAGCTGCCGATCTCCAAGGACTATTACAAGATACCCTCGACCACTAGTCAACATGGGGTCTTCAAATGGGTATCGAGCTCTCTACGGAGAAAACTAAGCTGGTTGTATTTTTAACGAAGCGAGAACCATCACAACTACAGCTTCAACTAAGGGTTGGCTCAGGGCTTTACATTTAAATATCTCGGGTCTGGTTCGACTCCAAAGGTCTGGGTATGCCACATTAGGAATATGAAAAGAAAATGCCTACAGAGAATCAATTTCCTTCGTACAATAACCGGAAGTTGGTGGGGTTCTCACCCAGGAGACCTGATGAGGTTGTACATAACGACGATATTGTCAGTAATGGAATATAGATGTTTCTGTTTCCGCTCCGCTGCGAATATTCATTTCATTGAACTGGAAAGAATTCAGTATCGTTGTTTGCTTTTGCGTTTGGGTTGCAAGTGCAGCGCCCTTAGCAAATTTTCCTTCGAATTTGCTAATATTGTAGAAAAAGTAGAAAATTGTGAAGGAAACTCTCATATCAGCGTAGCTGCAACCTTCAAGTATAAAATTTGTTATTGAAGCGTGCACATTTTCGAGCATTAGTCATCGCAACGATGTTTAAGAAATTTTGTTATAAAACCACAGACAGTTCCGCGCATTAATCAGCGCAGCAATGTTGTAAAACAAAAGCTATTGTTATAAAACCATAGACAGTTCCGAGCATTAGTCAGCGCAGCAATGTTGTAAGTTATATTTTTTTACGGACACTGCCTCTGGCCTAGCGACAGTGGTTTCGGCTTTCGGTAGAACTTCGGGAGAAAGTCGGATGAACTTTCTACTTGAAATCACAAGCTCGGCTTGTACTAAAATCTTCGGGCTTCACCCGAAAGAAAATGCTAGGAGCTTAAAAACCCATAGTTGGGAAGAGTTAGAGGGCAGTTCAGTCTCAGAGTGCGCGGAAAATATCCGTTAGTCTCGGGCGTCGGCCCGTAGACAAGTTAGTAGCTAATTCAGTAGCGGAGTATGATACAGTATGCATAGGAATATGTGTGCGTTGTGAGGCTTGAGGTAGTTCGTCGAAATTACACAAATGGTTCGCATTATAATTTTGTATTATGGTTCAATTTCGCCCTATTGGCATTAAAAGAATCAAGTGACCTCAAAGTCAAGTAAGAAATATTGTTTAAAATGGGATATAATAGATTTCTGAAGACCTTTAAAGAATTGAGTGAAAGATTGCTGTGATGAGTGAAGATTTAACAGTTTCATGTGCAGTGTTTGATATTCACATGCAAAAAAAAACAATAGTTAGACACAACCATTGCTCGTGTCAGGGTAGTGTTGATAATATACGACAACAAAGGTATGTGTTGAAGATTAACTTCTTTTATTAATGTAAACAAGTAAATGTTGAGACATATATTCGACGAGATCACCATGAAGTGTTGTGAATAGATTTACAAACTCGTGGAGTATGCAATAGAACTATGAGTCAAATTAAAGAAATAGCTCAACATACTATGGTTGTAGCATAATTGCACAGAATTTACGGTGAAAGGTAAAAGGTTCCAGTTCTAATGCAAAGTCGGTGTGAAATGGTGTAAACGTGTTTGTTTTTCTTACTGTACTAGGACATACGTTAATATGTGCATACACCTAATGATATGCCGAGCTTAGTGAGACTGCGTGAAGTGTTAGCCTTATTAACAATCGTTAGTGACTTTTTGTTAGATTGTGGGAAAGAACTCCTAAAACAGCCTAATCCTTCACTATTGAAAATAAGTAGCTGTCAAGTGAAAAGCACAAAAAATTGAAACTCAAAAAAGGTGAATTTCGTGATATTAAACTCAAGTACATGGATGAATCAATACAATGACATAAAAGAGAAACCGAATTGGAGAGTGTTACTCCGTATAGAACTGAAAGAAACATCCTCTTCGTTATTACTCTCCCGCCACCGCTCGGCCGAGGGGATTGCAAGTGGTGACAGCGGTACAGACCGCGGGGGGGTGAAGAAGAAAGGCGCGGTACGCTCAGCAAGGATACGCCAGGACTACGGAGTAGGAATTCGAAATTAAGGATGATGGGCGAAGTAGTATTAGTATGGTGAGTCTCCATTATTTTACTTTTTTTGTGGTTTTGATTACGTAAAGTTTAAAAAGGAATTAGCCATACTTGAATGTTGCCACTTATTGTGAGCGCTAAATTATTAGAAAACAAAATGCAAGGTAAATCTATTAGGATGGCAATAGCGCGAAAATTTTTCTGATTTGTTTAACTCGCGCTCACAATGACCAATATTATATACATTCCGTTGTTGAGTCATTAGGCAAGCAATAATTTTGTTCAAGTTTCCCTGAAAACTGCGGACGTATAGATTACGCTCACAGTTGATTTGTTTACGTTTTGACCACGGTCAATACGAGCGCATGTGTTGAAGAGAAAAAAAACAACACCGCGATAATACTTACAAAAGTGGCCATACTAGCATGAAGGCCTAAGAAGTTTTTTTTGCCTTCGTTGTAGAGACACGAATATCACGACCAGCTGAACAGTTAGCACTGGCGTAATGATCATAAGGTCAAGGTGACCATTCGAAACTAACGCGTATGAGCGAAGGAATCGGTAATCTGACGCATCATTTTGCAAATAAGCAAAGGTAGCCGTCTGACATAACAAAGCAAGTGAGCGAGCTAGGCACCAGGAGGGTATGCCACGAAGTAGATATTCAAATTTGGTGAAGAACCAACCCGTATGGGCGGAGCCTATAGCAAAATGCGTTGCTAGGTAACACACCAAAAACAATCGCGGCCATATTTGCCGGTAAAAGTCTGGCAACCGAAATAAAAACAGAGTACGGTAGCGGTATATGACTATAATAATAATAAACCGACATTGACTTGGAGTCGCGTACGGTAAACTATAATGTTGAACCACGAGTATGGTACGATGCGCTGTTGAAGCCTATGCCGCCGACCTTTGTAGCGAAATTAACAAAGACAGTTTGGTTTGCGCACACGGTGGATAGAATAAGAGCCGACATAGTAAAGGATATATTCAGGAATTTAAGAGACGTATTCGGTTTGAAAATCACAGTAGAAGAGATTTTTATGAGGATCGAAACTCTCGAACAACAATATGGAGAACCTTTTGAACAGTACGATGAAAGAGCGCTACGAATAATGGAATATATTGACACTCAGCAAGGGAATCAAGGCCAAGAAAAAGTACAGAAATCCTTCGCAGAAAGAGGATTAACGATTCATTTTATAGCAGGATTATCGAATGAAAGTTTAAAACATTTAGCCAAAAATCATAGACAGCTTAAGTTTCAAGAATTAATAAAATTCCTAAAAGAGGAGGCGGAGTTCAGCTACTTATTATCAAATATTGAAAATCGGCTGCTATCCTACCATGCAATTGATAAACCAAAACTCTGGACAAATAATAAATATAAATGTTATCCAGGGGAGCAAATCGAAAATTCTCATAAACACAACCGAAGCTTACGCAACGAATATTATCGCAACAACGGGTGCTTAATCGAAGATAACAATTTTTATAATAATCATTTCGAAAACAATTCGAATAAAGTATGGATAAACTGCATGACATACAGTAACAGAAAAATATCTCGAAGATATGATCATAATATCAGGACCAGAAACATGCCTGATCAAATGAGATATGGAGCATCAAGGACTCCGAATGCAAATTTAGTCAAGCAAACACGTCAAAAGCAAAATTGGGATCGATACGGGAAGAATAGAAATATAATGAAGAGTGATGTGAACAATCACATTGAAGAAAAAGATAGCAAAAAAACGCAAAGAAGGGATATGGGTAAAATTACATAAGACGAAAGACAACGAATTTATGATGCTGTTGAGATCGGCAAACGAACCAAATAACGAGATGGGGTTGCTGGTAGACACTGGAGCATCGACAACTTGATAAGTAGACGAAATGCAGAGTACATGGGAGCATATACAAATAATGATAACGAAATCATAGAATATTCCGGGATAACAGGTACTGTTATAAAAACATTAGGTACCGTAGAAGTAAACTTCATCATCGCAGGAAGAATTTTCCAAACGAAGTTCGACGTAGTGGAGAATTTGACTCCAGGGGGCATTTTGGGAATGACATTTATGAATAAGTATGTGACTAGCATACACAATGACCAAGGTTGGATATGCTTACGGAAAATACCTCTCACCTTTGAACCAAAAACAGAATCATATGAAGCTCATCAGAAACAGAAGAAGAGAGTCGCAAAATACGAGGCAGATAACAATGTGAAAATACAGGAAAAATACCAAACGTATGATCAAACCAAGCTTAGTCCACAGGGTACGCAGTGTACAGAAACGACAAAAAAATATACGGGGCAATGGCAAGAAGATATGCCGCCTCACGAAATGTTAAAAATAGATTGTGCTAAAAACAATCAGTTATTTGTAAAAGTTGCTGCAGCAAAGAGGCCTAACGAAACAATTAAATATTTGCTCGATACTAGAGCATTTTATAACGTAATGAGATGGGATACTGTCGCGAAAATAGGATCAGAGAAAATAAACTATAAAGATAATTTATACATTGCAGGCTTTGATGGAACTCAATCACAGACTATTGGGTCAGTAAAAGTCACGTTGGTGATTGGAAAAACTCATTACAGAGTTAGATTTTATATAGTAAAGGATTTGTGTGTTCCTGGAATCATTGGAGCAGAGTTTTTAAAGATATACACAATTTATGTCACTCGGAATTTCGAGTACATATGCCTAAGTGTACCAAACGAGCACAATAATGTAGCAAATATACCAGTAACAGGAAAAGAAAAGGTACATGCAACTGAGCATTATGCGATGTGTCCTGCAGATAAGGATGAGTACAACATTGAAATATTAGCCCGCATGAGTAATAACAGAAATAGCGAAGTAAATGATAATAATGAGTAGCTAAAGATGTCTTCAAACAGTGAAACTAAAGTAAACAATAACTTTGAAATAAAAAAATCTCCAAGTAGAAATAAGACAACCGAAAAACATATTAAAACTGATGCAAAGAGTGTCAAAAATGAGGTAATTATCGTCAATACTGAAGTCTTGGAAGGCAGTTTAGCAAAGCATAATAAATATGAAGTGAATAAAAATGATAACATTAATGCATCGTATCAGAACAACTATGATGTACATAAAAACGACGATCGTTCAGATAGCATGCTTCCACGTTGTGGGACTAATATTACTCATGAAGAAGAAAAAGATTTTATAGGCGGAGAGTGTGACGAGGAAGACAAGTGTTTCCTTGACTTAGATTCAAACCAAGACGTAATTCTTACGGAAAATAAAAGATACGGTCAAATAACTGGTCGAGACCGAACGGAAAAGGTATTAGAATCACTAAATATGAATCATCTAAAAAGAGAAAATTTTAGGGATATAGAGAAGATTATGGCATCATATAGCGATGTATTCTATCTGAAAGGGGATAAATTAACTATCACTGATGCGGCAGTGCACGAAATTGAGACCACGTCAAACGTGCCTATCAACACACGGCAATACAGATTTCCAGAAGCTACAAAGAAGCATATTAATGAAGAAATTGAAGAAATGCGTAGACAAGGTATCATAAGGCCTAGCAAAAGTCCGTGGAATGCACCAGTCCTATGTGTTCCCAAGAAGGACGATGAATTTGGTAACAAGAAATACAGAATCGTGGTTGACTTCAGGGCTTTAAATTTAGTTACGAAGCCATTTGTATACCCAATCCCACTAATTGATGAGATTCTAGATCATCTTGGAAACAGTAGATATTTTTCTACCTTGGATTTAAAATCAGGGTTTTACCAAGTACCAATTAACTCGAAAGATGCGGCCAAGACAGCGTTTTCAACTCCAAAAGGCCACTTTGAATTCACAAGAATGCCTATGGGCCTTCGTAACAGCCCGTCGACGTTCCAAAGATTAATGAATACGGTACTTTATGAGATAGAAGGGGTTAAAGCAATCGTCTATCTGGATGATATAATTGTTTTCGGTGTTACCATCGAAGAACACAATGAAAACCTACGCTAAGTTTTAGAGGCTCTCCGCCGACATAATCTAAAAGTCGAGCCAGGTAAATGCCAAATTTTGAAAAATGAAATAAAGTATTTAGGACATGTAATTGACAAAGAAGGAATTCGTCCGATGGAGGACAATATTAAAACAATAAAAGAGATGGCGGCATCAAAAACAGTCAAAGGTGTTCGGTCATTTTTGGGAACGGTAAATTTCTATGGAAAATTCATACCTCACATCGCAGAGAAACGTAAACCATTGAACGATCTCTTGCGAAAGAATGTTAAGTTTACTTGGACAGAAGAGTGTCAAAAATCTTTTGAGAAATTGCGAAATTTTTTAACTTCTGACACACTGTTAGTTAGACCGAACTATAAAGATACGTTCGTGATCACGACAGATGCAAGCGAGTACGCTATTGGAGCAGTACTCTCGAATGAAAAATCGATCGACAGGCCTATTTCTTATGCAAGCAGAGGTCTAGTAGGTGCGGAAAGAAAGTACCATACGAGTGAAAAGGAGTTGTTAGCCATCGTATGGGCAGTGAACCGTTTCAAACATTTTATTTATAATCAGCGATTTATTGTATACACTGATCATAGACCACTAATTTCAATATGGCATTTGAAAGAAACCTCGCCTACGCTAACGCGTTTACGTCTGAAACTTCAAGGGTTGGAAATGGACATTCGCTATAAACAAGGCAAAGACAATATTGTGGCAGACTTTTTATCCAGACTGCCCGAACAGGCCGAGTCCTTACACCCTTTTCAATAGTCACTAGACAGCAAAAGCGTCAACAACAGCAGCAAGCAGAAAAAAATGAACTGGCGAAGCGAAAAGACGCGGAAAATAAAAAAACTTCCCCAAAACAACTGAAAGACGAATCAGGCAGGTTTACGTTATTTAAAAATAAACAAAAGACAGAATGGAATCCGCACATGGACGAATTAGAAAATATCGATTTTGGATGGGACGAAAAGGAATATTTGGGAGTACTCTCACATTTCGAAGAATATGAAATATGCATAAATAACAATGACATCAAATTTGATCTGCTGAAATTTTCAAAACAAAAAACTAACGAAAGTGATTTTGATGGTACTTTCGTAATAGTAAACAGTAGATCAGCATATAAGGAACTAGCCGAGCTGATACACTTACCACACGGTTTAAAAGACTACCTAAATGGAAGAGTATTTTCAATCCCAGATCGTAAAATATGGGGATTGGTTCTAAATGGCTCGAGTAGATCAATAACCGATACAAGAATTCTAATAGATGGGTTAGTAGATGCATTCACTAACTGCCCTGAAGACCTGAAAAATGCAAAGAACATGCAAATTATCTCTTTTCGAAACATGCAGAAAACTCCTGAGGCAAATGTGTTAAGATTTATTGCCGAGAAATTTGATAAAATTTTCACCCTATATGCACCGGAAAAAGACAGGATGTGGGTGCCAGAAAAAGAACGCGAAACTACATTGAGAGAATTCCACGATGCTCCTCTAGGTGGACATGTTGGAAGCAAACGGATGTTGAAAAGAATGAGTCCACTATTCCATTGGACTAATATGCGGAAGGATATCGAAAATTATGTTAAACAATGTAGCTCGTGCCAGAAAAACAAAATCGGTCGAGCGAACAAAATTCCAATGAGAATTACCACGACATCGTCCGAACCGTTCGAGAAATTGTATATGGACATAGTGGTATTACCCGAGTCAGAATGGGGGAACAGATACGGACTTGTGATGCAAGACGATCTGACTAGATATCTAATTGTAGCACCGATGGAAAATCAAGAGAGTGCCACGGTTGCGCAAACTTTCGTGAATAATTTTATTTGTAAATATGGAACACCCGCCGAATTGGTAACCGATAATGGAACCAACTTCGTTAGTTCTCTTATGAAAAATGTATGTAAAATTTTAAAAATTAAAAAAATTACTACGAGTACATATCATCCACAAGCAAACTTGGTGGAACGATCGAATAGGGAACTGAAAACCTATTTAAGACAATACGTTGGTAACGAACCGAAAACATGGGATCAATTACTCCCATTCTTCAGTTTCGAATATAATACCACTGTAAATTCCTCAACGGGTTATACACCGTTTGAATTATTATACGGAAGACGGGCGAACATCCCAAACTCCGTCTACAAATACAACAATGATGGAATGTACTATGAAGACTACGTAAATGAGATGCGATCATCATTCAAGCGATTGCATCATCAGGCACGAGAAAATTTAATTAAGTCCAAAGACAAACGTAAGGAGTTGTATCATAAAAACTCGAACGAATGGCAACCAATGTGGGGAGACCTAGTGTTAGTAAAAGCCAATCCCACAGGCGCAGGACAAAAATTGCAATCACTTTGGAGAGGACCGTATGAAGTAGTTGCTCTTCCTAGTGAGCAAACAACAACTATAAAGAATGGGAATAGACTAGAAAAGGTTCACAATAACCGATTGAAAAAGTATACGGATTGAGAAACTGAATCTTATCACAGAATATTGAGATAATTAAGAAATTATCCAAGAAACATTAGAAAAGTAATGAAAAGATTCAACATGTATACAAAGTGATACACGAAAATAAACATAGTGTATTAAGAATTTCATCGGAAAACTAAATGAAATGGAATAATATTAAGAATATAAGGGAAACTGAAATCCTGAGAGTAATTGAAATAAGGAAAACTAGGATACAGTTATAACATAAATTAACAGCAAATATCATTTAATGATACGTTGACATAGGAATTCAACGAAAAAAAAAAAACTTAAAACTTAAAAAAAACGTAAGAAAAAAAAATACTTTTTTTAACATGAAAAATATACCAAGAAGGAAAAAATATCAGCGAAATATGTAAGATGAAAGTCGAAATGAATCAATTCGAATACGAGGAAAAAACATGAATGCGAGCAGAAGGATATTAAAACTATTAAGAGGGTAATAAGAGGAGGTCAAAAAGAAATAAAATTTTACTTATGCAATGAAACGAACACAATGAAAACAAATGGACACCAAACGAAGAATGAAAAATATGGTGAAACAATAAAGCAATAGGTTACATTGTTAAAGAAGATATATAATGGGGGGAAAACATATGAAGAAGAAAAATAAGAGGGTATACTTAAAGAAACTCAAACATATAGTTGAAGTATTACAATGTGGAAATAAACTATGGGAAAATATGGGATTCTAATGATCCTAGATGAGGCAACCAATCAAGAAAATTCAAATATATTATAAACATGGGAATCATGTCATACACAGCAATACCGTGCTGGTCATAAGAAAAAAAAAGTTAAATTCAAAAGGAAGATTATAGAGGTGAGAAAAATTTGTTCTTGGGAGGAAGCTATAATGCTACAAATTAAAATGAACTGGGGAAAAGTTACAATGCGTTTAGAAAAAAAAGTACATTACACAAGAGAGGTAAACAGAATGGCATGGAACACGGAAATAATGTTATAAATAAGGAGAATTTCTACGGTGAAATAAGATGGTTCAGCATTAAATAACATAAAACTAACACTGAAAAAACACTAAAAGAATACTTCGAAAAAAGAGTTAATAAAATAGGGATGAGATATGACGAATACGACAAGAAAAGGATAAGACACAAGCGAACAGACTATCAAAACGACGCTGGCCAGCAAATAATTTCTATATAATGTATGCATTTAGGCAATGATCTTAGTATGAGTGATCAAGTGTGTGGGGACAAGGGCATCGCGACCCCGGAATGAAAAAAATAAAAGATGCATATAATATGAATGAATTGAGGATTTCTTAAGTGCAAATTACGCACTCAAATCAAAATGTCAATAAAATACAGATACGACAATATGGACATGTAAAAGTTACGAAAACACAATGAAAGTAAGATACAACAAATAATTAAAATATTATATACCAAAGAATTCATGGGGGATTACAAAAATACATATATATGAAAACTCTGCCACTAACAAACTAATAATATTTTAATACTTTATGGGTTACCGTTATTATTGGAAAAATATTAAAACCCAGATTTGAGTCTATTTTTAGAAAGGAAAAACAGGAACACGCACCGATAGAACCAGCTCAGGTAGTGGGGGAGAGAAGCTGCGGCATGAGCACTACACAACCGACCAGAATTAGAATGGAAGGACGACTTCTGAAGCTATGGAGGCAAGGATGGTAAGACACCATTAAAATGAACACGGCACAGAAGCTAGTTACGGGAAAAGTTTAGAAAAAAAAAGGTTTAGAAAAGATTCATTATAACCTTCAACAAGCATTCGCATGCCGCAACTTTAATAACAATTTTATATCCACAGACAGACGTATTGTCGACCTGTATCTACGGGTTAAAAAAGGTGCGAGGTACCTCAACAAATATACATATATATATATATATATATATATATATATATATATATATATATATATATATATATATATATATATATATATATATATATATATATATATATATATATATATATATATATATATATATATATATATATATATATATATATATATATATATAATTTAATTTAATTTTAATTTATGAAATTTATGAAAAAAAACGTATATACAAACAATAGAATAGACAATAGATTACGTAATACGTATATAAAAATAATAATAATAACAATCATAGGATAGAAAAATGAATTACACTAAAGGCACAGAATCATACAAAACGAATAAAAGTTTTTTTTTGGAGTCCCGAACTGTGTGTGCCCGAGAAAATAGTCGTCGCAGAAGGAAGGATGTCAGTAGCTTAGCCAAGCTACCTAAGAGAACGAGAGGGTGTGATCGGATGCGGTGGCAAGTTGAAGACAAAGGGAACCGTGTAATGTCACCAAGATGCCAGAAGGAAGAACAGCAGAGTTGAAAAATCGAGGCAGAAAAATTTACTAAGAAGTTTAATATGGAAGACGTGATAACAAATCAAAATAATGGCAATGCTACAAATTGCTACATCAACAAGTACAAATGATAACAAAACAAGAAGGAAGTAAGTGCAGTCAACACAGTTAAGGATGACTTGCATGGGTATGTCACAACGTTACAAATTGCTACCCTATATTTTTCTCAGTGAGCATCGTCAAAAGCTCAACTGAGTACCATAAACCAATATATGAAAATCAAGGTTTATTAATACGTGAAAATTTAAACAATTGGTTGTTTAAAAATACACTACGAAGAAAATATCCACGAAATCAAATGAAATGCATAAAAGACGCTAGGAGCCTCAACACATTGTACCCAACGAGAAGCCATGATGAGAAGCAACAATACAGAATACCAATACATGTCTAATCAACGAAGAAGCTTCATCACACTTTTACGGAACTAATATTACTACCGGCAGTAATCTCAATGAGGCCCAAAATGCAAAAGAGTCAATGATCAATTTTCGACTATGCCCTTACAAGTACCTAAACAACGAGAAGCCTCACACGTATCACCAACACAGAAGAAAAGCTATTAGGAACGAGAACGGCACGGAACCCAGAGTCCGAGACTAGCAACCGTTCGATCACCCCACAGATAAAGTAACAATAGAAGAATACCATGGAACAGGATGGCGTCAGAGGAGAACACACACACACGGACCACCGTAAGGTTAGGAAATTTAATTTGCGTATAGCCAAAACATGTAAACAAGTCCGGCAATAGTAATTAGAAACACAGAAATTTGTGATCCAGCTACAAACCTTAATGTTATAAACCAGCGCATTCGACTTGATGTCTACCCTTCAGGTAACATCAAGCTCAGTAAGTAAGGGGGCATGCAGCGCCCTTAGCAAATTTTTATTCGAATTTGCTAATATTGTAGAAAAAGTAGGAAATTGTGAAGGAAACTCTCATATCAGCGTAGCTGCAACCTTCAAGTATAAAATTTGTTATTGAAGCGTGCACATTTTCGAGCATTAGTCATCGCAACGATGTTTAAGAAATTTTGTTATAAAACCATAGACAGTTCCGGGCATTAGTCAGCGCAGCAATGTTGTAAAACAAAAGCTATTGTTATAAAACCATAGACAGTTCCGAGCATTAGTCAGCGCAGCAATGTTGTAAAAACAAAGTTATATTTTTTTACGGACACTGCCTCTGGCCTAGCGACAGTGGTTTCGGCTTTCGGTAGAACTTCGGGAGAAAGTCGGATGAACTTTCTACTTGAAATCACAAGCTCGGCTTGTACTAAAATCTTCGGGCTTCACCCGAAAGAAAATGCTAGGAGCTTAAAAACCCATAGTTGGGAAGAGTTAGAGGGCAGTTCAGTCTCAGAGTGCGCGGAAAATATCCGTTAGTCTCGGGCGTCGGCCCGTAGACAAGTTAGTAGCTAGTTCAGTAGCGGAGTATGATACAGTATGCATAGGAATATGTGTGCACTGTGAGGCTTGAGGTAGTTCGTCGAAATTACACAAATGGTTCGCATTATAATTTTGTATTATGGTTCAATTTCGCCCTATTGGCATTAAAAGAATCAAGTGACCTCAAAGTTAAGTAAGAAATATTGTTTAAAATGGGATATAATAGATTTCTGAAGACCTTTAAAGAATTGAGTGAAAGATTGCTGTGATGAGTGAAGATTTAACAGTTTCATGTGCAGTGTTTGATATTCACATGAAAAAAAAAACAATAGTTAGACACAACCATTGCTCGTGTCAGGGTAGTGTTGATAATATACGACAACAAAGGTATGTGTTGAAGAATAACTTATTTTATTAATGTAAACAAGTAAATGTTGAGACATATATTCGACGAGATCACCATGAAGTGTTGTGAATAGATTTACAAACTCGTGGAGTATGCAATAGAACTATGAGTCAAATTAAAGAAATAGCTCAACATACTATGGTTGTAGCATAATTGCACAGAATTTATGGTGAAAGGTAAAAGGTTCCAGTTCTATTGCAAAGTCCGTGTGGAATGGTGTAAACGTGTTAGTGTAGTAGGACATATGTTAATATGTGCATACACCTAATGATATGCCGAGCTTAGTGAGACTGCGTGAAGTGTTATCCTTATTAACAATCGTTAGTGACTTTTTGTTAGATTGTGGGAAAGAACTCCTAAAACAGCCTAATCCTTCACTATTGAAAATAAGTAGCTGTCAAGTGAAAAGCACAAAAAATTGAAACTCAAAAAAAGGTGAATTTCGTGATATTAAACTCAAGTACATGGATGAATCAACACAATGACATAAAAAAGAAACCGAATTGGAGAGTGTTACTCCGTATGGAACTGAAAGAAACATCCTCTTCGTTATTCCTCTCCCGCCACCGCTCGGCCGAGGGGATTGCACAAGCATTCAACTCATACGATGAGTCTCGAAGTGCTGGCGGGCGTCTTACCGCTGAAAAACATTCTGGGATCTCTCATATCGATTGCTTATCCGATGCGACATCCTGAATCCGATGGTGATTGAAAACTTTGAAAAGCTTGTCGAGCTTAATTCACAGACCCGTTTTATGTCCTTATATATGACTACATGGCTCAGAATATAAATCATTCTTCGTTTGCAGCAGACCGTGTTCATTTTGTGGATACTTCTAATTCTACTGTGTTTTTCGACACATCGTTGAAAGAAGAAATTCGTGGAATCACGGATCCTGTACGCCATCAAGAGATCCCAAAAATTTTTAATAATAAATTTAAAAAAGTCGACTGTAATAAAATGTTTTACTCTGACGGATAATATCCCGACGAGTCAACTGGCTTCGGTATATTTAATGAAAATTTCACCGCTTCCTAGAAACTCAGCGATCCAGCTTCAGTCAGTCGCAGAACTAGCTGCAACTCAGTATACCCTTGAGATCATTGACACTCTGCTCACAGATCACTACTTCATTGTATCGGACAGTCTCAGCTTGATTGGGGCTCTCCGTACAGTGAAGTCTGGAAAGCAATCACTGTATTTCCTGGGGAAAATACGGGAACAAATGAGTGATTTATCTGCAAAATCATACCAGATTACCTTGGCTTGGGCCCCCTCACATTGTTCCATACGGGGCAATGAGAGGGCGGACTCAATAGCCAAGTTGGGCGCACTAGAAAGCGATATCTACGAAAGACCAATCTGCTTCAATGAATTTTTCAGTTGCTGTCGTCAGAAAACTCTAGCCAGCTGGCAAAATACATGGAATAGTGGAACTCTGGGACGATGGTTACACTCCATAATTCCACAGGTATCGACGAAAGCTTGGTTCCGGGGGTTATTTATTTTTATTTATTTGTCGTCAAACTATAGTAGACCATTACATTGTATTGATTACATTTTAACACGTGTGATATTTTCTAAAATAAACATTAATGTGCATTATGTTCTAGGACCTAGGTCGTATTGAATTAAAATATTGTTTGAGCTGGGCTGTCGTCATTGTAAAGTCAATTGCTCCGCAATGCTTATTATAAGTTGACATCATTTGATTTAATGGACCAAATTTAGCATAGTTGGTACGATAATGACTTATATAGAATATAGCTCGGTTTCGTAATTGTCGGGAAGGTATATAAAAATTAAGTTTAGACAGAAGTAAAGATGAATCAACCCGATGTGTAACGATGTTATGTATGAATGAAACCATTAATTGTTCTCGACGCTCTTCTAATGTGTGGATGTCAATGAGCATGCAACGAGCTTTGTATGATGGTAGAGGAAATCTTGCCCAACCTAACTTACGGAGTGCAAATAATAGGAATTGCTTTTGAACTGATTCTATACGTTCCTTGTGAGTGATTGAGAATGGGGACCAAACAATGCTACAATATTCAAGTATAGACCTCACGTAGGCAATATATAATGTTTTAATCGTGTAAGGATCGCAAAAATTATAGCTGAAGCGTTTTATAAATGCAAGCATGTTATTAGCTTTGCCTATTATCGTATTATAGTGATCGATGAAAGTCAACTTTTTATCTAAAATTACTCCTAGATCTCTAATTCTAATACATCTTTCTACTGTTTGATCGCCTAGTTTAATTGTGATATCTGGTGTGTTTTGTTTCCTACTGAAAGCTATTACTTTACATTTATTGACGTTTAGTTTCAAAAGGCTTTTGTTACACCAGACATGGAACGTTTGCACTTCATCTTGAAATACCACCTTGTCTACATCACTTTTTATTTCTAGGAAGAGCTTCATGTCATCGGCATAAATTAACACTTTTATGTGTTTTAAAATAAGAGATATATCGTTTACAAATAAAATGAATAAGAGAGGGCCTAGATGAGAACCTTGTGGAACTCCTGAGGTTACTAGGACATGGCTGGATATCCTCCCTTTAAATCGAACCATTTGCTGACGATCAGTCAGATACGACTCAAGCCATTTGAGTAGTTCAGGACCAGTTCCTATTTTTTGTAGTTTGAATAATAACATAGGTATATCAATGCGATCAAATGCTTTGCTGAAGTCAGTATAGAGAGCTTCTATGTAATTACCCTTATCCATTGCAACCAGTGAGTAATTAACAAATTCGAGTAAATTTGTATTAGTCGAGCGACCCTTAAAAAATCCATGCTGCATATTAGTGATTCTATTTTTAACTTGATAAAACATTTTTTCATTGATTATCGCTTCAAAAAGTTTAGGAATGCAGCAGATAATTGCAATTCCTCGATAATGACACACATCTGATTTTTTTCCACTTTTGTAAATCGGTACCAAATAGGAGTCCTTCCATATTTTAGGAAAAATACCGGTCATGAGTGATTTATTGAAAAGCCAAAACAAGGGTGTGGCTAGTTCTAACGATATTTTTTGCATGAATATGGGAGGAATTCCATCAGGTCCGGGACCTTTAGAGATATCTAATTTATTGAGCGCTTGCATAATATCTTGGACGCTAATGTGATGAATATTGATGTCACAAGCATGTTCAGGGAAAAAATTTAAAATATTCACGGTCTCGATCCTCTTCGGAAAATGTAGTATAGGTTTCTTGGAAGTAATTTGCAAATAGTATACAAATATCTTCCGAATTGTCAGCAGTCAGGTTAGACGTGAGCCGAGACTTTATTCGTGTATTGTCAAGGTTTATGTCTAATAATTATTTGTTCAGCGCGCATCTCCGTCGTGTGGGGCTCGCAGAGAGTGATGTCTGCGTTGGGTTATCATAACATCGAGCATATTGTTCGGGCCCGAGGTATACCACCCTTCGTACCAGTCCGCGACGTCTTGGCAACTTGAAATCTTCCCTGTATGACTCTCATCTATAACTTCTTGTAAAGTATCAATGCCAAATTTACTGCTCTCCCTATCTCTCTCTCGTCTATAGCTCAATCGCACTCTTCTTTAAGCTGCTGAAAGTATGATCTGTATAAACGATACTTCGGAGCATGCACCTGCCTTGAACTGACTGAGTTGCTAAAAACCTTCCAAAAACGCCACATCATCGTCAGAGCACACCAATAAAGCATCCCAGCCAAGGATAATCTCTCTCGTTACAATCTGAAGAACATGAAGATCCAGAAAACTCTACAAATTTGTGCCACAAACGAATGATGTATTTTAATTCAAAATCAATATTTTGTAAATCCCACCCTCCTCACATTCTAACTCTAGGGGAGTATGCCGCCCCCTTAATACGGCATCCCTTCTTTTCCTATAACAACAAGACAATCGGCCACGTTATGCTAAAGCAAATAAGCCAAATCAAAATTTTATTATAAAAAAAAATCCTGACTTGAATTTGAGCATTGGACGACTTCGAAATATGGAAATGTCGAAGCAAGTACTATAAAATGACCAAGGCATCGCAAAAATTGTTGAACATCTATCGTGATAACTTACGTTTTGCTTTTTTAAACCCATTCATATTGACACTAGTGATAAGTTATCAGATTTTATTCTAATTTTGACTTCAACCTATCAAATATTTTTACAAAATTACAAGCAATTCTGTCAATTTCTGCGTTTTATTATGTGACTTACTTATTTCCGCAACGACTCACTACTACTTTATTAGATTTTTCAGTATAGGCTGCTCTCAAAATAGGCTCTTTTTCGTGAACGCAGTACTTCTTTTTGTAATAAAGAATACGTATCAAATATTGAGCAATTCTAAAAATGATTAGCAGATCATCAGACTCGACCTTCTCAGATTTGGATGAAACTTTGCACATGGCTTCAGTATGGCAAACCATAAGCTTTGAACCGAAGGAGAGGTCAATCCGACTCACGACTGATTTTTAAAAATGGTGTATGTATTTTTGCATTTCACAAAAATTGCCTTTTTCAAATCGTTGTATCTCAAAAACCGTTAATTGTACAAAAATGGCGTTCAGAAAGAAGTTGTAGGAAACACTAAAAAAATATACACTGAAGAAAATTTTTGATTCAATTTTTTGATTTCACATATAAATAGCTCTGCATCGTAGAACAGATTTCAGTTTATAACAAATCTCTTTCGAAACCGTTACAATACTACAATATGGTTTTCCCAAAGTGTTGTAAACTTATTAACAGAAACCACAATTCGAAAATTAGAAGCTCAAAAGCGCAAAGTTAAATTGAATACCACGTTAAGCATTTGTGATCGCTGTCGTAGGCGGGCTTATAAGGAAAGTCATACGTCGGAAACAGAAGGGCAGTCAACAACGGAACCATAACCATCCACATCGCAATACGATTTAGAAGAAGTACCTTCATCAGCTTCAATCAACTCAGCATCTTCTGAAGCATCAGTCGAGGCGGAGTATTCAAAAGCACACAACATTGAACTCTTCAATAAGGGCATCGCAGGAGTCAACGAAGAAAACCCGGAATGTTAATAATCATCGAGAAAAATATTTGGATATTTCAAGAGGTATAAAAAAAACAAATATTCGGGTTCCCGGCGGATGAAGAAGATCCAGAATTACTCAAAACGAAAGCAGCAGAGTTGGATGAAGTAATTACTAATATGATAGAGCAGTTTTCTAAGCTTGATTGCACTAGGAATGAAAAAGTGCGTTTGTTGTCAGTCTTGTCAAATTCTCTGTCAAAGAAGAAAATAGCCACCCAATTCGAGGCGAACATTTATTCACATTGAGTCGGAGGCAAAAAAATCAACGGGCGAAAAAAAAGTTAAGAAACAAACGGGACGCAGCAGGAACACAACGATAAAAAACGAGGTGCTTCAATATTTCAGCAGAGTAATGCCGGGATCTAAAGATTGCGTCACAGTCAAAATGAATGGTAAGTGTGAACGCAAACAAAAACGATTGCTTTATTCATCATTGAAAGAAATTTATTTGGGTTATAAGGATATCGAAATATTGGATTTAGTACATTTTCAGCATTAAGACCGAAACACTGCAAGTTGCTTGGAAGTTCTGGTTCACATAACATATGTGTTTGCACAATCCATGAGAATGTTACATTAATGATACATTTTTTTTTACTTTTTTATTTATGACTTCTGGTCAGTCAGTAATTTTTACTTTTTTCGGTATTTTAACGATATCAAACTAACTAGAGATTATAAGAGGAGAAAGAATATGAAATCATAGAGCCATAGTACTCAAGGAAGAGCAAGGATGTGAAGAATAAAGTGCGGAAAAGTGAGACGTGACAAGGGTCATTTAAGTAAGCAGAAGGCTTCTCGTATCTAAACTTTTACCTTCTACCAGAGGAGTCGAACTTAGGCATCTTAAATATACGAGTCATCCGAGTCTCTGATATGTCAGAAAGTAAAGGCAAAGGTCGTTTGCCATTTGCCGGTTCGGACAGTAAATGGCAAACGACCTTTGCCTTTACTTTCTGACATATCAGAGACTACACTACAGATTAAACATTGTGACGCACAAATATTATGAAATAACCAGTATAGTTCCTTATGATAAAATAATGGTGGTTCTGAAAAGAACCTTTTATGAAGGCGTTCGTGATGGAGAGTGACGAGTTGAGTTCAAATTCCGATGGATACCATTGACTTTCGTCTTCTATTTCCAGGATGACCTGTTGTCCGTGAATGCGAAACTGATATGTGTTCTATTGGAGTCTCCTGCTTCTTCCGCTTGCGGTAACAAGCTTTGTATTTCGCTTGGAGATTCCTCGATCGCACCATAATGAACACGATGACAACGACAGCCAAATTCGAAATTAATGGCTTCTGAGCCGGTGCTATGCATTTTATATAGCAAATATGCAGAAAGTGTACTACAAACTACAACTGGTTGAAAAATGGGCCGTATACAGATAGTGAAGTAAAATTTCGCATAATTTTTTGGGTATATAATTATGGTTCTAAATGGCACCTTAGAGAATTTTGATGTCGATTATTTCATTTCGGATTTCAAAATTTTAGTAAAAGATACTGTACGGGATTAATTTCTGGCATCCCAGAAGAGCCAAATTGTATATTTTTTAAGATATTAAAAATATGATTGATATAAACGAACACTGTTGCAAATTTAGAATTGTGAAAATTGCAAAAAACTGATCAAATTATCTTAGATTTGCACTACACTGATAATTTTAATTTTCGATTTACAAAGAAGCAATCTTTATAGTTCTTTAGGTAACATTTAGAGCCATTAGAAGGGCTGATTTTTCATAATGTTCCACATTGTTTTTCATTTTCCGTTGTATTTTTTCCAATGCAAATGACGACCAACAGGATGATGTAATCGATCTTCTTCGAAGGGAACCTGGCGACCTGAGCGTTTGAGGTTTTGTACAACGCTAAAGGTCTGCTCTTATTATTGACGACTGCTCCACCTAACGACCGAAGTCCAAATGAAAACATTGACGACTGCTCCACCTGACGACTGAAGTACAAATGAAAGCATTGCCGACTGCACCACCTGATGATTGAAGTCCAAATGAAAGCACGACCTAAGCGTTTGAGGCTTTATACCACGCAAAAGGCCTGCTTTCATTGCCAACTGCTCCAACGGACGACTGAAGTCCAAATGAGAGTTGCGACCTGAGCGTTTGAGGTTTTTAACCACGCAGAAAGTGCACTCTCCGAAGCTGTTGGTTGATTAAATCATTCCCACGACGTCCGCTTCCATTCAACGCACAAGAAGAAATGATCGATTGTCGACCACGGTTCCCCTTTTATACGTAGTCAGTTGAAGATATGTGCCTGACTACCTCAAAATCGTCGTCCTTGCGCGAAAAACCAAAGCGAAAGTTGAGTTTTTCGCGTTGTTTTCAAATTTTGAGAAAACCTAATTTTTGAGTTGTTTGTGGTTATCTCACACTGTTCAAAGTATCATCCTAAATTCCTGATCATATTTTTGATGAAATAGTGAAAGAATTATGTTGCTGTTATTAATACAAGTCGAGATACTCACGATTAAGTTCTGCCCATTCTTCCATATGGCTAATTTTGAAAAGGCACCCCATAGTAAAGTAAGTCGTATTCACGACAAAAAACGAAAGCGTGATTTTTTTTAATTTAATTTTTTTGGTTCATTTTGAAATTATTGTAAAAAAATATCAAAATTTTTTTTCAGTGTATATTTTTTTTAGAGTGCCCTATTGATTCCCTACAACTTCTTCCTGGATGTCATTTTTGTACGATTGACGGTTTCCGAATTACAACGAGAAGAACTTGATCATTTGCATGTACCCGTAAACATTTTTAGCTGTAACTTCTTCATTTTTCAAAAGGCACGGATGGGATAGCCATCAATCTGTAGGTTTTAATAACAGCATACAATGATATTTTGTTATTTAACTTTTTTGGATTATTTAGTAATTATTGAGAAAAAAAATCAGTGTATATTTTTTTAGAGTGCCCATTCGATTCCCTACAACTTCTTCCTGAACGCCATTTTTGTACAATTAACGGTTTCCGAGTTAGAACGATTTGAAAAAGGCAATTTTTGTGAAATGCGAAAATACATACGCAGTTTTTAAAAATCAGTCGTGAGTCGGATTGACCTCTCCATCGGTTGACTTATGGTTTGCCATACTGAAGCCAAGTGCAAAGTTTCATTCAAATCGGGGAAGGTCGATTCTGATTTCATCACTTTTTCGTCTGCTCATTCCTGGAATTGAGGAATCTATTGTTGAATTCATATCCGATAAATAGTTATAGTTCGTTAACTCTTATCCCTACCTCCACGTGATACATGCTGGGATACGAACAACCCTAGCGGAGCTCGGGTAACCAACCACGGTGGAAGTTTTGGTCGTATGCTGACAGGGAAGGGGGTCCTCTTAGGAGGATATTGGAGCATCTGTACTTCATGTTAAAAGCGGCTTCAAACAGCGTCTGTTCTGTCTGTTCAGCGGCTGAGTATGATATGCTGTTTTCCGTCCAGCTATATCCCAGGTGGCAATCCCACCAACGGGATCGTCCTAGTGCTAGTTGGAAATATCTACCGGAGGCAGAGTCAACGTACTGGCTTCCTAGATAAGAAGACCTCTTATAACAACTTTACTAGGATAATCCAGGAAAGGATAGCTGAGCTTCGCAACAGGAACTTCCAGCAAAAGCTTCGACAAATTCTTCCACATTCAAAGCCCTTCTGGTCCTTAATGTAAGTGCTTAAGAGAAAACCGAAGCCTATTCCTTCTCTGATGTCACCCTAGGACGCAGCTGTAGAAATACTTTTAAACACACCAGTAGAAAGGCAAATGCGCTAGGCCAGCAGTTTGTGTGTTCTCACAATTTAGGACTCAACATTGTTAGGCCACATGAAAGAGCCGTTGCTGATAGCGTATCTAAGGTTGACCAATTAGACAGCTTGATTTCTGTGGAAAGTAGAGTCACTGTGAATGAGCTGATGGCTATTGTGAATAAATCCAAAAATATAGAGGCCCCCGGTTTCGACATTGAGCTGAAACATTTGAGTTCGCACATTTGTTTTCTTAGCTAAAATTTGTTTTCTTAGCTAAAATTTTTAAAAGGTGCTATGAGCTTGGTTACTTCCCTTTAATGTGGAAGTTAGCTAAAGTTATCAGCTTACTCTCTGCCCTATCCATGCTAACTGGAAAGATGATACAAAGGCGAATTCTTGCTTTCACAGATGAACAGATATCCATCCAACAGATTACTGGAAGAAGAGTCTGGGTTCCGGAAAGGAAGATCCACCAACTCACAAGGGTTAATAACGTCATCCAGCAATACAAATCAATGTCCAAAACGACTGCCATGGCAATATTAGATATTCAAAAGACATTCGACAATGGCCTGGTGTTTAAACTGTATCGGTATAATTTTCCGATGTATCTATTAGGTGTACAACTTTGCTTCTGCCGATTTTTTCTAAAATTTAAAGCTTCATTGCGAAAAAGCGCTTACAGATGTATTATTCAAAGTATTTTCCGTCGTTAGCGACAACTTTCTCTCATCTTTCCGGAAATTTTCGGACCCCGGCTCAAAAAAGGAGTCCTTTTTTAACGCTATCCATGAAGCAATCCATTTTTCCAAGTCTTCGAAGGATTGAAAATGTTGATCTGCCAGGCCGTGTGTGGAATAGGTGGAAGTCAGAAGGGGCGACATCTGGGGAATACGGCGGGTTGGGCAAGACTTCCCATTTCAGCGTTTCCAGGTACTTTTTGACCACTTTTGGAACGTGAGGCAGAGCATTGTCGTGTTGGAGGATGACTTTGCCATGTCGCTCTTGATACTGTGGCCGCTTTTCTTTTAGTGCGCGACTAAGGCGCATCAGTTGCGTTCGGTAGCGATCACCTGTGATGGTTTCATCCTGTTTGAAGGTTTTTTCTCTTCATCCATCATGTTTGTCTTCGACATCGAAATCACTATTTTTTAAACGTTGAAACCACTCCCGGCACGTTCTTTTACTCAGAACAGCATCACCGTAAGATTCTGAAAGCATTCGATGCGCTTCAGTTGCATTTTTTTTCGAATTGTAACAGAAAAGTAAAACTTCCCGCAAATGCACAGTGGTTCAAAAGCGCAATTTCACGCTCTTAATTAATAACTCATAGGATCGTGGTTTTTGAGGTACAGTATGTTCAACAAAGTTGCTCAGAATAATAGACGCCATCTTTTGGCAAATTTTATGTATGTGATTAATCCCCCCAAAAGTGAGATAAAAATTTTATTTTAGCTCAGAGCCAACATAGGTGCTAAGTTACTTCGACAAAGTTGTGCAGAAAGTTATTTCAAACAAACTTGCTGAAGGTACTATTCCCATAACTTGAGTGTAATTCAAGATATAATGTATTTTCTGAAAAGAGTGTCAAAATACTAGTTTTTGTAAGAATACATATATATTTTCAATTTATATGAGTTTTTCATGTTATACAAAGCTTTTCATCTTTAAAAACTACACAACTTTCTCAAACATACCATGCTGCTATCATTTCAGTTTAATGAAATAGAGCCATTTTTCATGTTTTATTTAATAAAGTTCTAACTTGTCTATTATCAAAAGGCTCAGGAAGGTGCAGATGAGATTACTGACATATTAAACTACTTCAAAAGGGCTTTCATACCGTGGTCGAATTACTCGTCTGCAGGCGAGATATGTTCTTTTCAAATATCCTTGTCCTTGACATTTGCAATGATTAGGTTCATTGTATATCAGATCAGATTTCAGTATATATTCGTTACCATGGAAACTCTCACAATAAAAGGTTTTTATGGACATCGAAGTCTACAAATAGAAAAGTTTAGTAATAATTACAGACGTTGAGTTTTGATCATACTTTTCTCTACCAGAAGATGACATAACTTAATTCGATTTGATGAAAGCATTTTTAAAAAACGTGACAAAACAGCTACTAAACTATTCAATTTATAGACTTCAATGTGCAAAAAAAATCATATTTTATGGCAAGAACCATAGTAATGAATATATACTGAAATCTGATCTCATATACAATGAACCTAATCATTGCAAATGTCAAGGACAAGGATATTTGAAAAGAACATATCTCGCCTGCAGACGATCGCAGACGAGTAATTCGACCACGGTATGAAAGCTCTTTTGAAGTAGTTTAATATGTAAGTAATCTCATCTTCACCTTCCTGCGCCTTTTGATAATAGACAAGTTAGAACTTTATTAAATAAAACATGAAAAATGGCTCTATTTCATTAAACTGAAATGATAGCAGCATGGTATGTTTGAGAAAGTTGTGTAGTTTTTAAAGATGAAAAGCTTTGTATAACATGAAAAACTCATAAATTGAAAATATATATGTATTCTTACAAAAACTGGTATTTTGACACTCTTTTCAGAAAATACATTATATCATGAATTACACTCAAGTTACGGGAATAGTACCTTCAGCAAACTTGATTGAAATAACTTTCTGCACAACTTTGTCGAAGTAACTTAGCCCCTATGTTGGCTCTGAGCTAAAATTAAATTTTTATCTCACTTTTGGGGGGATTAATCACATACATAAAATTTGCCAAAAGATGGCGTCTATCATTCTGAGCAACTTTGATGAACATACTGTACCTAAAAAACCACGATCCTATGAGTTATCAATTAAGAGCGTGAAATTGCGCTTTTGAACCACTGTGAAATGGCGAGAATTGAGCACATAAACAGACATTTTCGAGCGTGAATAATACGAAAACAAGAACAACTGTCACTGAAACGGCGTTGACAATTCGTTAGGCACTGTACACACTCACTTTAAAGGCATTATCATCTATGTATTTTAACCAGCCTCAGCCGATACAGCCACCTATCGGAAAAAGGTGGAAGCAAAGTTGTACATCTGATAATTAAAATTATCAACAATTATCTTGCAGATAGAGCATTCCAGGTTTCTCTGAATAATGCACTTTCAGAAAGATTTACTAATCCTGCTGATGTACCCCAAGGAAGTATCCCTCTTCCGGGTGGTGGTGTTCTATCACAATTTGCTGATTATACTGCCATTCCTTACAAAGGTCGTGTCATTAATGCTCTGAAGAATAAACTACAGACAAGTCTGGACGATCTAACTGAATATTTTATAAGCTGAAAATTCAAGATCTCCAAAACTTGTTCCATCAGACGAATGCCGAGTACGACTCGATGACGAGATCATTCAATAGTCTGACGAAGTTATCTATCGTTCAAAAATGCAGCATACTCATCAGGTCTCTGTATCCGCTGATTTGTAGAACATCTAAACTGTTCTTGAAGAATCAGATGGCTGTCTATAGACAAATCATCTACCCCGCAATTGAATACGCAGTCCCTGTCCTGTCCCTAGTATGTAAAACAAGAGTAACTAAAACACCTAATAACGAATCGTATGAACAACAAAAATAGAAGGCCAAAGGGTCAAAACACTTGTACTGTAAAATCAGTCGGTGTTGAACAGTCGTTCGCACCGCACGCATATAGCTCTTGGCTCCTGGAAAATTTTTCTGGCTACCTAGAGTTTCATTGATTCAGGGCTTCAGTCTTTTTCAAGGCTACCTGAATCACTAACAGTCTTTTTAAAGACTAACAATTAGTCAGCCAAGGCTATACAAAGAGTGATATTAGAGTGACTAATGGCGTTTTTCATTGAGAAACACTGGTGGCGTGGATTGCTCTGGTTTTGCACTTTCGAGCAGAAATGGCAATGAAACACCGTCAAAATATTGCATTTCTGCTCGAAAGTGCAAAATCAGAGCAATCCACGCCACCAGTGTTTCTCAATGAAAAACGGCATAAGTGATATTAGAGTGACTAAGTGATACAAAGAGTGATATTAGAGTGACTAAAAAAATAATCAGCCTTTTTAAAGGCTATCTATTCAAAAAACTATTATTCAAAATTCCATTCATTTCAAAAATGCTTGCGTCCAATCGGAAAGGCAACAAGCCTAAGGCTAAAAATAATTCAATACAGAATAAATCACAATCCGTTATTCAACATTTCTCCAATAACATTCACGATCTTATAGAATCTGAATGTAAAAATAAAAGACAACGAACGGATTTCCCTTCCGTTGATCCTATGACGTCTAACAATATTTACAAGATTCTTCCTGAATCCGATTGTAGCGACATAGAAGAAAATTCTTCAAAAATTCCCAAAATGGACGCTTGTCGTTCTGGGAAGAAACAACAATCTATGCCACCAGTGACGGTGATGATTTCCGACTTCAAAGCATTCCGTACTGAGCTTTCTACTTTCCTCCCGGAAGTAAAAGTCTCATTTCAAATCGGACGAAGAGGAGAATGTCGAATCTTGGTTGATGGATTGGAAGATTACGAACGACTTATTCGATATTTGTCCGAGAAACTTCATAAATTTTATTCATATGATATAAAATCAGACAGACCCTTCAAGGCTGTCTTGAAAGGCTTATCAAATGATCAAAGTATTGATGAAATTAAAAATGAAATCAAAGAATTGCTTGGTTTTGCCTCTTCCCAAGTAATACTTATGAAAAAAAGAGTGAATGGTACTTCTAAACCACGCTCTGGAATTTCCCATGAACTTTACCTAATACACTTCAATCGAAATGATGTAAACAATTTGAAAACTTTATAAAAAGTACGTTACATTTCCCATATTAAAATTCATTGGGAACATTATAAACGGCATAATCGTATTGCAAACTTAACGCAATGTCGTCGTTGCCAAGGCTTCGGTCATGGAACCAAAAATTGTCATATGGATATACGGTGTTTGAATTGTGGTAAATCGCATTCGAAGGACGTTTGTCCAATGAATGAAACCACTGATAAATTTTCATGTTCAAATTTCAATGGAAATCATAAATCCAATTATTTGAAATGTCCTGTCAGGAAAAAAATTTTAAACGCTCGTTCGCTTAGACAACAAGTCAAATCAACGACCTTAAATTTACAGAACATACCTGAAAATCAAAAAACCGTTACAAATGCCACGCCTAATTCTTCTAAGGCACCTATTTCTTCGAATTTAAAACAAAAAACAGGTACGCCTGCCAATTCGTCTTCTAACGAAAACAATTTATTGACAGGTAGATCGACCGTCATCATCTTCTTCTAATGTCAGTTATGCTGGTATATTAGGTAGAAATCTACCACCTATTTCTTCTAATGTAAATAATCAAAACACAGGACTGCCTTGCAGTCCATCTTCGAATTTATTAATAGGTAGACCGGCCAAATCATCTTCTTCTAATGACAGTCTACCTACAAATATTCCTTCAATGCCATTCGCTTCTTTAAATGAAGTCGATTTAGGCGATATAACTGAAAATAAAATGATCTACCTACAAGATCAACTTTTTCAAATGGTCATCCAAATGAATTCGACTTCATCACTTTTTGAAGCATTTCAAATCGGATGGAAATTTGCAAATAATATTATAATGAATTTAAAATTTAACAGTGATGTTAAATAATTATTTGAATATTTTAAATTGGAATGCTCGATCTTTGAAATCGAGTGAAGATGAATTTTATAATTTTCTCGAAGTTCACAAAATTCATATTGCCATTGTGTCAGAAACTTTTCTTAAACCAAATGTCAAAATGAAAAGTAATCCACATTATGTGGTTCATCGATTTGACAGGTTTACTGGAATGGGTGGTGGAGTTGCCATTTTTGTCCAACGGCAAATTAAACATCGAATTTTACCTTCTTTCAATACTAAAGTTATTGAAAGCTTGGGAATCGAACCATTCATGGAATTTATTTCATCGCTGGAGCATATTTGCCATTCCAATGCACCGGCGAACAATTAAATTTCTTTAAAGGCGATTTGCAAAAACTCACAAGATATCGACCGAAATTTTTCATAATAGGGGACTTAAATGCTAAGCATGTCCAGTGGAATTGTAGGCAAAATAACAGTAATGGCAAAATACTTCATAATCAACTCTCAGCTGGTTACTTCACAGTTCTTCATCCCAGTAATCCTACTTGTTTCTCTTCCGTGAAAAACCCGTCTACAATTGATCTGGTTCTAACGGATCAAAGTCACATTTGTAGTGAACCGATTACACATACTGATTTTGACTCAGATCATCTTCCTGTAATATTCAGACTTTCCAACGAAGCTATAATTAATCCAATTAGTTCTATATTCAACTATCATAGAGCTAATTGGTTGGATTACAGATCTCACATTGAAAATCATGTGGATCATGAAACTATTTTAGAAAATTCTGCGGACATCGACACAGCAATTGATAATTTGAATCATTACATTATCGAAGCTAGAAATCTTTCAGTTACCAAAGCTCCAACTAAATTAAATTCTCCTATCATCGATGACAATCTTCAACTGCTCATTTGGTTGAAGAATGTTCGTCGACGACAATATCAACGTTCTCGTGATCCTGCTATGAAAAACATAGTTAAGGATTTACAAAAAGAAATTAAACATAGATTTACTCTTTTGCGAAATGAAAATTTCGCTAATGAAGTTGAACAAATTAAACCATATTCTAAACCCTTCTGGAAACTTTCTAAGGTTCTTAAGAAACCTCAGAAACCAATTCCTGCTCTCAAGGAAGGAAATCAAATACTTCTTACAAATGGCGAAAAAGCTCAAAAACTTGCTCAGCAGTTTGAGAGTGTACACAATTTTAATTTGAACATTGTGAGTCCTATTGAAAATGAAGTCTCACTGAAATATGAGCATATTTCAACCCAAGTGTTATCACACGATGACATTATTGAGACGAATTTTGACGAAATTAATTCAATTATTAGGAAACTCAAAAACATGAAGGCTCCTGGGAATGATGGAATTTTTAATATTCTTATTAAAAATCTTCCCGATGTTGCCTTGAGACTCCTGGTTAAAATTTTCAACAAGTGTTTTTCATTAGCTTACTTCCCAAAAAGATGGAAAAACGCCAAAGTAATTCCTATCCTGAAACCTGATAAAAATCCAGCAGAAACATCAAGTTATCGACCAATTAGCTTACTTTCTTCTATCAGTAAACTTTTTGAAAAAATTATCTTGTTGAGAATGATGTCTCATATAAATGAGAATTCAATTTTTTTACCAGAACAGTTTGGATTTCGTCATGAACATTCAACTACTCATCAACTTGTCAGAGTAACGAACATGATAAAAGCAAATAAATCTTCTGGGCAGGCTTCCCAGCAGTACTGCTTTTCAATGACATCCGCCACGAGATAGCATGAACTGTCTGAGTGCAAAGTTGAAAGCCCAGTCTACAATATGTGTGAAGCATATGCCGAACTGTAATGGCAACAGCGCTCGCATGCCTAAATGAATGCTGTCACTGAGACAGTTTCTACTCACCAGTTTGATGAGAGTATTCTATCCGGAGAGTAGTCAAACCGAACGGGCTGTTTCTATCCTGTTTCTTTATGTTCGCTCATTCGTATAAAATGTTACGGGGACAGCCTTTGAAAATCGAAGACATCCTTTGATTTTTAGGGAATTACTGTTACGATGGCCTGTCGCAAGCCGGCTGTCTCATCAATGTCTCTTGAAGCAATAAACCGGCTGTTTCTGGAGACGAGCTGTGGTTCATAGTGAGCTCGCACTATTTCGGCTGCCTCAGTGAAATGGTACTAGTACATACGATTGCGTTGTTGGGATTACCTTTGCAGGAAATTTTAGGGTTTCATTACATTACCATTGTGAAATAAAGAAATTGTTTTAGATTTATATATACTGTCGGCGAACGCAATGAATTTTAATAACTAACGAATATTAAAAGATAAACACAGAGTTTTATGTAACGGCTCATATATGTGAATTTCTAAAGTATTCATCCTTAGTGCTTCCTTCTTATTCCTAAAGAAACAGATACACTTCCATTCATTAATAAAACTCCGAAAATGTCTTATGCACCATTATTCTGAATAACGACGTTTTGATTTTTCTGTTTCTCCTAGGATAACTAAACCAATGAATTTTTTAGGATCGGAAATGACAGCCACAATATTATTATTATTATTATTATTATTATTATTATTATTATTATTATTATTATTTGATGAGTTGGCTTGAGCTGCTGCAACGAATGATTTCGTTGGTCCTGAACCAGCTTTACCACTTTCAACTAGTTGTATAAAGCACAAGATTCGTTCTTGGGCTGCATCCAATCATGCCAGCTATTGGCGCAGCTTGCAAACTTGCGCTCAGACAAAAGCATTTCTACCAGATTTACATCTGAAAATGTCAAAGTGTCTACTGTATTTTTCCAAGCATCATTGCAGTATTCTGGCCAGAGCTCTGACTGGACATTGCAAACTCAATTATCACATGGCTACTATTCAACGTGCTGAGTATTATTATTATTATTATTATTATTATTATTATTATTATTATTATTATTATTATTATTATTATTATTATTATTATTATTATTATTATTATTATTATTATTATTATTATTATTATTATTATTATTATTATTATTATTATTATTATTATCATTATTATTATTATTATTATTATTATTATTATTATTATTATTATTATTATTATTATTATTATATTTATTTATATACATTTTTCAATATATCATTTTTCATTTTTTTTAACATAATTTCTTTTCAGAAAGAAAACTGTTAAATATATGCAATGAACTCGGCTCTCAGAATGTTTCACTATTCATTTAAAATATTTAAAGTTCCAAACGTTTGATTTTTTTAAATGCGAACACAAGCTACTTAGCCAATTAGAGTAGTAAATTTTCGACATTCTTAGACTTGTAACTGCGGAAGTCGGATCCGAATTAAATTCAATAGTAACCTATGCAGCCTTTTCATTTCAGCCTGATTTGGGAAAAATAGTGCAGTCATGCCTGAGAAATTGAGTGACGTTGTTTGACACATACAATACATATACATACACACGGAGGAATTGCTTAACTTATCTTAGTCGAATGTCAACTTTCACTTGTCGAATTTTCAAGTAATTTCAAAACCTTTTTTTATGACAAATCAAAATCTATGTACAGACACTATGAAATTTTTATAACTCCAATGCACAGTGGTCCGGATTCACAATTTAGGGGGACAAAAACATTTGTGGCTTAGCCTTATACTTCAGAGCTATGATGTCTTCAGAACAAATGATCAGTGAAAGATAAGCCATATTTTGAAGTATATGGTATTAGGGTGGTTCTAATTGTTAGGGTGATTCAAAAATTATTTTCCGTATGTGTTGAGATAGAGGACTGCATGTTACATAGATCGAATCATTGCATGTAGAGGCGAAATTCCAAATTGATATTTGTTTGGATTATTCAGTTCTTGAAAAAAATCAGAGCTTTTCCTGAGCGCTTGCATATGTACCAAGCTTGGGACTGTGTGCCTGTTATGTCGTTTAACACTTTCGTATCGTTCAGGCAGAACACTAGCTTCGTTGATACAAATACTTTCCCCAGTACTGTGGGAGAAAGCTCTGCAATTTCTGCATTTACTTTCTCCACTTCCTGCTTTGTTAGTTCCGTGTTTTCCTTTTGAAAGATGATTCTTTTGGGCAGCAAAGGGAAACAGATGAAGGATAATTGTTGTTCCAGATTATCCAGCCTTCTTGATCAATCATCAATCGTAAGGGAACCAAACAGATAGCAAATAATGTACAGTAAGGAAGCGCAAGCGACTCGAAATAAATCTATTCGCAAGTATAGGCAGTTCCATCCGCAGAAATTCAATCGTTTAGTGAATCTAGAGGATGTATTCAAACGATTTCTTTTAACGTCTGATCCTGTAATAGCATTATCGAATAGAGTAACAACCAACGTGAGTGTACTCCATCTTCCCGATTATGCATCTGAATTAGTTTAAACACGCTAGAAGACAGCAATACGTTATTTTAATATATAGCTAATAAATGTCGTACATGAAAGAGCATTTTTCAATGAAAAAACCCAATGTTTGAACACAATTAAAAAAAATTAGAAAAATATCTCCTCCGCCATTTTTTTGTAAACATGCTCGAAAGTATTTTCTACCAAATGAAAGAAACCGATTTCTTTTTCATTTGCTCCAATGTAAGATTTGCTCCAATGTAAGATATAGCAGTTTAAAAATGATCTGTTTTTGAACTAGTTTTGCTCATAACTTCGGTTCAGAAAACGCTACCTGAATGCGCCAGTCATGAAAAAATTGGTTTCAACAAACTCTAATAGATATTCAAAGACACCAAAATCGAGAAGTGAAAATTAAGAAAGCTAGAGCAAAAGATCTGATTTTTTTAGGAACACCCTAAGTTGCTATATTAAAATAGCTGTTACACTAAAAGCGTTAGAGATACTACAATAGTGTTTTCGGCAAAGTTGCTTGATATAAGTTTTCCTACAATTTTGCCGAAGGATGCAGTCCTCTATCTCAACACATACGGAAAATAATTTTTGGATCACCCTAACAATTAGAACCACCCTAATACCATATGCTTTAAAATATGGCTTATCTTTCACTGATCATTTGTTCTGAAGACATCATAGCTCTAAAGTATAAGGCTAAGCCACAAATGTTTTTGTCCCCCGGACCACTGTGCAATGGCAGATATAAGATTTTTCAAAACCAAATTGATCTTGAATTCATGTTTAGGTAGTTTTTGTTACTTACCATTTTTGGAAATATAAGTGTACTTTATAGGTAATCGTACTCCCCAAATTTCCCAACCAGAACCGGCAATGAAATTCAATACGATGAATCTATAGTGATTTTGAAACCTCAAATGATAAGATTTTAGCTCTAAATTAATCAAAAATAATGTTTTATTCATTTTTCCCATCAATTTGTAGTCTTTCCAATTGTACATGTGTGGAATAATATGATGGAGTAGGTCTTGGTTTAATTTTACTATTAAAATGTTCGACAGGTTTTGTACGGACAATTTTGTCCGAGCTGGCGACAATACTAACGCCAGAGCGCTAAACGCTCTTTCAACAGAAACTTGCGTTGCAGGCACTGTCATGAGGGTTAAAGCAACTTCCGAAATTTCTGGATGAGAGTCTTTTCGATTTTCCCAATGCTTCCAAACGTCGAACATGTGACAGTTTCAACGTGTGTAAAAGTCGCGAACTTCTGGTAGCTATGACCAAAATAATATAATAGTTAATATGCCGTTTCTAGAGATAAGATAATTCAATGCATAACAGGAAGAAAATGAATTCCAGATTATCAGCCCATATGTATTTTGGAATATATTCCAGGTTAATAGAAACACTATTCATATATAGAAGATAACTTGATATGTCTGGAAAGCTTGAGACTATATTACACAAGAAAGACATTATTACATAACTTGGGGAATTAAAACTTTTTTTCTAAATAAAACATAATAAACATTCGAATCTGTTACGGGCAACCATGCTGCATTCCACGCTTTTTTGGAAGAACCGGAATTTTTCGTTCAGTTTTTGCATTCAAAGCTTTGTTGTACGGTACCTGAAAATAAAATGTTTCTAAATGATTTTTGCCTTGCAAATTCCGACTCCAAATTTTGCACTCAAGGTTTTTATTCGATTGGTGGTTCAATGTACATAAAGGGTGATTTTTTAAGAGCTTGAGAACTTTTTTAAACAATAAAACGCATAAAATTTGCAAAATCTCATCGGTTCTTTATTTTAAACGTTAGATTGGTACATGACATTTACTTTTTGAAGATAATTTCATTTAAATGTTGACCGCGGCTGCGTCTTAGGTGGTCCATTCGGAAAGTCCAATTTTGGGCAACTTTTTCGAGCATTTCGGCCGGAATAGCCCGAATTTCTTCGGAAATTTTGTCTTCCAAAGCTGGAATAGTTACTGGCTTATTTCTGTAGACTTTAGACTTGACGTAGCCCCACAAAAAATAGTCTAAAGGCGTCAAATCGCATGATCTTGGTGGCCAACTTACCGGTCCATTTCTTGAGATGAATTGTTCTCCGAAGTTTTCCCTCAAAATGGCCATAGAATCGCGAGCTGTGTGGCATGTAGCGCCATCTTGTTGAAACCACATGTCAACCAAGTTCAGTTCTTCCATTTTTGGCAACAAAAAGTTTGTTAGCATCGAACGATAGCGATCGCCATTCACTGTAACGTTGCGTCCAACAGCATCTTTGAAAAAATACGGTCCAATGATTCCACCAGCGTACAAACCACACCAAACAGTGCATTTTTCGGGATGCATTGGCAGTTCTTGAACGGCTTCTGGTTGCTCTTCACTCCAAATGCGGCAATTTTGCTTATTTACGTAGCCATTCAACCAGAAATGAGCCTCATCGCTGAACAAAATTTGTCGATAAAAAAGCGGACTTTCCGAATGGACCACCTAAGACGCAGCCGCGGTCAACATTTAAATGAAATTATCTTCAAAAAGTAAATGTCATGTACCAATCTAACGTTTAAAATAAAGAACCGATGAGATTTTGCAAATTTTATGCGTTTTATTGTTTAAAAAAGTTCTCAAGCTCTTAAAAAATCACCCGTTATAACGAACTTAACGAGCCAGATTTTGTATGTTTCAGTTCTGACTTGGAAAGATTCTCAGTGTCCGTAGTATTGCAGCACTGACCATGCAATAGTCCCGTAGACTTACAAGTCGACTGCAAAGTTGAATGCTATTCAGAATCACGCTAACTAGTATCGAATACAGAATCTTTAATTTGAATATATCTTTTGCTACAAACATTCATTCACCGTTTACATCCAAAATCAGTACGCGCCTACACTATGAATGTTACAGCCGACAAACCGAACGTAAACTGCCTGAAACGAGCACGCCGAACTGTCTCAGATCTTTAATTATGAATATAATTTCTTGAAAACAAACTTTTCTTTCTATAGAATTTCATTGATCGATCGATTCATAGAAGATCGACCAAAATATAAAAATTAACTATTCATTAAAACCAAAGTCCGTCCTTCAATCCGTTTCGTATATTATCAATTCTCAATTATATTGTTATCAATGCCCTAGCAACGGTGATTGCTATGCGCAATGATCAACCGCTGCGCAAAGCAATCACCAAAGGCAAAACTAAAACCCACATGCTTGCCTCGAATCTTCATAGCAAACCAAGAGCAACAAATTTGAACCGCACCGGCTACTGTCGCAGACCTGGTCAAGGGAGAGTAATATTTTGCTCTCGACAGAAACAACGCAGTGACTGATACCCGAAGTTTACTGTCGCAACAGTGAGAGCTTCATGCTTCTTCGGCTGTCGTGGACCATGACAAAATGTCTTAAGATGGAATGAACTGTCGAACGAAGTGAATTACGGCAACGTTGGCTGTACAGAACTATTTGTCTAAGGGCTGTCGTGATGAAACCTATCACAAGGCTGTCATGGAAAGAGTAGCAAGACAGCCGCAATAATAATGTCGCGCGGCAGTACATTTGGGAAGCCTGCTTCTGGGTTATCCACTGGAGTTGCTCTTCTAGACATAGAAAAAGCATTCGACAGTGTTTGGCACAAAGGTTTAATAGCAAAAATGTCTGATTTCCAGTTTCCTATTTATTTGATCAAAATGATTCAAAATTATTTAACTGATCGTACTCTTCAGGTTAGCTATCAGAATTGTAAATCTGAATTGCTACCCTACGAGCCGGTGTTCCGCAGGGTTCGAGCGTAGCTCCAATCTTGTATAATATTTTCACTTCTGATCTTCCAAATCTACCCGTTGGTTGTCAGAAATCGCTATTCTGTGACGACACAAGTCTGTTAGCCACAGGTAGAAATCTAAGAGTGATCTGCAGTCGCCAAAATCACATTCTCAAATTGAATGGCTTGGAATTGACATGGTCTGATCAAGCTAAATACTTAGGTTTAACGTATGACAAAAAACTCACTTTCAAGGATCACATTGAAGGAATCCAGGCAAAGTGTAATAAATATATTAAATGTTTATATCCTCTTATAAACAGAAATTCTAAGCTCTGTCTAAAAAACTAGTTGTTAACTTATAAACAAATTTTCAGACCAGCCATGCTTTATGCAGTACCAATTTGGTCGAGTTGTTGTTCCACCAGGAAGAAAACGCTTCAAAGGATTCAGAATAAAATTCTGAAAATGATTTTGAAGCGTCCTCCCTGGTTTAGTACAAATGAGTTACACAGACTCACAAATATAGAACCATTAGATGTAATGTCACATAATATTATAAGCAAATTCCGACAAAAATCGATGCAATCTTCAATTGAATAGATTCGCTCTCTGTATTAGTTAGTAAGTTAGTATATAAGTTCCTTTTCCCCATTACACAATACAAGTAGGTTTAGAATTTTCCCTACACAAAAATCTCAGAATCGCGGAAGCAAATAATGTCCTCATGGTAATAACCAAATCATATATATATATAGATATATATATATATATATATATATATATATATATATATATATATATATATATATATATATATATATATATATATATATATATATATATATATATATATATATATATATATATATATATATATATATATATATATATATATATATATATATATATATATAATAGGGCTGAAAAGTCACCACTTGTGGCTGAACACCCAATTTAAATCTTAATAATTTAATTTTAAATCATATTCCAATAAATAGTTATTTAAAAAAAAAACTTGTACTGTAAAACGTTGATGTTATACACATAAATCACATTAATAAACAGATATTTATTCAAAAAAAGTCGCAGTTCTGATTTGCTTTCCGGTCGTCGAAGCGAGAAGATACATTCAATCAGCAGCGTCGGAGAATGCTCTTTCTGCGTGGTTAACACTCCGAATACCAAGGGGGTAAAAAAAGTAGGAACGCTAATTTTGACTGAATATATCTTAGCCATTTTTGGACCGATTTCAAAACTTGTTTTACTATTAGAAAGATAAATTCATTTGAAATAAAATCCATTTGAAACGATGGAAAACAGAATATTCTATCTTAAGTTTACGTTTCGTCTTCGACTCATCAGTGCGTCAGCAGATTATGTTGAACTGCTGACGCAAACCCCCGGATCAACATAATCCGCTGAGCAGACGTAAAGTTAATGCTATTTGCAAGACACTTTTTTTGTACACATGAAGTGTAACGTCTAACCTGACGTCTCGAACGAAACAAGTTTCGGCTTACTGGCCGTACAGATTGTGGTAATTTGAAGGGGAAAAAAGTTTACTTTTACCCCCAAATTTATGCTAGGTGCACATAACCATTTTCACTTAAGTTTACGTTTCGTCTTCGACTCATCAGTGCGTCAGCAGATTATGTTGAACTGCTGACGCAAACCCCCGGATCAACATAATCCGCTGAGCAGACGTAAAGTTAATGCTATTTGCAAGACACTTTTTTTGTACACATGAAGTGTAACGTCTAACCTGACGTCTCGAACGAAACAACTGATGAGTCGAAGACGAAACGTAAACTTAAGTGAAAATGGTTATGTGCACCTAGCATAAATTTGGGGGTAAAAGTAAACTTTTTCCCCCTTCAAATTACTACAATCTGTACGGCCAGTAAGCCGAAACTTGTTTCGTTCGAGACGTCAGGTTAGACGTTACACTTCATGTGTACAAAAAAAGTGTCTTGCAAATAGCATTAACTTTACGTCTGCTCAGCGGATTATGTTGATCCGGGGGTTTGCGTCAGCAGTTCAACATAATCTGCTGACGCACTGATGAGTCGAAGACGAAACGTAAACTTAAGTGAAAATGGTTATGTGCACCTAGCATAAATTTGGGAGTAAAAGTAAACTTTTTTCCCCTTCAAATTACCACAATCTGTACGGCCAGTAAGCCGAAACTTGTTTCGTTCGAGACGTCAGGTTAGACGTTACACTTCATGTGTACAAAAAAGTGGTCTGCAAATAGCATTAACTTTACGTCTGCTCAGCGGATTATGTTGATCCGGGAGTTTGCGTCAGCAGTTCAACATAATCTGCTGACGCACTGATGAGTCGAAGACGAAACGTAAACTTAAGTGAAAATGGTTATGTGCACCTAGCATAAATTTGGGGGTAAAAGTAAACTTTTTCCCCCTTCAAATTACCACAATCTGTACGGCCAGTAAGCCGAAACTTGTTTCGTTCGAGACGTCAGGTTAGACGTTACACTTCATGTGTACAAAAAAAGTGTCTTGCAAATAGCATTAACTTTACGTCTGCTCAGCGGATTATGTTGATCCGGGGGTTTGCGTCAGCAGTTCAACATAATCTGCTGACGCACTGATGAGTCGAAGACGAAACGTAAACTTAAGTGAAAATGGTTATGTGCACCTAGCATAAATTTGGGGGTAAAAGTAAACTTTTTTCCCCTTCAAATTACCACAATCTGTACGGCCAGTAAGCCGAAACTTGTTTCGTTCGAGACGTCAGGTTAGACGTTACACTTCATGTGTACAAAAAAGGTGTCTTGCAAATAGCATTAACTTTGTGTCTGCTCAGCGGATTATGTTGATCCGGGGGTTTGCGTCAGCAGTTCAACATAATCTGCTGACGCACTGATGAGTCGAAGACGAAACGTAAACTTAAGTGAAAATGGTTATGTGCACCTAGCATAAATTTGGGGGTAAAAGTAAACTTTTTTCCCCTTCAAATTACCACAATCTGTACGGCCAGTAAGCCGAAACTTGTTTCGTTCGAGACGTCAGGTTAGACGTTACACTTCATGTGTACAAAAAAAGTGTCTTGCAAATAGCATTAACTTTGCGTCTGCTCAGCGGATTATGTTGATCCGGGGGTTTGCGTCAGCAGTTCAACATAATCTGCTGACGCACTGATGAGTCGAAGACGAAACGTAAACTTAAGTGAAAATGGTTATGTGCACCTAGCATAAATTTGGGGGTAAAAGTAAACTTTTTTCCCCTTCAAATTACCAGAATATTCTATTCAAAGTTATTATAAAAAGTTAAAACTAAAGTCTGTTGAAAAAAGTGGAAACGCTTATTTTGGCTGGACATATCGCAGCTGTTAGAAGTCCGATTTTTTTAATCTGTTTATCATTAGACAGATACGTCTATCACAACAATAATGGAACAGAAAATTTTTCAATGACACTTTGTTAGTGAAAGTTATGATAAAAAATGTAACTAAAAGTCCAAGCATAAATTATCGAAAACTTCGTATTTTCGACATATCTTTAAATTCAAAGCGACGACATATGCATTTTTATACACCAATAGATAGTATTTGACATCAGCGATATGTTTTAGAAGAAATCAAATTCAACTTTACTGAAAATGTCTCAAAAAATTCGATATTTTGACAGAAATTTTAGAATATTAGAAGTATTCGAAGAATGCTTAACACTCCTAATACCAAGCCTAAAAAGGTTACGCGGAGCACCAAGCCTCAAAAAAAGTTGGAACGATAACTTCAAGAAGATCAAGAAATTTGGTACAAATACAGAGAATTTCTATTATTAGGAAAAGTATTTTTATAAACATTAGAGCGGTAAAAAAACGTGTTTTGTCGATTACGTCACTTATACCATTGATCTTTGAACTTGATCAATGGCCCAACAGTAGCTTTCAAACGAGCATAAGTTTGTTAAAATCGATTCAGCCATCTCTGAGAAAATTGAGCGCGTATAAATATCTTCGAAAAGTGCACATACACACAGACATTTTCCGATCTCGTAAATCTGAGTCGAATGGTATATAACACTATGGGTCTCCAAGGCTCCGTTCGGTTTTTCCAGGAATTCTAATACCTTTCTATAGAGAAAGGCAAAAAACGATTTCTGTACCGGGAACTGCACACTAATGTCTCAATTTACGCGCCTTATATATGTTTATATGTATGCATATACACATGTAAAAGGTGATTTTTTTGAGGTTAGGATTTTCATGCATTAGCATTTGCTCAGATTTTTTGAGGTTATGATTTTCATGCATTATTATTTGCTCAGTATGCTTTGACATTTCATCATGAATAGACTTACTAACGAGCAACGCTTGCAAATCATTGAATGGGCCCTAGAAAAGTTGGCAGAAAATCCGCTTTTTTATCGACAAATTTTGTTCAGCGATGAGGCTCATTTCTGGTTGAATGGCTACGTAAATAAGCAAAATTGCCGTATTTGGAGTGAAGAGCAACCAGAAGCCGTTCAAGAACTGCCCATGCATCCCGAAAAATGCACTGTTTGGTGTGGTTTGTACGCTGGTGGAATCATTGGACCGTATTTTTTCAAAGATGCTGTTGGACGCAACGTTACAGTGAATGGCGATCGCTATCGTTCGATGCTAACAAACTTTTTGTTGCCAAAAATGGAAGAACTGAACTTGGTTGACATGTGGACTTCGGAGAACAATTCATCTCAAGAAATGGACCGGTAAGTTGGCCACCAAGATCATGCGATTTGACGCCTTTAGACTATTTTTTGTGGGGCTACGTCAAGTCTAAAGTCTACAGAAATAAGCCAGTAACTATTCCAGCTTTGGAAGACAACATTTCCGAAGAAATTCGGGCTATTCCGGCCGAAATGCTCGAAAAAGTTGCCCAAAATTGGACTTTCCGAATGGACCACCTAAGACGCAGCCGCGGTCAACATTTAAATGAAATTATCTTCAAAAAGTAAATGTCATGTACCAATCTAACGTTTAAAATAAAGAACCGATGAGATTTTGCAAATTTTATGCGTTTTATTGTTTAAAAAAGTTCTCAAGCTCTTAAAAAATCACCCTGTACAAACATGCATATGTATATGCATATGTATAAACACATTCACTGCGCCAATCTTTTAATGTATAAATATGTATACATACGTCTGTTTACCTTGGTATTCGGCACAAAAAGGATGTGCTGCTATTACACACACATGACATTTGTCGGAATGACGCTATCTGCATTCTGTCAAATGGAGGGTGCCGGAAACCGAACACTACCGGCAACCGAACACTACCGGCAAACGAACACCTTCCCCTATAGAAAAAGTAGGCGAAAGGATTTTTTGAAATTTCAAGCGGTTTAAAAGTTACACGCGCTAGAATAGGTTTCGTTATACTCCAAGGTCTGAAATTTACGCGCCTTATATATGTATATATGTATATATGTATGTATGTATGGTCTCTGAGTCTCCGTTCTATTGTTGGGTTTTCCAGCAATTCTAATACCTTTCTATAGAGAAAGTCGAGAAGGCCAGTGGGTTATGTCACAAACATAACCTAAGGACGTGTATACGAATTAAACTAACATGTTTTTTTCACACTTTCGAAAAAAAATTGTCGGGAATACGACTTAATTTACTATGGGGAGCCTTTTCAAAATTTACCCTCTGAGAGAGTGATAAGTTTTTGAACGTTAATATCGCTTGTTGTATCTAACGAATCAACATAATTTTTGCAACATCAGAAATATGATCACAATTTTATGATAAAATTTTCAGTTGTATGACAAAATCTTAAATAATTCAGATTTAAACTTTTCTCAAATGTTTGGTATTAACGAGTATTAATGAGGAAAACACATGACTCGTGTTTGCCTTGCTCGTATTTTTAAAGTTCATAGCTCAGTGACCTATGGAAAGATTTATATAATCTAGCTACCAATAGAATCGAAATTTTTCAATTTGAACGTGTATTGCAACAACATTGAAATTTTTCACTAGTACACTATTGAAAACCTTATCTGATTTGACACAGTTCAGCACCAGCTAATCAGAATGCGTTGCGAAAAAGCTGAATATTTAACTTTTTCTATCATTTTGTGAGCAACGGTTATAGAAGCATAACACACACTAGAGTAACAACGGGCCGAGCACACACCGTTACTACTCCAGAAGTCTGCTACCTGAAGTCATCAGTCGTCATGGGAGCGCTGATCAGTTGGGTGGTGGGAGCAACATCGAAGACTTCACGCAGAAATGAAGCGATCGTTAATCGCAGTCGGGCCGGTCACATAATGAAACCACAACAGAGGCCTGCCAGCTAAAGTCATAAGTGTACACTCAAAGACCCATCTCGGATCTAAATTCAAATCTTGTTTCAGTGCTACAAAACATCATTAAACCTCCGTTTGACTGATGGCTCCACCCAGACCTTTCTCGTTTGAAACATTTTCCTCGATCTGACTAATGATATCCGGCTGGACCTCATACATTTTGTATAGACAGACGTATGATGTAATATATGTTTATCATTTTTTTAAATGTTTATGTTGTATTTCTCCATTTGAGTTCAAGGGGCTGGGGTCCACTAGGAGATTGAGCTCTCTCCGGACAGTACCAGCCTAGATGCCGTGTGGAATCCGGCGGAAAAAAATGAACCAAGAATAGATCCACTGGGTTCCTGCTTCCATGTCGTAAAAGGCGACAATTGCAGGAGTTTCTTTTTCCTTTCAGTTATCAGATATTTTCAACATTTCACTTCTGATTACTCTGTTTTACTAAATTATCTTTTCATTCAACCTATCAATTTCCATTTAGCTTCGAAGAAATGTTTTATTTGGAATGTTTTCTTTTTCCATGTTATTGATTGTCTTTCAGGATTATAAACTGAAAGTTAAAAATCAACTATTGCGCAATTTCGTTGATATTACAAAGTTAATAACAGAGATAACATATATCGGTATATTGAATACATAGTAAAAAACACTTGATATTAATATTTCAAGCAATAAATTATGCATCCGAGCATCTTGAAACCGGAACATACTGAGTCGCGCGCGAATACTACCAATACTGAAATTTTTACTAACAAATATCCTCCTCCCGTGACACTTGTGGAGTGCGCAGTAGTCTATACGGCCTCTAGTAACAACAAGTGTTGGACTAACAGCCGTTTCCATTCCTTAGACGATCTACGTTCGGGCCTGGCCGGCGCCGGTACTGATCAATGAATTCTGGGATTACCAGAAGATGTACATTGAAGGATGATTTACCAGTCCCAGGTCGGATCATCTAGAAACTCCATGTACAATTTCAGCTAATCCCGATCAGTAACGGAATAGCAACCAGGGGTGGTCGCTCTAGCTCAAGCTCAAGCTCTAACCTCCATTTGAGTTCACATCATACATATACAAGTGTTCATTCATAAACATACAAGCGTATGTCTTTATTCTTGCTTTTGAGTTCTTTCTATTCTATTATTAGTATTCTTTGCCCATTCACTGCTGAACATAGTGTGGACCTTAACTTGAGGAAATGGTACGGAAACACACATACGTCTGTACCATATGATCAAAAAAAGAACTGGAATTTTCATTTTAAAATTCCCGCGCTTCTCCAATCGGTAAACTTTTATTCTCTCAACGTTGGCAAAACTTTTATACACATTCTGTCAAATTTTGACACCAGCCGAGAAGCGACGCGTTTCAAACCCAAAACATCAGTTAAAATGTGTTCGGCTGATCCATAAGAGATGCCCAACAACACAGCAATCTCTCTAATCGGAACAGAACGATTTGCTTCGCCGATTCAATGTTTTCTTCAGTAACAGATGTTGTTGGGCGGCCAGAGATCTCATCATGATCCAAGCTTGTACGACCACCTTTGAAGCGTTTATACCACTCGTATGCCTGTGTTTTTCCTAGATTCACCAAAGGCCTTTTCTATCATGTTCAATGTTTCGGAACACTTAAATCCATTTTCAACACAAAATTTGATGCACGCACGTTGTTCTAAATTTTCATCAATTATAAAAATCGTCACACGAAAATTTTTCAACTTCTTTGTATAGACGCCAAACAAAATCTAATCGTACGATATGCGTCAAAATTTGACAGAATGTGTATAAAAGTGTTGCCAACGTTGAGAGAATAAAAGTTTACCGATTGGACAAGCACGAGAATTTTAAAACGAAAATTCCGGTTCTTTCTTGATCATAAGGTATGTATATTTTTCGAGTGTTCTGTTAGTATTGGCTGCTAGATTCATCAGATCTGCATTTCAGTTTACGGATGAAAGTAGAATGCATAGGACAGTGCCATTAAACTTTTTTTTGTAATTTGTCTTCGATTAAATAAAAATTATCGCACAGACTATTACTATACAACTACTATCATTAACCTAACATAAATATTTTAATTTTAAATGCGTCTTTGTTCATTGTAAAATCAAATAAATGTTAAACACTATTGAAACGATGACAACAAACATCCATAGGATTGTTTTGACCGTAATGTGTGCGATGGACTGATCGTCGAAGAAAGTCTGATCTTTGCAATTATCTTCCAGGAGTATTAAAATGCAATCTCTCCAAAAGCGCTGGGCAGTCGATGTTATTTGAAAGCAAGTCGAAGACAAACAGTCGCTGAAGAAAAACTCGTCTGTTTTGTAGTGTAGGAAGATTAATCAGAGCGCAGCGATTTTCGTAGCTAGGTAATTGAAGACGGTTTTACCATGGAAGTCGTCGTAGTGCAAATCGAATGAAACATTTTTGAACTCGTTCGATTCGATCGATGTGGACGTTGTGGTAGGGTGCCCGGATTATTACTCCGTACTCCAAAATATTGCGTACTAAAGCGACGTAAACTGTCTTTAGGCAATACACATCATCAAAGTCTCTGGTGTTGCGTTTGATAAGTCCATAAACTGCGTATGCCTTTGCCGTAACTAGAGATAATTGTTCTGTGAAACGAAGCTTACGATCAAGGACGATGCCCAAATCTTTAACAGCAGAAACGCATTCAGCTGAAACAGCCATCATAGAGTATTTAAATACGATCGGAGATTGTGATCGTGAAAAAGTAATTGCACTGCATTTTTTGATGTTTATACTCATACCGTTTCTGTCACACCAGTCAATAACTTTGTCAACGTCCATTTGTAAGGCACAGCAATACACAAGGCTAGTAATGATGCGATACACTTTGAGATCGTCTGCATACATTACTTTAGGCGACGATAATTCTCTACATAGGTCATTCACGAACAGTACAAAGAGTAGTAGACCTAGATGGCTTCCTTGTGGAACACGTGATATAATGTTGAAAGGATCAGAAAGAATAGATCCTAAACGAACTGAGGCTATGCGTTATCTAATAACAGACATCAAACATATCAAAGAAATCACCGGTGGTGCTTGTCGTGAACAACAATCTTTATTTACTAACAGAAGCAGAAGTTTTTAAAAATAAACTTTTGCTATAAATATAATTTTAAATACTTCTTAAACGCACTTTGATATATTAGTAACTGAAGGTTCTTACTTTTAAAAAATTAATAGAATGAAAATTTTAACACCATTCAATTCTAAATAAAATTATTCTGGAGAAATTATTCTACTAAACGCTCAATCGCTAATATATTTATTACTAAAATTAGCTTTAGAATCCTAGGTAGTGTTTCGCAATTATTTGCCTATTTTTCAAATTTAAATCGGTTGATATGTGAGTTTTAAAATTGCATTTTTTATGACATCATGATCGGTCGAGTCTCGTACACAACACTGTAATTTTTTAACAACATGTTGGATGTGATAGCGCTGGCGGCCTATTGTATTTGCAAAGAACTCGACGATGCAACAAAAATAATGCAAGACGCACTTCTCTCCATTTTTTGTCTAGAACTCTAGTTTTGCCGAACATTGAAAATCGAATGAATAATGTTCATATAATCAAACATTTTGTCGTTCGTTCGTCTATTGAAACTCTATACGGTAAACCAATCAACATTCCATTGATTATTGTGGCTAATCGTACAAGCATCTGTTCCGAAACACTTATATGCAAGAGAGACTGCAAGAAATGTTTACATGAAGCAGAAAAAATCACCAAAAAACTCGCTTCCTTCAAATTGTTTATCTTCAGTTTGCCAACAGCATTCAAAGGATCGATACGTATGTTTGGTTTGCATAAATACTACAACGACAAACTCACAAAAATGATCAGATCATATTTCATGGAAAATCTCTTTTTGTAAATTCAATATACGTTTCTATAAAATAAAATTGAAAAAAACGCTCAAAAACATTGTTGATTTTATTATTCCCATTTTTCCGTGTAATATCTTTACTTTTACAAATCATATGCCATGACAAATAAGAAATGTAAGAAACGAAATATACCTGGTTTGTATAGAAATGAACCTGAATAAACTTTTAATTTACACCGAAATGCGTAAAAATACACGTAAATGAATAGGGGTCTGGCCAGACCCATCTGTCAGACCGAAGGTATAAAAATATCTGTCAGACGGAGGGTTAAGAATTCATTGAATTTTCTCTATTTCGTACCAAAATCATCCGATTCATAAAAATGAAAGTATACAAAGTTTTCACCGTTACTAACACATTCAATTACGACTCACGCAATGCGAAAATGAAAGTATTGAATGTAGAACACAAAAAAAAAGAAAAAGGAAAGGAAAGGATTTGTATAATCTAACTAACAATAGAATCGAAATTTTTCAACATGAACGTGTATTACAACAACATTAAAGTGTTTTAATAGTACACTATTGAAAAACCTGTCTGATTTGATCCAATTCAGCACCAACCAATCAGAACGCGTTCTGAAGAAGAGAACAAATTATGCTCCAGTGATATAAAAGCTGGATTTTCCCATTTTCTATCATTTTGTTAGCATCGCTTATATAAGCAAGACACGCGAGAGTAACATCGGACCGAGCACACACCGTTACTACACCAGTAGTCTGCTAGCTGAAGTCATCAGTCGTCATGGGACATCACGCTGGAATGAAGCGAACGGCAGTCGCAGCTGGGTCAGCCACACAGCGAAACCACACCAAAAGCCTACCAGCTGAATCTAAATGCAGATCATGTTGGTCGTGACAATTCAAAGCTCTTTTCAGTGCTACAGATCATCATTGAGAATTCATTGATTTTTCTTTATTTGATACCAAAAGCATCAGAATCATCAAAATGGAAGTAGACAAATTTTACACCGTCACTAACACATTCAATTACGACTCGTGCGAAGATGAAAGTATTGATGTAGAAAACATCTTCATACTAGTGTGGGTGTCGTTTGGAAATATGCCGTACGAAACATAAACATGTTTTCATTCTCCATAACAAAACATAATATCAAATATTATGGATGATATTCCCATGCTCACACTGTTAAAAACATCTTCCTGTTTAGGGGCCCGTAATATTGCAGTTCTCCCTGGCCCGAATTTTCTCTCGGCGGCCCTGCACCGAGACGACCAGTTCCGTCCAAAGCAAAAGAAGAAAGGGTCGATTTTTGACCATTGTTTATCTTTCATACTTACATATGCCTGACTACCTCAAAACCGTCGTCCTGAGTACGAGAAAGACAAGTAGGGTAACAGTGGTATTTTAGCCAATTCATATATTTTTGCCCACTTAATAGATTTAATCGATGCTAAGTAACCTATGTTACATCAATTTAAAATTACCTATGTTGCATTCACATTAAATTATCTATTGCGGCAGTGTTTTTCAAAGATAATACAACATTTGGTGGATATTTTTACAAAGTGTGTCAAAATAAAGTCAATGTTAAAGTGAGCCAAAATACCTCTGTTAGCCTAATCGTAATAAATTTTCCTCGTTGTTTCCAAAAGTTTGAGAAAACTTCATTTTTGAGTTATTTATAGTTATCTCACGGTGTTAAAAATTTTATCATAAATTGATGATCATTTTTTTATAGCATGAGAAATAATTATGTTGTTGCGTTTCGTACGACTGATGAATATCTCTTATGATTAAGTTCTACCATAGGTCGATATTTGAAAAGAATCTAAGCTTGTAAAAACCAAGTGCACAATAACACATACAGACACCCACAGACATTTTGCAATCTTAGTGAACTGACTCGAATGGTATTTGAAGCTCGGCCCTCGATTAAAATTCAGTTCTCACCGCGGCTGCATAGCGTTCTTCAAAATCGAGGTAAAAATAAGATGAATGCAATAAACAGAATATAAATATGCATGAATTCACAGGATTTTGGACCAACTGTGGAGTGTATTGGACTAACGGAAGACTTCCGTTGAGCGTTTTTTTCTTACCGGGATAGATCACAGTGCGATTACAATGAGAAGAAGATTGAAGATTTCCGATATTCAAATTATAATACATGAAATGCTCATAAAGTGATGGACATTGAACCAAACATTAATTGGACGAGCAGTATCAAAGCCAACGAAACTCATCTCATAGAAATTCATACTCTTTGTGAGTGAAACTGGCACCTCATCAACCAAAAACAATATTATACCCTGTACAATTTATTTCATTCTGCTATGCTTACCTCAGATGGTCAACCAAACACCAAATGACATGTCCTTCCATAGCATCACCCATAGTAAATGGGAAATACGCATTCGTTGCACATGCATGAACACTATCGTTTCTGTTGCCGGTGCTCATGACCTTTTTTAAATTTTTACTTCTTCTCACTGGTACGATTTATGCTCATTTTATGAAACTTGTTTAAAATGCGTACTCATTAGCTGCGAATAATAAACTATTATATAATCCGTGTTATAGTTTACATGAGTATTCCCAAACTATTACCACGAAAGTCAAACCATGTTTACCTTGCTGTATTTTCTAGTCATAGATAAATTATTGATCAACGACATCTCATATTACTGTTCCCAAATGTACCACATACCAAAAATATGTTTTGAACACTAACGTCAGGCATAAAACATTTGTCATCACAATTTTAAACAATAAATGAATATATTGTTGATTATGCGAATATTCTTTCCTATACCATAAACCAACCAACTTAACGTTCAGAGTCCTGCGAACAGAAGAAACTTTGCGAAATTGACTATACAAGACGAGAAACAGAACAGTGATTGTACAACAAAGATTATCCGCAAGGTACGCTTTATCAAGGACGAAACATACAGCATTACTCAAAATATTATTCATAAGCGATGATAAATGCATAAGACGAATTTATACACTGAGGAGGCATTGTAGAACACAGGGAAAAATATTGTTTTATATGTGGTTAACTTAAATATATATATATATATATATATATATATATATATATATATATATATATATATATATATATATATATATATATATATATATATATATATATATATATATATATATATATATATATATATATATATATATATATATATATATATATATATATATATATATTTATATATATATATATATATATATATATATATATATATATATATATATATATATATATATATATATATATATATATATATATATATATATATATATATATATATATATATATATATATATATATATATATATATGTACTAGCTGACCCGTCGAACTTCGTCTCGCCCGATTTTTTTTTAATTTATGTTTTCGGACAGTAGAATTGTCAAACGTCTTATGCTGTTAATGTATCTTTCCATTATTTTACTGATTACTTGACTGCGATGAATTCATCAAACAAAAATTGTGAATATGTTAAAAGCTTTTGTTAGGGGCTGTCCATAAAAGACGTCACGCTGCAAGGGGGAGGGGGGTGTTTCATAAAACGTGTCCTTTTGCGACAGGGGGAAGGGGGGGAGGTTTTTGGAATGTGACGTCCAAAAATTTTCAATGAGCGCATTTTTGAAATACCTAATTATATTACTGCTTTGCCCTATTTCCTGAAAAAATCTCCACAATAAATGTTTACATTCTATAGAAAAACGTGTATTTGTTGATGTAAAAGCTTCTTCTTGTAAATTCGGAAATGAATGATGAAGGAAATCATTTCTGTTGTGATCAGCAAAAGTGCACGGAGGAGCGAGTAAATTAGCGAAATTAATAAATTTTGCCTAATATGAGTATAAAAGAAGAAGATGCCTTCAAACGGTTTAACTTAAGTTATGCACTGACAATTTTTTCAGTAATTTGATTTTCTAGCATTGATAATAGTATATCATAAGAATTTCTCTTATCTGATTCTGATGCAGTTTATTCAATTGTACCCCATTTGAAATAGGGCGGGAGTTCAACGATTTCAGACGTAGATCATGTCATGTCTTATCTTGATCATATGTGATTTTCCTCCACCAACAACAAAGCTTTTCGAATCATCCAATGATTGAACTTACATAAATCAAGAATCATTTTAGCTCAAAATAACTACCCATTGTGTGACGGAAGATCAGTACCGATATTGATCGATGTGATTTAAAATTCACTGATCAACTGATCTTGAAAAGATTCTTCGGCAGTGATTTCGTTTTGATGAGGTTCTGTTCTTTATTTTCTCAGCCCTGTATGCTACACTAAGGAAATATTATTCTTTACCTAAAACAATAATATTTCTGTGTACCCCTAGGAGGAATAAAACAGATGATTTAAATGTTTCATCAATTCCAACCAAATACTTTTGCTAATTTATATAATTGATATTATTAAAATAATTCCGATGATTTTGTAGTTTTAGGGATATTTTTTAATCTAATGACAGCATGTAATAAATCGATTTTTCCCTCATATTTGTATGGTTTGTCATACATATTGAGAATGTATTGAGATGAATTTTATTTATTCTGAATTCGTGACATGTGACATAGGGGGGGTGGGGGGTCTTTGCTTCTGTGACAATTTGTGACAAAGGGGGGATGGGGAGTCAACAATCGTCAAAAAAAAGCGTGACGTCTTTTATGGACAGCCCCTTACGCAAAAATTAAGCGAATGCACCAATCGCCATATCATCTTTTGATTCAGTGCATCGAATAGCGATTGTAGATCTCTCTCAAACATATGGAATAAAAAGTGAAGCAAAAAGAACTAAGATGACTCCTTTAAATTGATTCCACAAATTTACAAAAGCTGCCCTCACGACTTGTAGTTCGTCACTTCTCGCGAGTCTAATTTAATCGTGTTTGATGAATGTTCGTAGCGTGACCATCTCAGGAAAAAAACGCGATTAACAATTTAGCGATAAAACTTTATTTTTACTTTTAATACATGACTTCTGGTCAGTAAAAGTTTAGATGCGAGATACCTTCTTCTTACTTAAATAAGCCTTGTTACGTCGAATTTTTCCGCACTTTATCTTCAAATCCTTACTCTTCCTTGAGTACTGTGGTAATGCACTATTACCAAATATTACAATACAAACTAACATTACATCATATGTGAATAGACCCAAGGAGAGAGAAATATATATGGCTGTACGAGTAACCGTGTGTACGTATGTTTGATTCGTCCGAAGCTAAATACAACATATGGCGACGAGGATGGTTATTTATCGGTTCCTAATATAGCAGTATTGTCGCAGTATTCTCATTGGTGAGTATAACAATATAGAAAACAAATATTTCGAAGGTGATAGCCATAATTCCTCGAGCTAAAAGGTTGGCATACTTGATCGACACTTTTCCGATAGCAATGGCGTCTCGTTTTGAGACCTAAGAAAACTTAAAAAAAAGAAAAAAACAGAGAATGTCTAAACAAATAACCATGAAAATGGTGAATCTGCGACGAAAGCAGATGGCTACTCCGGCAGGACAGGAGCGGGCTACTCCGGCAGGAAAGGAGCGGGCTACCCCGGCAGGTCAGGGGCTGATTACCTCGGCAGGAAAGAGGTTAGAAAAATGAACTTGAAAGCACCGCGGCAGGTCAGCGGTCGAATTTTTTCTGGTCATTGATAAACGTGCAGTGCTATCAGATGTACTGGTTTATCGGGTTTTGTATCGATTTAGTTGCGTGCTGATAAATATTTAATTTGAAATTGATGATTACACTTGAGAAATAATCTGGCATCACTGTTGAATGAAACGAGAAAAACAAAACAGAAAAACGTCACATGAGTTTTTTTTCTTCTTCTTCCTTTCAAGATTTTTTTCGCTGGTTTGTAGACGATACGATATTATTGAAAAATTCTCTTTGGAAGGAGATTAACGGAAACGAGGTAAGTTTTGATGCGTTTAAATGTGTCGTAAATACAGTGTTTTATTTTAAGGATGGAACAAATGCGGAGTCTTGCGAGTTTGCCACCGTTTACGCATAATAATGTGCCAATCTCGGATAGGCGGAATAAATGGCTCACATGAAAACGAGCTTTTGAAATTTGGCTTCGCGCTGTTAAAGTCACAGCTCCGGTAGAAAAAAAGGACATGCTGTTGGCACAAGGAGGATTAGAGCTCCAAGAGATTTTCTTTAATATTCCGGGAGCTGATGTGGAGGGTGACGAAGAAAATGGTATCGATCCTTTTGCAGTTGCTGTAGAGAAATTAGACGAATACTTTGCACCCCAACGTCACGAGGCACATGAGCGGTACGTGTTTTGGGGAACTAAACCAGAACCGGGTGAAAGTTTGGTAAAGTTTTTGATGAGAGCTCGAACATTTGCGGAGAGATGCAACTTAGGGAAGACATCCGCTGAAAGTACATCGATCGCAGTTGTAGATAAGATGCTTCAATTTGTACCAACTGCACTGCGTGAAAAGATGCTTCAGGAGAAATCTATCACGTTGGATGACGTAGTCAGACAAGTGAATGCTTACGAAACCAGCCGTTCCGCTAGTGAACAGATAAGTGGAAAGTCAATTCTGCAGCAGGCTGTCGGAACTGAAGAGAACGTTCCGTTCGTTCGGAAGACCTGCAAGTACTGTGAAAGATCTCACGGACCGAATCAGGAATGTCCCGCACGGGACAAAACATGCTCTGTCTGCGGCAAACGAGGCCACTTTCATGCTGTTTGTTATTCGCGGAATAGGAATAATTCTCCAGCAAACAAATCGGTCAATCGAACCTAACAGATCTACTGGGAGGCCGCAACGGGTGATTCGTAAACCAGATAAGTTTAAGGACTGCGTGATGGAGTATTAGATGGAATCCTTCTATATTGAAAGGGAGATGTGGTAATGCACTATTACCAAATATTACATTACAAACTAACATTACATCATATGTGAATAAACCCGAGGAGAGAGAAATATATATGGCTGTACGAGTAACCGTGTGTACGTATGTTTGATTCGTCCGAAGCTAAATACAACAAGTACTATGGCTCTACATTTTTCATATTTTTCCCCTCTAGTTAGTTTGATATTGTTAAAAAACCGAAAGATAAAATGAGTAATTTTTGGACATTCGAAAGTTCAAGTTACCATTCTTTTAAATATTGTGTCCATTAACTTTTACATGAATACTGCATTCGTTTAATAGTTGTATCAATAGTCGTATCATTAGTCGACACCACATGATTTTGTTTAGTACCCAACCTACAATTAACGAATGGTGGAGTTCGGTACTGAGAATCTATATCAGAAAGTTTTATATGAAAATAATGTGTAATTCTTCTGTTATAGAGGAGTGATTGTATTCAGTATTCAGCTTATCGTTCGAGTCAATGCATAAAATCTCACAACTAATGGTTTTTAATCCACCAGAATTTACCCAACGCGAACAAACTTCAGCATGCTAAATGCAAGGTAAACCTCTTTATTTAATCTCATTATTTAAACAGCAGCATCTTATCATTGATTCGTACAAAGATCGATCTATAATGTGATTTGTTCAACTCACGCCTACGATGGCCAACAATAATCATCTAACTGATTACAATGCACACAATGCATCTTCTGGTAAACAATATCAGAACGTTTGATCCTGTTTACACTATAGCTAGAACACTCATATGCGTTCCATCATTAAATCATCATGCAAGCAATAATGTTGATACCCAATTAAGCACGTGGCTTGGAATGACGAATCACATGAATCAAGTATTCATGTGAAAACTTAACACAAAACAACTCGTTGTGCGCCAAAAGATTCTTTCAACGATCTAGTATTCATTTCTTCGACGGCCAAACACTTATGCAACTCGTTATGCGCCAATCACCTATCGATGGTCTAGCAATCATTGGCGACTTTTTCAGTGGAAAATTCCATTCTCCATACAAAACAACTTTATGGATTTTCCCACTTTTCCGGCAAGTTTTCCTAATTTTTTTGATGTACGAACACCCGGTGGGGGTAAAAACTGATCAAACCAAAAAAGAATCATGTAAATCCGTCAATTCGTTCTTACGTGATGCGATTACAAAGAATGAACTCTGCATTATATATATATATATATATATATATATATATATATATATATATATATATATATATATATATATATATATATATATATATATATATATATATATATATATATATATATATATATATATATATATATATATATATATATATATATATATATATATATATATCTGCTAGCTTTTTTCTTTTGGTCGCGTCGATCATCGCGTTTCGCAAGCCTGTGTTTGTGTTTTTGTTCTAGTACCGGTCAAACACCGGTATATACTATTCCGTGTCGGAGTTACAATACCTCCATTAGCACTTCTGCTAGTGTACAGGTTTGATATGAACTTCAATTAAAATTCAGGTAAGTTTATTCTTCCTATGCGTGCCACTGCGGAGAAATTTGCAGAAATTTTGCACAAATGAGTCGGAAATCAGTCGGTGTTGAACAGTCGTTCACACCGCACGCGTATAGCTCTTGGCTTCTGGAATTTTTTTCTGGCTACCAAGAGTTTCATTGATTCAAGGCTTCACTATTTTTTCAAGGCTACCTGAATCACTAACAGTCCTTTTAAAAACTAACAAATAGTCAGCCTTTTTCAAGGCTATACAAAAAGTGATATTCTAATATAATCAGTCTTTTTCAAGACTATGAAATTAATCAGCCATTTTTGAAGGCTAGCTATTCAAAGAACTATTCTTCGAACTAATCAGTCTTTATTAGGACTACCACATAATCAGTCCTTATCAAGACTTTTCCAAACTAGGAGTCTAATCGAAGACTAATTTATCCTAGTTAATTTAATTGCAAATTTCAAAAATGCCTGGGTTAAACCGGAAAGGCAACAAGCCACTTTTCGAAAAACATTCACGATCTTATAGAATCTGAATGTAAAAATATAAGGCAACGGACGGATTTTCCTTTCGTTGATTCTATGCCGTCTAACAATATTTACGAGATTCTCCTTGAATCCGATTGTAGCGACATAGAAGAAAATTCTTCAAAAATTCCCAAAATGGACGCTTGTCGTTCTGGGAAGAAACAACAATCTATTCCACCAGTGACGGTGATGATTTTCGACTTCAAAGCATTCCGTACCGAGCTTTTATACTTTTCTCCCGGAAGTAAGTCTCATTTCAAATCCGACGAAGAGGAGAATGCCGAGTCTTGGTTGATTGGAAGATTATGAACGTCCTATCCGATATTTGTTCGAGAAACTTCATAAATTTTATTCATATGATATAAAATCAGACAGACCCTTCAAGTCTGTCTTGAAAGGCTTATCAAATGATCAAAGTACCGATGAACTTAAAAATGAACTAAAAGAATTGCTTGGTTTTGCCCTTCCTAAGTAATACTTATGAAAAAAAGAGTGAATGGTACTCCTAAACCACGCTCTGGAATTTCCCATGAACTTTACCTAATACACTTCAATCGAAGTGATGTAAACAATTTCAAAACTTTAGAAAAAGTACGTTTCATTTCCCACATTAAAATTCAAAGGCATAATGGTATTGCAAACTTAACGGAATGTCGTCGTTGCCAAGGCTTCGGTCATGGAACCAAAAATTGTCATATGGATATACGGTGTTTGAATTGTGGTAAATCGCATTCGAAAGACGTTTGTCCAATGAATGAAACCACTGATAAATTTTCATGTTCAAATTGCGATGGAAATCATAAATCCAATTATTTGAAATGTCCTGTCAGGGAAAAAAAATTAAACGGTCGTTCGCTTAGACAACAAGTCAAATCAACGACCTTAAATTTACAGAACATACCTGAAAATAAAAAAAACCGTTACAAATGGCACGCATAATTTTTCTAAGGCACTTATTTCTTCGAATTTAAAACAAAAATAGGTACGCCTTCCAATTCGTCTTCTAACGAAAACAATTTATTGATTGGTAGATCGACCTCGTCATTCTTCTTCTAATGGCAGTTACGCTTAGGTAACAGGTAGAAAACTACCACTTAATTCTTCTAATGTAAATAATCATCCGAATGAATTCGACTTCATCACTTTTTGAAGCATTTCAAATCGGATAGCAATTTTCAAACATATTATAATGAATTTGAAATTTAACAGTGATGTTAAATAATTATTTGAATATTTTAAATTGGAATGCTCGATCTTTAAAATCGAGTGAAGATGATTTTTATAATTTTCCTTAAGTTCACAAAATTCATATTGCCATTGTGACAGAAACTTTTCTTGAACCAAATGTCAAATTGAAAAGCAATCCACATTATGTGGTTCATCGATTTGACAGGTTTACTGGAATGGGTGGTGGAGTTGCCAGTTTTGTCCAACGGCAATTTAAACATCGAATTTTACCTTCTTTCAATACTAAAGTTATTGAAAGCTTGGGAATCGAAGTTGAAACCATTAATGGAATTTATTTCATCGCTGGAGCATATTTGCCATTTGAATGCACCGGTGAACAATTAATTTTTGTCGTGAATACGACTTACTTTACTATGGGGTGCCTTTTCAAAATTAGCCATATGGAAGAATGGGCAGAACTTAATCGTGAATATCTCGACTTGTAATAATGGTAGGAACAAAATTATTTCACCATTTCATCAAAAATATGATCAGTAATTTAGGATAATATTTTGAACAGTGTGAGATAACCACAAACAACTCAAAAATTAAGTTTTCTTAAAATTTGAAAACAATGCGGAAAACTCTTTACTTTCGCTTGGGTTTTTCGCGCAAGGACGACGATTTTGAGGTAGTCAGGCACATTTCTTCAACTGAATGCGTATAGAAGGGGAACCGTGATCGAAAATCGATCATTTCTTTACGTGCGTTCGATGGAAGCAGACGTCGTGCGAGTTAAATCTTCAACCAGCAGCGACGGAGAGTGCACCTTCTGCGTGGATAAAACCTCAAACGCTCAGGTCGCAACTCTCATTTGCTTTTCGGTAGTCGTAACGAGAAGTTCAAGTTTCAGATTTTAGTTCCGCAATATAGATTTAGAATGCAGAGCCTGCGTGCTGAAACTGGATGCTGGAACTGTATTCCGGAACTGATTTAAGTTTCGAAATTGCAGTTCTAGAATTGAAATTGGATTCTGAATCTGTTATTGGTTCTAAATTTAGTTCTTGAACTCAGGGTCCAGTTCTTTATTCCAGACTTCTTCTATTCGGTTCTTTTTAGAACCATAATAATACTCCCAAAGAATTATGCGGATTTTTACTTTACTGTACTCTATACAACCCATTCTGGTAGTCATGCTTTCAAGTTTCAAAGCTTAGTTCCGGAATATGGGTTTAGAATTCAGAGTCTGCGTGCTGAACTAACTCAACTCGTCACTCTCCATCACGAACGCTTTCATAAAAAGTTCTTTTCAGAGCCACCATTATTGTATTATAAAGATCTATTGTTACTGCTTATTTCATAATATTTAATTGCGTTTCAGAATGTTTAATGTAACTAATCTGTAATTTAGTCTAGGTGCATCGTTTAAAATTCTAGTAATGAAAGAGGGGAAAGTTGCACAATTCAAACAATCGATCAACTACCAATTCGAATACGGAAGCATAAATTGTTACCGTCGAGGTTTCGGCACTTGTTTTCTTTATATTTCTTTTCTGATGATCCTCATGTAACACGAATGTGATGTAAATATAAAATTTAAATAATTTAACTAGGACTAGGAAACGAATTAAAAATAATTAAAGTAAAAATATAACAGGAATATACACGCTAGAAATAAAGCTAGATAAAATTAAATATATATACAAAATCAATACACCTGAACACGATACACCCCCGATGTTGCCCCAACAGAAACGTAGTGTCGCGATTGTGGGAAGACAAGGCAGAGAATATTACAAAAGAGATAAAAAAGGGAAAAAGGAAAAGGCTACTGGGTCTGAGAATTCAGGATTGGTCTATTTCAGTTCAACCATTAAACGAACTACATCGATTTTTGGTAAGACCATTTAAATCGACAGTTAGTCCAGATCATCAGCAAGTATGTCGATAGAACGAATCAGGTATTTACTGAACAACCAATCCTCTCGAAAAATTCGTAAGACCTAAAACCCAGTAGCAATATAACCTTTCCCCCTCCATTTTGGAATTCGCATAGGACCCGATAGTTTCGGCTGAGTGCCCAGATATATCCACCGCTAGAACATCGAGACGAACCGTCTCGCAGGCAGGAATCCATCACAGCGGACCCGTGAATATCCCGCTAATGCATCCGATCTTGGATGAAAGCCGAACTTGCCGCCGCAAAACCCAGTAGCAGTACGGACACCTCGCCTAGCAGACTAGACACGTGAGAATTTTTCTAGTCTAGCAACAACAGATCCAGCTCACTGGATCACCGACATCACCGTAGAGCACACGAGCGGTGACGACCGCCCCAACACCTCGTAGAGCACGCGTTCACCACCCCGGAACGGAAGCAACATCAGGAATCTCCCTCGCCGGCCGGCCTTCTACTACACACACACACGAGTAAAATTGTAAGTAGGTTAAGGAATAAAAACGGAAATTAAAAGGTTACTACGTTCTTTTAATCAGCATCCTCTTGTTAACGCCGACCCTGAGAGCAAAAGTGCTGCTCACGATCGAGCTAGTGGCCCTGAAAAGAAGGCTGTTGCAAAGCCCACCCTCACTAGATCCCCGTGGCTGTGACCAGGGATCGAGGTTTTTCCACTGATCACCCCTCAGGTGGTAGAAATAACAAATGGCGCCCAACTAAAATTGAAGGGTGATTAAAAGTTCGAAAAAGTTGAAAGCGAAAAAACCCTAGAGCGTGTGAGGGACTGTAAAAGTGAAAAGATTAGGGGTTTAGAAAAATCGCAAAGTGGGATACTAAGATGGTGACCGCGATCATGCTTCCCCGAAAGAATAAGTAATTATGTTGGTTTTGCTAGACGTCAGTCTACTAGTGCGCGTACACCTGCAATAGTCGGGAATTCTATAATTAGTTGCATCAAATAGCGGGAGAATTTCGGATTTTTTTCTCTATTTTTTTATTGTGTATCGGGTCTTGATTCGACTAACATCTATCAGAAAGTATTCATTTGCTTAATAGAGATCGAATTTATTTATTTGTGTTTTGAAATATAAAGCCACCCTAGCTGGCTATTGATTAATTGATAATTGTCGATAAAATTGAATTGAGTAACAAGCACAATGGATTTCCAAACGCTATACAAAAATATGGATGTTTCTCATCTCTCTATTCAAGAGATTGAGCATGAGCTCGCCGTTCGCAACGTTCTATTTGCTGTGGACGAACACGAGAGCATTAAGCGCCGGAAGCTGAAAAATAAAATGAAAATTGAGAGAGAGACGCAAACGTTTAGTATGTCCCCTAGTCGTGTGGGAATTAAAGATGAAATTGCAATTATTAGACCAACGCTGACGATAATAGGCGGTTTACTAGAAAACCCGAAAGCCGATGCTCGTCAACGAATGAAGTTAAAAACAAGGCTAATACATTATCGAGTTCGAATTTTCCTTCTTTCGAAATCTCCGGGGGCACATAAACATACATCTGAAATCACTTATATGGGCAAGCAAGCCAATGCTATATTTAACAATCATTTCCCAGCACTAAAGCTATCAGATGAGGAGTTTGCGAATCCAAAACCGTTAGAGATGGATATTTCACAAGCTTTGGAAGAAGTTCGCTCAGAAATTGAGATCCTTAACGAAACAGTTTCAGGTAAAGATATAGAAGAGGAGGTATTAGTGAATGAAGCGACAGGTGGGTTCATAAAGAAAAATTTAGAATTAAAGATATTAGAAATGGAATCGTCGAAAGAGAGATCAGAGGAAATCTTGAATGTTTTGAAAAATTACGAAGAAGGAAAATTGGAGAACGGATCAGAATTGATAAACCTTTTCAAAGACTTTGTGGTTCAAACCACTGAACAGCAAAAACAAATGAGGGAAAGAGAAATTGCATTAGACGAGAAAAGACTGAAAGAAGCTGAGGAAAATATGAAAAGGAAGAAAAGATTAGAAACATTACTGACAAATTTGAATGATAAATTACAGACTGAAACAGCACATCTTAAGGAAAATAAAATTCAGAAGCTAGAGCTAGTTCAACAATCCGATCAAATTACTCAGGTTCCATCCACGAGTGAATCTAAAGCAGGTGATAGTGAAACTTCGGAGAACCATACCGAAATAGAAACAGAGAGAGACTCCGAAGAGAGCACTAAAAGAAGGGTTGAAATTAAGAGTAAAAAGATTAAGCAGAGACAAAATAAGAAAACTGAGCGTGCAAAGAACACTAAGAGAAAAACTAAAAGGCTTAGCTTTTCTTCAATTTCTTCAAAGGATTCTTTAGAAAGTTCAACTAATTCATGTTCTAGTTCAATCAACCCATTAGACTCATTCCGAAATAAAACAAGGAGAAGACATAGTAGTAATTTAGAAAGAAACCATAAAACAGTAAAACGAATTCCAGTATCAGACTGGAAAGTAAAATACGACGGGAAAGATCAGGGTCGACGATTAGCAGAGTTTCTCAAAGAAATTAAAATGAGGTGTAAATCGGAGAACATTTCTGAGCGAGAGCTTACTGCATTCGTTTAATAGTTGTATCAATAGTCGTATCATTAGTCGACACCACATGATTTTGTTTAGTACCCAACCTACAATTAACGAATGGTGGAGTTCGGTACTGAGAATCTATATCAGAAAGTTTTATATGAAAATAATGTGTAATTCTTCTGTTATAGAGGAGTGATTGTATTCAGTATTCAGCTTATCGTTCGAGTCAATGCATAAAATCTCACAACTAATGGTTTTTAATCCACCAGAATTTACCCAACGCGAACAAACTTCAGCATGCTAAATGCAAGGTAAACCTCTTTATTTAATCTCATTATTTAAACAGCAGCATCTTATCATTGATTCGTACAAAGATCGATCTATAATGTGATTTGTTCAACTCACGCCTACGATGGCCAACAATAATCATCTAACTGATTACAATGCACACAATGCATCTTCTGGTAAACAATATCAGACCGTTTGATCCTGTTTACAGTATAGCTAGAACACTCATATGCGTTCCATCATTAAATCATCATGCAAGCAATAATGTTGATACCCAATTAAGCACGTGGCTTGGAATGACGAATCACATGAATCAAGTATTCATGTGAAAACTTAACACAAAACAACTCGTTGTGCGCCAAAAGATTCTTTCAACGATCTAGTATTCATTTCTTCGACGGCCAAACACTTATGCAACTCGTTATGCGCCAATCACCTATCGATGGTCTCAGTCGGTGTTGAACAGTGGTTCGCACCGCACGCGTATAGCTCTTGGCTCCTGGAATTTTTTTCTGGCTACCTAGAGTTTCATTGATTCAAGGCTTCAGTCTTTTTCAAGGCTACCTGAATCACTAACTAAGTGATACAAAGAGTGATATTAAAGTGACTAAGAAATTAATCAGCCTTTTTTAAGGCTAGCTAGGAGTCTAATCGAAGACTAATTTAGCCTAGTTAATTTAATTTAAAATTTCATTAATTTCAAAAATGCCTGCGTCCAACCGGAAAGGCAACAAGCCTAAGGCTAAAAATAATTCAATACGGAATAAATCACAATCCGTTATTCAACATTTTTCTAACAACATTCACGATCTTATAGAATCTGAATGTAAAAATAAAAGACAACGGACGGATTTCCCTTCCGTTGATCCTATGCCGTCTAACAATATTTACGAGATTCTTCCTGAATCCGATTGTAGCGACATAGAAGAAAATTCTTCAAAAATTCCCAAAATGGACGCTTGTCGTTCTGGGAAGAAACATCAATCTATGCCACCAGTGACGGTGATGATTTCCGACTTCAAAGCATTCCGTACTGAGCTTTCTACTTTTCTCCCGGAAGTAAAAGTCTCATTTCAAATCGGACGAAGAGGAGAATGTTCAAGGCTGTCTTGAAAGGATTATCAAATGATCAAAGTATTGATGAAATTAAAAATGAACTAAAAGAATTGCTTGGTTTTGCCCCTTCCCAAGTAATACTTATGAAAAAAAGAGCGAATGGTACTTCTAAACCACGCTCTGGAATTTCCCATGAACTTTACCTAATACACTTCAATCGAAGTGATGTAAACAATTTGAAAACTTTAGAAAAAGTACGTTTCATTTCCCACATTAAAATTCATTGGGAACATTATAAACGGCATAATCGTGTTGCAAACTTAACGCAATGTCGTCGTTGCCAAGGCTTCGGCCATGGAACCAAAAATTGTCATATGGATATACGGTGTTTGAATTGTGGTAAATCGCATTCGAAAGACGTTTGTCCAATGAATGAAACCACTGATAAATTTTCATGTTCAAATTGCAATGGAAATCATAAATCCAATTATTTGAAATGTCCTGTCAGGGAAAAAATTTTAAACGCTCGTTCGCTTAGACAACAAGTCAAATCAACGACCTTAAATTTACAGAACATACCTGAAAATTCTTCTAAGGCACCTGCCAATTCGTCTTCTAACGAAAACAATATATTGACAGGTAGATCGACCTCGTCATCTTCTTCTTCTAATGTCAGTTATGCTGCTATATTAGGTAGAAATCTATCTCCTATTTCTTCTAATGTAAATAATCAAAACACAGGACCGCCTTGCAGTTCTTCTTCTAACGAAAACAATTTATTAATAGGGAGACCGGCCAAATCATCTTCTTCTAATGGCAGTCTACCTACAAATATTCCTTCAATGCCATTCGCTTCTTTAAATGAAGTCGATTTAGGCGATATAACTGAAAATAAAATGATCTACCTACAAGATCAACTTTTTCAAATGATCATCCAAATGAATTCGACTTCATCACTTTTTGAAGCATTTCAAATCGGATGGAAATTTGCAAATAATATTATAATGAATTTAAAATTTAACAGTGATGTTAAATAATTATTTGAATATTTTAAATTGGAATGCTCGATCTTTGAAATCGAGTGAAGATGAATTTTTTAATTTTCTCAAAGTTCACAAAATTCATATTGCCATTGTGACAGAAACTTTTCTTAAACCAAATGTAAAATTGAAAAGTAATCCACATTATGTGGTTCATCGATTTGACAGGTTTACTGGAATGGGTGGTGGAGTTGCCATTTTTGTCCAACGGCAAATTAAACATCGAATTTTACCTTCTTTCAATACTAAAGTTATTGAAAGCTTGGGAATCGAAGTTGAAACCATTCATGGAATTTATTTCATCGCTGGAGCATATTTGCCATTCCAATGCACCGGCGAACAATTAAATTTCTTTAAAGGCGATTTGCAAAAACTTACAAGATATCGATCGAAATTTTTCGTAATAGGGGACTTAAATGCTAAGCATGTCCAGTGGAATTGTAGGCAAAATAACAGTAATGGTAAAATACTTCATAATCAACTCTCAGCTGGTTTTTTTACAGTTCTTCATCCCAGTAATCCTACTTGTTTCTCTTCCGTGAAAAACCCGTCTACAATTGATCTGGTTCTAACAGATCAAAGTCACATTTGTAGTGAACCGATTACTCATGCTGATTTTGACTCAGATCATCTTCCTGTAACATTCAGACTTTCCAACGAAGCTATAATTAATCCAATTAGTTCTATTTTCAACTATCATAGAGCTAATTGGTTGGATTACAGATCTCACATTGAAAATCATGTGGATCATGAAACTATTTTAGAAAATTCTGCGGATATCGACACAGCAATTGATAATTTGAATCATTATATTATCGAAGCTAGAAATCTTTCAGTTCCCAAAGCTCAAACTAAATTAAATTCTCCTATCATCGATGACAATCTTCAACTGCTCATTCGGTTGAAGAATGTTCGTCGACGACAATATCAACGTTCTCGTGATCCTGCTATGAAAAACATAGTTAAGGATTTACAAAAAGAAATTAAACATAGATTTACTCTTTTGCGAAATGAAAATTTCGCTAAAGAAGTTGAACAAATTAAACCATATTCTAAACCTTTCTGGAAACTTTCTAAGGTTCTTAAGAAACCTCAGAAACCAATTCCTGCTCTCAAGGAAGGAAATCAAATACTTCTTACAAATGGTGAAAAAGCTCAAAAGCTAGCTCAGCAGTTCGAGAGTGTCCACAATTTTAATTTAAACGTTGTGAGTCCTATTGAAAATGAAGTCTCACTGAAGTATGATCATATTTCAACCCAAGTGTTATCACACGATGACATTATTGAGACGAATTTTGATGAAATTAAATCAATTATTAGGAAACTCAAAAACATGAAGGCTCCTGGTAATGATGGAATTTTTAATATTCTTATTAAAAATCTTCCCGATGTTGCCTTGAGACTCCTGGTTAAAATTTTCAACAAGTGTTTTTCATTAGCTTACTTCCCAAAAAGATGGAAAAACGCTAAAGTAATTCCTATCCTAAAACCTGATAAAAACCCAGCAGAAACATCAAGTTATCGCCCAATTAGCTTACTTTCTTCTATCAGTAAACTTTTTGAAAAAATTATCTTGTTAAGAATGATGACTCATATAAATGAGAATTCAATTTTTTTACCAGAGCAGTTTGGATTTCGTCATGAACATTCAACTACTCATCAACTTGTCAGAGTAACGAACATGATAAAATCAAATAAATCTTCTGGGTTATCCACTGGAGTTGCTCTTCTAGACATAGAAAAAGCATTCGACAGTGTTTGGCACAAAGGTTTAATAGCAAAAATGTCTGATTTCCAGTTTCCTATTTATTTGATCAAAATGATTCAAAATTATTTAACTGATCGTACTCTTCAGGTTAGCTATCAGAATTGTAAATCTGAATTGCTACCCGTACGAGCCGGTGTTTCGCAGGGTTCGAGTGTAGCTCCAATCTTGTATAATATTTTCACTTCTGATCTTCCAAATCTACCCGTTGGTTGTCAGAAATCGCTATTCTGTGACGACACAAGTCTGTTAGCCACAGGTAGAAATCTAAGAGTGATCTGCAGTCGCCTACAAAGAAGTTTAAATATTTTCAGTGATTATCTGTCAAAATGGAAAATTAAACCAAATGCAGCAAAAACGCAATTAATTATCTTTCCTCACAAGCCAAGAGCTTCTTTTCTTAAACCAAACAATAATCACATTCTCAAATTGAATGGCTTGGAATTGACATGGTCTGATCAAGCTAAATACTTAGGTTTAACGTATGACAAAAAACTCACTTTCAAGGATCACATTGAAGGAATCCAGGCAAAGTGTAATAAATATATTAAATGTTTATATCCTCTTATAAACAGAAATTCTAAGCTCTGTCTAAAAAACAAATTGTTAATTTATAAACAAATTTTCAGACCAGCCATGCTTTATGCGGTACCAATTTGGTCAAGCTGTTGTTCCACCAGGAAGAAAACGCTTCAAAGGATTCAGAATAAAATTCTGAAAATGATTCTGAAGCGTCCTCCCTGGTTTAGTACAAATGAGTTACACAGACTCACAAATATAGAACCATTAGATGTAATGTCACATAATATTATAAGCAAATTCCGACAAAAATCGATGCAATCTTCAATTGAATCGATTCGCTCTCTGTATTAGTTAGTAAGTTAGTATATAAGTTCCTTTTCCCCATTACACAATACAAGTAGGTTTAGAATTTTCCCTACTCAAAAATCTCAGAATTGCGGAAGCAAATGATGTCCTCATGGTAATAACCAAATCATATATATATATATATATATATATATATATATATATATATATATATATATATATATATATATATATATATATATATATATATATATATATATATATATATATATATATATATATATATATATATATATATATATATATATATATATATATATATATATATATATATAACAGGGCTGAAAAGTCACCACTTGTGGCTGAACACCCAATTTAAATCTTAATAATTTAATTTTAACTCATATTCCAATAAATAGTTATTAAAAAAAAAAAAAAAAAAAAAAAAAACCTATCGATGGTCTAGCAATCATTGGCGACTTTTTCAGTGGAAAATTCCATTCTCCATACAGAACAACTTTATGGATTTTCCCACTTTTCCGGCCCTAATTTTTTTGATGTACGAACACCCGGTGGGGGTAAAAACTGATCAAACCAAAAAAGAATCATGTAAATCCGTCAATTCGTTCTTACGTGATGCGATTACAAAGAATGAACTCTGCATTATATATATATATATATATATATATATATATATATATATATATATATATATATATATATATATATATATATATATATATATATATATATATATATATATATATATATATATATATATATATATATATATATATATCTGCTAGCTTTTTTCTTTTGGTCGCGTCGATCATCGCGTTTCGCAAGCCTGTGTTTGTGTTTTTGTTCTAGTACCGGTTAAACACCGGTATATACTATTCCGTGTCGGAGTTACAATACCTCCATTAGCACTTCTGCTAGTGTACAGGTTTGATATGAACTTCAATTGAAATTCAGGTAAGTTTATTCTTCCTATGCGTGCCACTGCGGAGAAATTTGCAGAAATTTTGCACAAATGAGTCGGAAATCAGTCGGTGTTGAACAGTCGTTCACACCGCACGCGTATAGCTCTTGGCTTCTGGAATTTTTTTCTGGCTACCAAGAGTTTCATTGATTCAAGGCTTCACTATTTTTTCAAGGCTACCTGAATCACTAACAGTCCTTTTAAAAACTAACAAATAGTCAGCCTTTTTCAAGGCTATACAAAAAGTGATATTCTAATATAATCAGTCTGTTTCAAGACTATGAAATTAATCAGCCATTTTTGAAGGCTAGCTATTCAAAGAACTATTCTTCGAACTAATCAGTCTTTATTAGGACTACCACATAATCAGTCCTTATCAAGACTTTTCCAAACTAGGAGTCTAATCGAAGACTAATTTATCCTAGTTAATTTAATTGCAAATTTCAAAAATGCCTGGGTTAAACCGGAAAGGCAACAAGCCACTTTTCGAAAAACATTCACGATCTTATAGAATCTGAATGTAAAAATATAAGGCAACGGACGGATTTTCCTTTCGTTGATTCTATGCCGTCTAACAATATTTACGAGATTCTCCTTGAATCCGATTGTAGCGACATAGAAGAAAATTCTTCAAAAATTCCCAAAATGGACGCTTGTCGTTCTGGGAAGAAACAACAATCTATTCCACCAGTGACGGTGATGATTTTCGACTTCAAAGCATTCCGTACCGAGCTTTTATACTTTTCTCCCGGAAGTAAGTCTCATTTCAAATCCGACGAAGACGAGAATGCCGAGTCTTGGTTGATTGGAAGATTATGAACGTCCTATCCGATATTTGTTCGAGAAACTTCATAAATTTTATTCATATGATATAAAATCAGACAGACCCTTCAAGTCTGTCTTGAAAGGCTTATCAAATGATCAAAGTACCGATGAACTTAAAAATGAACTAAAAGAATTGCTTGGTTTTGCCCCTTCCTAAGTAATACTTATGAAAAAAAGAGTGAATGGTACTCCTAAACCACGCTCTGGAATTTCCCATGAACTTTACCTAATACACTTCAATCGAAGTGATGTAAACAATTTCAAAACTTTAGAAAAAGTACGTTTCATTTCCCACATTAAAATTCAAAGGCATAATGGTATTGCAAACTTAACGGAATGTCGTCGTTGCCAAGGCTTCGGTCATGGAACCAAAAATTGTCATATGGATATACGGTGTTTGAATTGTGGTAAATCGCATTCGAAAGACGTTTGTCCAATGAATGAAACCACTGATAAATTTTCATGTTCAAATTGCGATGGAAATCATAAATCCAATTATTTGAAATGTCCTGTCAGGGAAAAAAAATTAAACGGTCGTTCGCTTAGACAACAAGTCAAATCAACGACCTTAAATTTACAGAACATACCTGAAAATAAAAAAAACCGTTACAAATGGCACGCATAATTTTTCTAAGGCACTTATTTCTTCGAATTTAAAACAAAAATAGGTACGCCTTCCAATTCGTCTTCTAACGAAAACAATTTATTGATTGGTAGATCGACCTCGTCATTCTTCTTCTAATGGCAGTTACGCTTAGGTAACAGGTAGAAAACTACCACTTAATTCTTCTAATGTAAATAATCATCCGAATGAATTCGACTTCATCACTTTTTGAAGCATTTCAAATCGGATAGCAATTTTCAAACATATTATAATGAATTTGAAATTTAACAGTGATGTTAAATAATTATTTGAATATTTTAAATTGGAATGCTCGATCTTTAAAATCGAGTGAAGATGATTTTTATAATTTTCCTTAAGTTCACAAAATTCATATTGCCATTGTGACAGAAACTTTTCTTGAACCAAATGTCAAATTGAAAAGCAATCCACATTATGTGGTTCATCGATTTGACAGGTTTACTGGAATGGGTGGTGGAGTTGCCAGTTTTGTCCAACGGCAATTTAAACATCGAATTTTACCTTCTTTCAATACTAAAGTTATTGAAAGCTTGGGAATCGAAGTTGAAACCATTAATGGAATTTATTTCATCGCTGGAGCATATTTGCCATTTGAATGCACCGGTGAACAATTAATTTTTGTCGTGAATACGACTTACTTTACTATGGGGTGCCTTTTCAAAATTAGCCATATGGAAGAATGGGCAGAACTTAATCGTGAATATCTCGACTAGTATTAATGGTAGGAACAAAATTATTTCACCATTTCATCAAAAATATGATCAGTAATTTAGGATAATATTTTGAACAGTGTGAGATAACCACAAACAACTCAAAAATTAAGTTTTCTTAAAATTTGAAAACAATGCGGAAAACTCTTTACTTTCGCTTGGGTTTTTCGCGCAAGGACGACGATTTTGAGGTAGTCAGGCACATTTCTTCAACTGAATGCGTATAGAAGGGGAACCGTGATCGAAAATCGATCATTTCTTTACGTGCGTTCGATGGAAGCAGACGTCGTGCGAGTTAAATCTTCAACCAGCAGCGACGGAGAGTGCACCTTCTGCGTGGATAAAACCTCAAACGCTCAGGTCGCAACTCTCATTTGCTTTTCGGTAGTCGTAACGAGAAGTTCAAGTTTCAGATTTTAGTTCCGCAATATAGATTTAGAATGCAGAGCCTGCGTGCTGAAACTGGATGCTGGAACTGTATTCCGGAACTGATTTAAGTTTCGAAATTGCAGTTCTAGAATTGAAATTGGATTCTGAATCTGTTATTGGTTCTAAATTTAGTTCTTGAACTCAGGGTCCAGTTCTTTATTCCAGACTTCTTCTATTCGGTTCTTTTTAGAACCATAATAATACTCCCAAAGAATTATGCGGATTTTTACTTTACTGTACTCTATACAACCCATTCTGGTAGTCATGCTTTCAAGTTTCAAAGCTTAGTTCCGGAATATGGGTTTAGAATTCAGAGTCTGCGTGCTGAACTAACTCAACTCGTCACTCTCCATCACGAACGCTTTCATAAAAAGTTCTTTTCAGAGCCACCATTATTGTATTATAAAGATCTATTGTTACTGCTTATTTCATAATATTTAATTGCGTTTCAGAATGTTTAATGTAACTAATCTGTAATTTAGTCTAGGTGCATCGTTTAAAATTCTAGTAATGAAAGAGGGGAAAGTTGCACAATTCAAACAATCGATCAACTACCAATTCGAATACGGAAGCATAAATTGTTACCGTCGAGGTTTCGGCACTTGTTTTCTTTATATTTCTTTTCTGATGATCCTCATGTAACACGAATGTGATGTAAATATAAAATTTAAATAATTTAACTAGGACTAGGAAACGAATTAAAAATAATTAAAGTAAAAATATAACAGGAATATACACGCTAGAAATAAAGCTAGATAAAATTAAATATATATACAAAATCAATACACCTGAACACGATACACCCCCGATGTTGCCCCAACAGAAACGTAGTGTCGCGATTGTGGGAAGACAAGGCAGAGAATATTACAAAAGAGATAAAAAAGGGAAAAAGGAAAAGGCTACTGGGTCTGAGAATTCAGGATTGGTCTATTTCAGTTCAACCATTAAACGAACTACATCGATTTTTGGTAAGACCATTTAAATCGACAGTTAGTCCAGATCATCAGCAAGTATGTCGATAGAACGAATCAGGTATTTACTGAACAACCAATCCTCTCGAAAAATTCGTAAGACCTAAAACCCAGTAGCAATATAACCTTTCCCCCTCCATTTTGGAATTCGCATAGGACCCGATAGTTTCGGCTGAGTGCCCAGATATATCCACCGCTAGAACATCGAGACGAACCGTCTCGCAGGCAGGAATCCATCACAGCGGACCCGTGAATATCCCGCTAATGCATCCGATCTTGGATGAAAGCCGAACTTGCCGCCGCAAAACCCAGTAGCAGTACGGACACCTCGCCTAGCAGACTAGACACGTGAGAATTTTTCTAGTCTAGCAACAACAGATCCAGCTCACTGGATCACCGACATCACCGTAGAGCACACGAGCGGTGACGACCGCCCCAACACCTCGTAGAGCACGCGTTCACCACCCCGGAACGGAAGCAACATCAGGAATCTCCCTCGCCGGCCGGCCTTCTACTACACACACACACGAGTAAAATTGTAAGTAGGTTAAGGAATAAAAACGGAAATTAAAAGGTTACTACGTTCTTTTAATCAGCATCCTCTTGTTAACGCCGACCCTGAGAGCAAAAGTGCTGCTCACGATCGAGCTAGTGGCCCTGAAAAGAAGGCTGTTGCAAAGCCCACCCTCACTAGATCCCCGTGGCTGTGACCAGGGATCGAGGTTTTTCCACTGATCACCCCTCAGGTGGTAGAAATAACAAATGGCGCCCAACTAAAATTGAAGGGTGATTAAAAGTTCGAAAAAGTTGAAAGCGAAAAAACCCTAGAGCGTGTGAGGGACTGTAAAAGTGAAAAGATTAGGGGTTTAGAAAAATCGCAAAGTGGGATACTAAGATGGTGACCGCGATCATGCTTCCCCGAAAGAATAAGTAATTATGTTGGTTTTGCTAGACGTCAGTCTACTAGTGCGCGTACACCTGCAATAGTCGGGAATTCTATAATTAGTTGCATCAAATAGCGGGAGAATTTCGGATTTTTTTCTCTATTTTTTTATTGTGTATCGGGTCTTGATTCGACTAACATCTATCAGAAAGTATTCATTTGCTTAATAGAGATCGAATTTATTTATTTGTGTTTTGAAATATAAAGCCACCCTAGCTGGCTATTGATTAATTGATAATTGTCGATAAAATTGAATTGAGTAACAAGCACAATGGATTTCCAAACGCTATACAAAAATATGGATGTTTCTCATCTCTCTATTCAAGAGATTGAGCATGAGCTCGCCGTTCGCAACGTTCTATTTGCTGTGGACGAACACGAGAGCATTAAGCGCCGGAAGCTGAAAAATAAAATGAAAATTGAGAGAGAGACGCAAACGTTTAGTATGTCCCCTAGTCGTGTGGGAATTAAAGATGAAATTGCAATTATTAGACCAACGCTGACGATAATAGGCGGTTTACTAGAAAACCCGAAAGCCGATGCTCGTCAACGAATGAAGTTAAAAACAAGGCTAATACATTATCGAGTTCGAATTTTCCTTCTTTCGAAATCTCCGGGGGCACATAAACATACATCTGAAATCACTTATATGGGCAAGCAAGCCAATGCTATATTTAACAATCATTTCCCAGCACTAAAGCTATCAGATGAGGAGTTTGCGAATCCAAAACCGTTAGAGATGGATATTTCACAAGCTTTGGAAGAAGTTCGCTCAGAAATTGAGATCCTTAACGAAACAGTTTCAGGTAAAGATATAGAAGAGGAGGTATTAGTGAATGAAGCGACAGGTGGGTTCATAAAGAAAAATTTAGAATTAAAGATATTAGAAATGGAATCGTCGAAAGAGAGATCAGAGGAAATCTTGAATGTTTTGAAAAATTACGAAGAAGGAAAATTGGAGAACGGATCAGAATTGATAAACCTTTTCAAAGACTTTGTGGTTCAAACCACTGAACAGCAAAAACAAATGAGGGAAAGAGAAATTGCATTAGACGAGAAAAGACTGAAAGAAGCTGAGGAAAATATGAAAAGGAAGAAAAGATTAGAAACATTACTGACAAATTTGAATGATAAATTACAGACTGAAACAGCACATCTTAAGGAAAATAAAATTCAGAAGCTAGAGCTAGTTCAACAATCCGATCAAATTACTCAGGTTCCATCCACGAGTGAATCTAAAGCAGGTGATAGTGAAACTTCGGAGAACCATACCGAAATAGAAACAGAGAGAGACTCCGAAGAGAGCACTAAAAGAAGGGTTGAAATTAAGAGTAAAAAGATTAAGCAGAGACAAAATAAGAAAACTGAGCGTGCAAAGAACACTAAGAGAAAAACTAAAAGGCTTAGCTTTTCTTCAATTTCTTCAAAGGATTCTTTAGAAAGTTCAACTAATTCATGTTCTAGTTCAATCAACCCATTAGACTCATTCCGAAATAAAACAAGGAGAAGACATAGTAGTAATTTAGAAAGAAACCATAAAACAGTAAAACGAATTCCAGTATCAGACTGGAAAGTAAAATACGACGGGAAAGATCAGGGTCGACGATTAGCAGAGTTTCTCAAAGAAATTAAAATGAGGTGTAAATCGGAGAACATTTCTGAGCGAGAGCTTACTGCATTCGTTTAATAGTTGTATCAATAGTCGTATCATTAGTCGACACCACATGATTTTGTTTAGTACCCAACCTACAATTAACGAATGGTGGAGTTCGGTACTGAGAATCTATATCAGAAAGTTTTATATGAAAATAATGTGTAATTCTTCTGTTATAGAGGAGTGATTGTATTCAGTATTCAGCTTATCGTTCGAGTCAATGCATAAAATCTCACAACTAATGGTTTTTAATCCACCAGAATTTACCCAACGCGAACAAACTTCAGCATGCTAAATGCAAGGTAAACCTCTTTATTTAATCTCATTATTTAAACAGCAGCATCTTATCATTGATTCGTACAAAGATCGATCTATAATGTGATTTGTTCAACTCACGCCTACGATGGCCAACAATAATCATCTAACTGATTACAATGCACACAATGCATCTTCTGGTAAACAATATCAGACCGTTTGATCCTGTTTACAGTATAGCTAGAACACTCATATGCGTTCCATCATTAAATCATCATGCAAGCAATAATGTTGATACCCAATTAAGCACGTGGCTTGGAATGACGAATCACATGAATCAAGTATTCATGTGAAAACTTAACACAAAACAACTCGTTGTGCGCCAAAAGATTCTTTCAACGATCTAGTATTCATTTCTTCGACGGCCAAACACTTATGCAACTCGTTATGCGCCAATCACCTATCGATGGTCTCAGTCGGTGTTGAACAGTGGTTCGCACCGCACGCGTATAGCTCTTGGCTCCTGGAATTTTTTTCTGGCTACCTAGAGTTTCATTGATTCAAGGCTTCAGTCTTTTTCAAGGCTACCTGAATCACTAACTAAGTGATACAAAGAGTGATATTAAAGTGACTAAGAAATTAATCAGCCTTTTTTAAGGCTAGCTAGGAGTCTAATCGAAGACTAATTTAGCCTAGTTAATTTAATTTAAAATTTCATTAATTTCAAAAATGCCTGCGTCCAACCGGAAAGGCAACAAGCCTAAGGCTAAAAATAATTCAATACGGAATAAATCACAATCCGTTATTCAACATTTTTCTAACAACATTCACGATCTTATAGAATCTGAATGTAAAAATAAAAGACAACGGACGGATTTCCCTTCCGTTGATCCTATGCCGTCTAACAATATTTACGAGATTCTTCCTGAATCCGATTGTAGCGACATAGAAGAAAATTCTTCAAAAATTCCCAAAATGGACGCTTGTCGTTCTGGGAAGAAACATCAATCTATGCCACCAGTGACGGTGATGATTTCCGACTTCAAAGCATTCCGTACTGAGCTTTCTACTTTTCTCCCGGAAGTAAAAGTCTCATTTCAAATCGGACGAAGAGGAGAATGTTCAAGGCTGTCTTGAAAGGATTATCAAATGATCAAAGTATTGATGAAATTAAAAATGAACTAAAAGAATTGCTTGGTTTTGCCCCTTCCCAAGTAATACTTATGAAAAAAAGAGCGAATGGTACTTCTAAACCACGCTCTGGAATTTCCCATGAACTTTACCTAATACACTTCAATCGAAGTGATGTAAACAATTTGAAAACTTTAGAAAAAGTACGTTTCATTTCCCACATTAAAATTCATTGGGAACATTATAAACGGCATAATCGTGTTGCAAACTTAACGCAATGTCGTCGTTGCCAAGGCTTCGGCCATGGAACCAAAAATTGTCATATGGATATACGGTGTTTGAATTGTGGTAAATCGCATTCGAAAGACGTTTGTCCAATGAATGAAACCACTGATAAATTTTCATGTTCAAATTGCAATGGAAATCATAAATCCAATTATTTGAAATGTCCTGTCAGGGAAAAAATTTTAAACGCTCGTTCGCTTAGACAACAAGTCAAATCAACGACCTTAAATTTACAGAACATACCTGAAAATTCTTCTAAGGCACCTGCCAATTCGTCTTCTAACGAAAACAATATATTGACAGGTAGATCGACCTCGTCATCTTCTTCTTCTAATGTCAGTTATGCTGCTATATTAGGTAGAAATCTATCTCCTATTTCTTCTAATGTAAATAATCAAAACACAGGACCGCCTTGCAGTTCTTCTTCTAACGAAAACAATTTATTAATAGGGAGACCGGCCAAATCATCTTCTTCTAATGGCAGTCTACCTACAAATATTCCTTCAATGCCATTCGTTTCTTTAAATGAAGTCGATTTAGGCGATATAACTGAAAATAAAATGATCTACCTACAAGATCAACTTTTTCAAATGATCATCCAAATGAATTCGACTTCATCACTGTTTGAAGCATTTCAAATCGGATGGAAATTTGCAAATAATATTATAATGAATTTAAAATTTAACAGTGATGTTAAATAATTATTTGAATATTTTAAATTGGAATGCTCGATCTTTGAAATCGAGTGAAGATGAATTTTTTAATTTTCTCAAAGTTCACAAAATTCATATTGCCATTGTGACAGAAACTTTTCTTAAACCAAATGTAAAATTGAAAAGTAATCCACATTATGTGGTTCATCGATTTGACAGGTTTACTGGAATGGGTGGTGGAGTTGCCATTTTTGTCCAACGGCAAATTAAACATCGAATTTTACCTTCTTTCAATACTAAAGTTATTGAAAGCTTGGGAATCGAAGTTGAAACCATTCATGGAATTTATTTCATCGCTGGAGCATATTTGCCATTCCAATGCACCGGCGAACAATTAAATTTCTTTAAAGGCGATTTGCAAAAACTT